>NC_086454.1:37918028-38245528 GCF_028390025.1 Pseudophryne corroboree | reverse complement strand
CAGAGCCAAGTGACCAGTATACTATACAGAGCCTAGTGACCAGTACACTATACAGAGCCAAGTGACCAGTACACTATACAGAGCCAAGTGACCAGTATACTATACAGAGCCAAGTGACCAGTACACTATACAGAGCCAAGTGACCAGTATACTATACAGAGCCAAGTGACCAGTACACTATACAGAACCAAGTGACCAGTACACTATACAGAGCCAAGTGACCAGTACACTATACAGAGCCAAGTGATCAGCACCACATACAGAACCAAGTGACCAGCACACTATACAGAGGATCAGCACCATATACTGACCAAGTGACCAGCACACTATACAGAGCCAAGTGATCAGTACACTATATAGAGCCAAGTGACCAGTACACTATATAGAGTCAAGTGACCAGCACACTATACAGAGCCAAGTGATCAGCACCACATGCAGAACCAAGTGACCAGCACACTATACAGAGCCAAGTGACCAGTACACTATATAGAGCCAAGTGACCAGCACACTATACAGAACCAAGTGATCAGTACACTATACAGAGCCAAGTGATCAGTACACTATACAGAGCCAAGTGACCAGTACACTATACAGAACCAAGTGATCAGTACACTATACAGAGCCAAGTGACCAGCATACTATACAGAACCAAGTGACCAGCATACTATACAGAACCAAGTGATCAGTACACTATACAGAGCCAAGTGATCAGTACACTATACAGAGCCAAGTGATCAGTACACTATACAGAGCCAAGTGACCAGTATACTATACAGAACCAAGTGATCAGCACCATATACAGAGCCAAGTTACCAAGACACTATATGGAGCCAGGTGACCAGAACACTACAGTATATGGAGCCAAGAGATGAGCACTTTATACAGTCCCAAGTGACCAGCACATGATACAGAGCCAAGTGATTAGCACATTATATAGTCCCAACTAAAAAATAATTCCCACAGCCACAAAATCCTATAGTGTAAAATCCTATAGCCCTATATGTTTCATAACTGTAACAGGTATAAGAAACACAGGGTCTAATTCAGATATGTTCGCTCGCTAGCGTTTTTCGCTGCGCAGTGATCAGGTAACTATTGCGCATGCAAATGCACCGCAATGCGCAGGCGCGCCATACGGTTACAAAGCGGATCATTGTTGTGTATTGGTTCTAGCAATGAAACCATTCGCACAGCCGTTCGCAAGGACGTTGACAGGAAGAAGGCGTTTGTGGGTGGCAACTGACCATTTTCTGGGAGTGGTTGGAAAAACGCAGGCGTGTCCAAGCGTTTGCAGGGCGGGTGTCTGACGTCAGTTCCGTGCTCGAATAGGCTGAAGTGATCGCAGCGGCTGAGTAAGGTCAGAGCTACTCAGAAACTGCACAAACTGTTTTTGTACAGGGCGGCTGCACATGCGTTCGCACACTTGCAAAGCGAAAATACACTCCCCGTTAGGCGGCGTCTATCTGTTCGCAGCGCTGCAAAAAACAGCTAGCGAGCGAACAGATCTGAATTATTCCCACAATCACATTGGGTGGCTGTTTTCATAGATGTTATCATCAACTACTCTATACACTGTTATTCGGTTTTAGAACTTTTTATTGCAAAAACCATCTTTACCGCTTGTGCTTTTGTAACCTAAGATGGCAATTATCTCTCTAGAATCCACCCTCTGGGTTACTTCTATTTTAAAACTATTTCAAATCCTGGCATTGTAGAGGAAGAAGTAGTAGTCTACATCCATTGGCGTGTGATAACTAAGTACTATGATATTTCCTATTACACAGTAATACACTGCTTAATGCTTTCACGGTCTTGCAGGCTGCTGAATCTTTAGGCAGCGACCGTAATATAAAGCCTCACATGAGAGAGTCCATCAGCTCCCGGTGGACTGCGAATTGAGAACAGACATCGCTACCCTTATCCCGCATGTAGCACAAAGAGTAATACTGAGAAGTACCAGATGCAGGCTAGATTCAGGACAGGACAGTAAAGAACATGTGACATACTGTAAATCTATACGGATAATGATACACTATCATATAATATAGCGGGGGACTAGACAACCTGTGGCACGCCAGCTGCGGTGGAACTACACATCCCAGCATGCTCAGCCACAGTTCTGCCTTTAGAGCATGCTAAAACTAACCTAAATCTAACTCTCTCTGCACATGTTACATCTGCCACACATGCAGTGCACTTAGGGGGTCATTCCGACCCCGATCGCTCGCTGCAGTTTGTCGCAGCACAGCGATCGGGTCGGAACTGCGCCTGCGCCGGTCGTCGGTGCCCAGCGATCGCCTCTGAGACAGAGGCGGTTGCTGGGCGGGAGGGGGCTGAACGGCGGCGCTAAGCCGCCATTTAGTAGGGGCGGTCCGGCCAACACAGGCATGGCCGGACCGTTGGGAGGGCGTGGCATGGCGCGGCGGCTGCGTGACGTCTCCCGCAGCCGCTGCGGCCAGCGGCAGCGACACACAACTCCCGGCCAGCCGCAGGCCGGGAGTTACTCCACAGATACAAAGCAACGCCGCTGTGCGATGCTTTTGTATTTGTGCGGGGGGGGGGGGGGTGGCACTGACTTGCGGGGGCGGACTAGCCCTGCGCTGGGCATCCCCCCGCATGTCTGGAAACATGATCGTAGCTGTGCTAAATTTAGCAAAGCTACGATCAACTCGGAATGACCCCCATGGTTTTGCCCAGCTGCTAACAAATTTGCTGCAGCGATCAACTCAGAATTAGGCCCTAAATCCCGCAGTTTTCTGCCACCTGATACTTATGTTAATGTCGTCTGCTGATGTAGCAATGTTTATATACCCTGTACTTGTCCTATATTGGCCCTCATTCCGAGTTGATCGCTCGCTAGCTACTTTTAGCATCCTTGCAAACGCATAGTCGCCGCCCACAGGGGGGTGTATTTTCGCTTTGCAAGTGTGCGAACGTCTTGCAGCGGAGCTCTGCAAAAACATTTTGTGCAGTTTCAGAGTAGGTCTGGACCTACTCAGCTGCTGCAATCCCTTCAGTGTTTTCGTTCCCGGAATTGACGTCAGACACCCGCCCTGCAAACGCCTGGTCACGCCTGCGTTTTTCCAAACACTCCCAGAAAACGGTCAGTTGACACCCACAAACGCCCTCTTCCTGTCAATCTCCTTGCGACCGGCTGTGCGAACGGAATCGTCATAGAAGCCATTGCTGGGTAACGAACCACTGTGTACTCGTACGACGCGCCTGCGCATTACGGTGCATACGCATGCACAGATTAGCCCCGTTCTGCCATGATCGCTGTGCTTCGAAAATTTGTAGCGAGCAAACAACTCGGAATGACCCCCACTGTCTTCTACCGTACGTCACTATTTTCCTGTTTTGATTATTTGTTTATGTACTCTGTAATTGGGCGCTGCGGATCCCTTGTGGTGCCATATAAATAAAGGATAATAATAATAATTCAAATGTGACTTATGAAGCAACTTCCCATGGAAAAGCCGCAAAATCGAGACAAATCGCACTCGCCACAAAACAACAACACCATGGAAAGACAAAGATGTAAGTGAAAATGCTTGTTAGTAAATGTGTGATTTATGGGGGTCATTCCGAGTTGATCGTAGCTGTGCTAAATTTAGCACAGCTACGATCATTCACACTGACATGCGGGGGGACGCCCAGCACAGGGCTAGTCCGCCCCGCATGTCAGTGCCGCCCCCCCTCCCCGCAGGAGTGCAAAGGCATCGCACACCGGCGATGCCTTTGCACTTCAAGAGTAGCTCCCGACCAGCGCAGCTTTAGCATGCTGGCCGGGAGCTACTCGTCGTTCCCCGGCCCGCAGCAGCTACGTGTGACGTCACGCAGCTGCCGCGGGCTGCCCTCCCCCCCCCCCCGAATGGTCCGGCCATGCCTGCATTGGCCCGCCCAGCGACCACCTCTGCCTCAGAGGCGATCGCTAGGCAACGACGGCTGCCATGCACCGGTGCACTGCGGCGCCAGCGCATTCGCGGTTCCGACCTGATCTCTGCACTGCAACAAACTGCAGCGAGCGATCGGGTCGGAATGACCCCCTATGTTCCGCCGATTAGGGAAGATTAAGGGCGATCTGTAATTTCAGCCAAAATTGAATCTTAGTCAATTTCCCCCACAGTTATCTCATGTATATAATTCAACTCAGCAATATATCACATTTCATATATAGTAATATTAAATAGCATGTCAGTTTACGCTTCAAATATCTAAAATTAGTCAATAAATAAAATACAAATAATACAAAACGTAAATGAAATGCAAAGGGAGACGGTGTAGAGAGAGAAAACAGAGTAGATACCAGAAACAAACCAATCAGCTTCTGTCATTTCAAAAACTGTATTAAATAAATGACAGTTGGAGGCTGATCGGTTGATATGAGAAACTTTTCCAGTTTATCACACAGGCTCGATACATCACACCCAAAGAGAATGATCTGCTGCCCCTTTAGCCCAGGATATTAGATAAACCATTTATATCTGGGTAACAAGGTGGATGGCGTCATAGCCACCAGATGTACCTAATTTTATTCAGTTTATACCTGTCATGACTTACGAATATACAGTATAGGTGATAAGTGTACTTCTGATCAGCATCTTAGATGACTGCAGATAAAATGTTTTTCCATTAGAAAAATTGCTGGGTACACATTACACGATTTATTAAACAATTTGCCCGTTTTTGACGGATCGGAACAACAAATCGATAAAACCAATGTGGTTTGTTTGTACCCAGCTTTAAAAAGAAATAGACAGTTATCACTGACTATGGACTTTGGCCCGATTCAGCTTGGTATGCTGAAGTGCGTAAATCGCTATTCGGCGATTTCCACACTTCTGCGCATGCGTGCATGTGCGAGGACCTAAATAGCGATTGCTGGCGGGTGGTGGTGACGGGCCGACGTCACAGCATTTTTTGGGCTTTGGGGGGCGCATGACATCACACGCAGCCCTGTGACCCAAAACATGGTGGCCCGGTGACTGCCTATGCAGCTAGGCTGCGAAGGCAGGGGCCTACCCTAAAGATGTGAGCACTTCGCTGTTTAGAAGGGGGGCACCCAGCATGTGAATTTTCGCAAAACTACAACTCCATGCTGAATCAGGCCCAATATCTGCAAGAAGCTCAATATCAAATGCTTACTTAACTTTGGCACCGAGTAAACTCTAATCTGGTGTCTACCAGTAGTTGCTGTATGATGGACATTTGACAAAGAATTGATGTAATAATGCAGATAGAATAAAAGTTATGCGGTGCTGAGTGACCAGCGGCAATCTCTGAACATCTATCAACAAAACATGGTACCAGAAGTGGGGTTCTGCACCCAGATTCATTTGCCGTCAAGAGACATTCCACAGGACCAGGCAAGAGAGAAAAAAATGCTGTAGACGGTATTTGCTGCTCCTGATGCAGACTCACGGATTCTCCATCAAAAGGCAGCTTACATACTGATATGCATAGTGAAAAAAGGGGGTAACACAGGGGTTATACGGGTTCTGTTTATCAACACCCACCTCTCAGAGGGAGAAATTAGATCAATTCATACAGTAGCAGATTACTGCTATCACCGTGACAACTGCTCTATACAGAAATGGAAGAAGTATTAATAAATATAAGTCACCCATAACTTTATTCTGACACACTTACATTTATAACTTAGCTAGCTTAGCACTATGAAATAACCACACGGACACCAACTGCTAGATTTAAAAGGTCAAAACTGATATTTATTGTTTGATGACCTAGATTTTAAACTAAATATTGGAGGATGGCAAGAAAAGGCGCTACCAACTCACCAACACTAGTCAACTATAATAAACCAATTAAAAACTAGGAGGGGACTCACAACCACCTCCTAAAACATAAACCGCACTGTGCAGGACTCACCCCCTTTACTCTAGCAGAGCCGTGGACGAAACAGCACGGGAACGTCCGTAGTCCACCCGCAAGGGGAGGACACACTCACCGTTCTATCAAAAGGGGGTGCCCCACAATGACCACTTATGTGAACTTTGACCGCTGGCTGGTAGCGACTTTCCGCCCATCTGGCTATCAAAGCCTACTAAGAAATTGAACGTGAGGCCCGCGAAGCGGAGCGAAAGCACAAAGTTAACGGGCGGGTGGGAGTGCATCCAAAATGGCAAGAGGAAGATGGCTGCCTATCCAGAAACTATATACCCCTGTATACACTCCTCCTACCCCAACCTGATAGGCCCACTGGGTCACCTGACCCCAAATGTCAATCACTAAGGCTAGCCCTGCCTACCCTTGACCAAATAGTCACAAAAACTTTGGGTGCTTATGTGGCTTCAAGCTTGTGCAGCTTTCTGCCTGCCGTACATTTAGAAAACACCAGAATATCATTAAAATCTAGGTGGCTTCGTGCTACACATATTAGCACCCTTGGAATAGCACATCCATAAAAGATTGACAGAACAAGTATTGAACACCACCTGAGGTTACTGTACACATCGCCAGCAACCAGGTGAGACCTCCTCCTGATCCTATATAAGGCTGAGCCTCATGATCAACCTAATACAATACAGGTTGAGTATCCCATATCCAAATATTCCGAAATACGGAATATTCCGAAATACGGAATTTTTTGAGTGAGACTGAGATAGTGAAACCTTTGTTTTCTGATGGCTCAATGTGCTCAAACCTTGTTTAATACACAAAATAATTAAAAATATTGTATTAAATGACCTTCAGGCTGTGTGTATAAGGTGTATATGAAACATAAATTAATTGTGTGAATGTACACACACTTTGTTTAATGCACAAAGTTGTTAAAAATATTGGCTAAAATTACCTTCAGGCTGTGTGTATAAGGTGTATATGAACCATATGCTTAGACTTGGGTCCCATCACCATGATATCCCATTATGGTATGCAATTATTCCAAAATACGGAATAATCCGATATCCAAAATACCTCTGGTCCCAAGCATTTTGGATAAGGGATACTCAACCTGTATCAAGTTTATACAATTTAAAATATGATATTTGAATAAAGTACACACCTGAAAACTAATTTATTTTTCTAAAAACACATTGAAATCAAAATGTTTTATTATACATCCCAGTTTATTACATTATTTTTAAGATGAGTCATTTTATCCCCCCCCCCACTCATTTCTTGTTCAATCATAAGAATAACTAGACCTCTCATCAAATCACTCAGCTCCATATCAAAGCCTCTATTATACAGTATCTGTATATATTATGCTTCACTAGTTCTCATGCATATTTGCCGCTCATAAATCCTTATCTTAAAGTTCTCCTTGTCTGGCCAATATAATACATTCCACGGTAGCCAGAAAAGGGGAGCGGTTACCATACAGACAGTCGGGATCCTGGACATCTCAATACCGACGCCAGAATCCCAACTAGCGGTGAAATTCCGCATCTAGAATCCCGGTGCCACAGGCTTTTCTCCCCCACAACACCCATAGAAGGAGAATAGAACCTTGGCTAACGCAGCGATCCACCATGACCGCACTGCCGGCATGCCGATATACTGACGGTCGGGATCCCGGTAGCTGGGTTTTCATCGCCAGATCAGTACGATCGCCATCGTACTGATCCCCCAGAAAAAACCCACACGGAACAAAAGCCCACAGGGAAATTGCTTTTGTTCCATGTTCCTCACCTCCGATAATAATTTTCGTTCTGTGCGATGCACTGTGTGTCATTTACCGTCATTTCATTGTATCCTTTGACTTGTAGGAATATAAAGTCTCATTGTTCCCCATAGTCTTCCCTTTGTTTATTTGTATCAGTTGTTCCTTAGCGATGTTTTTAATCCACGATTGTCTGTGATTGTCTCGTGGGATGTAGATATTTGTAATTATCTACTTGTTTCAAGTGAGCCTTCGTGACTAATCTCTTATCCTGAACTCCTGCAGAAACAGGATGGCCATTTACAGAACATGTGAATTCCAGGTTTACCTTGTAATCATGTATGCACAATTCTCCCTTCACATACCAACCAAACATCATCAAAATACCTTTCCCAGGTGCAGACAGTATGTTTTTAATATATGGATTATGATCCTATATTCATTGCCAATAAACTATGACACATGAGCCATCGGTTGGTGGTGGGCTAGTTACCTGCCTTCCACTGCACATGCCTGAAAAATGCCATTCACAGACATGGATAGTGGCTCAGGTAGCACAGATGTTAGGAGCACTCTAGCACAGCAGCACCTACAGACCTGGATCCTCTGACTGGGAAGGCCATTCACAGATATACAGTAGGTAGTGGCTTAGGCAGCACAGATGTTAGAAGCGCACTAGCACAGCAGCACCTACAGACCTGGCTCCTATGACTGAGAAGGCCATTCACAGACATGGGTAGTGGCTCAGGCAGCACAGATGTAAGGAGTGCTCTAGCACAGCAGCACCTACAGACCTGGCTCCTATGACTGAGAAGGCCATTCACAGACATGGGTAGTGGCTCAGGCAGCACAGATGTAAGGAGTGCTCTAGCACAGCAGCACCTACAGACCTGGCTCCTATGACTGAGAAGGCCATTCACAGACATGGGTAGTGGCTGAGGCAGCACAGATGTAAGGAGTGCTCTAGCACAGCCGCACCTACACACCCGACTCCTATGACTGAGGCCACTGCCAGCCAGGCATGTGGCACAGCCCCACTACTAGCCAGACATGTGGCAAAGCCCCACTACCAGCCAGGCATGTCTCACAGCCCCGCAGCTAGCCAGGCATGTGGCACAGCCCCAGTGGGAATATCAATATGTTACAAAAACAGGTACACTGCCACTTTCTCTTTGACTTCTGACAGAATGTCCATCCAGCGTTTACTTTGATGCTTATTTAGCAAGTATATTGTGAGTGTTTTAAAAGTAACCAACCCTGTGTTCTGCTTGTCCTACCTCCGTCAATCACTGCAAACCTTCACACAAGCCCAACCCCTTCAAGGATACTGCCAGTATATTTAGAAATGATTAACTCTCGGCATGGGATCGGTATGAAATACCTCCAATCAAAATGCCGACGTTCAAAATCACGACACCAATTGACCGATGGTCAAAATCCTGACAAGGTCAAAATCCCAACATGGACCATTACCGACATTTAAAATATCGACAGGTCAAAATACCGGCATGCGTTTTTGTTGGGGGTTTTTGTGTGTATGTCGACATAAGTCGACATGGACACCATATAAAGTGTACCGCGTCCCCTCGCATGGCTCGCTGCGCTCGGCACACTATTATATTCCCCCTCCAGGTCCACTGGCATGGTAAAGTATGAACAAGTCGGTTTCAATGAAAAAAATCATGAAAAACTCATGTCGGTATTATGACCTGTCGGCATTTTACATGTCGGTATTTTGACCTTGTCGGTATTTTAAATGTCAGTATTTTGTCCATGTCGGGATTTTGACCTTGTCGGGATTTTGACAATCGGTCAATTGGTGTTGGGATTCTGAACGTCAGGATTTTGATTGGAGGTAAACTGACTGCATCCCCTCTCCATAGCCTGATGTTTTGATACTGTGACATGTTACACTGAGAAAATCAGTAAAGATCCTTTTAACAGTATCAAACCTTCCTGACTAAGAAGACCACATAACAGTGCAGAAGCTTTCTGACTCAGAAATCCACATAACAGTACAGAAGCTTCCTGACTAAGAAGACCACATAACAGTACAGAAGCTTCCTGACTAAGAAATCCACATAACAGTACAGAAGCTTCCTGACTCAGAAATCCATATAACAGTACAGAAGCTTCCTGACTAAGAAGACCACATAACAGTACAGAAGCTTCCTGACTAAGAAATCCACATAACAGTACGGAAGCTTCCTGACTAAGAAGACCACATAACAGTATAGAAGCTTCCTGACTAAGAAATTCACATAACAGTACAGAAGCTCCCTGACTAAGAAATCCACATAACAGTACAGAAGCTTTCTGACTAAGAAATCCACATATCAGTACAGAAGCTTCCTGACTAAGAAATTCACATAACAGTACAGAAGCTTCCTAAATAAGAAGACCACATAACAGTATAGAAGCTTCCTGACTAAGAAATTCACATAACAGTACAGAAGCTCCCTGACTAAGAAATCCACATAACAGTACAGAAGCTTTCTGACTAAGAAATCCACATAACAGTACAGAAGCTTCCTGACTAAGAAATTCACATAACAGTACAGAAGCTTCCTGACTAAGAAGACCACATAACAGTATAGAAGCTTCCTGACTAAGAAATTCACATAACAGTACAGAAGCTCCCTGACTAAGAAATCCACATAACAGTACAGAAGCTTCCTGACTAAGAAATTCACATAACAGTACAGAAGCTTTCTGACTAAGAAATCCACATAACAGTACAGAAGCTTCCTGACTAATAAATTCACATAACAGTACAGAAGCTTCCTGACTAAGAAATCCACGTAACAGTACAGAAGCTCCCCGACTAAGAAATCCACATAACAGTACGGAAGCTTCCTGACTAAGAAGACCACATAACAGTACAGAAGCTTCCTGACTAAGAAATCCACATAACAGTACAGAAGCTTCCTGACTAAGAAATTCACATAACAGTACAGAAGCTTCCTGACTAAGAAATCCACGTAACAGTACAGAAGCTTACCAGCTAAGAGGTACACCAAGTATTGAATCCTTTCGGCGGGTTGGGTATGTGTCATTGGCGGTCAGGAGACCACCGGTCACAATATCGATGTCAGGATCCCGGCTGTTAGATGGCCAGCATGGGGGGCGAGGTCAACAAAACTTGAATTTTTCATTGTAATAAGGTCAACTATGGACTGAGCTATAGAGTCACAAGCATGCCACATTTTCTGCAGTCGAAACCGCAAAAACTGCGCAATTAACAAAATAAATGATCCACCTGTTTTCAGGGCGGTATACCATCTGCATTAATTCCTGCTCTGACGTTCACATTTATTAGTGTGCAGAAGCCACTCGGACCATAAGAGATCTTTGTTCTGTTCAATATCACACTGGGGTGAAAGTCTGGATTCTGTTATCAGCTTCCAGTCTCTTCATAATTATCTTCCGCTGCTCAATACAAGCAGACGGGTGCTCAGAGGATGGAGGTTAATAAATACATACCAGTGTCTGTCAATCATCCAGGTTTAATATAGGAGTACACACAAACATCACAGTGATCAGCACACAGTACCGGCATGCTACATTATCCTGTGAGGTTATCATTTTTTATTAATAACTCCTCTCCCCTCAATGCATCTGGTACAACTGGACACACCAGGATCTGCTCAGAGACGCCCATTTGTCAGTTGTACACGTTACATGTGTTGTCATGTATCGGTCACAGGTACCTGAACTACTGTATACATTCCTTTCTCATACTGTCATTTATCGGTCACATGTGCCTGAACTATACACACCTTTCTCATGTTTGTCGTTTATCGGTCACATGTCCCTGAACTATACACGCCTTTATCATGTTTGTCATTTATCGGTCTCATGTGTCTGAACTATACACTCCTTACTCATGGTTGTCATTTATCAGTCACATGTGCCTGAACTATACACGCCTTTATCATGTTTGTCATTTATCAGTCTTGTGCCTGAACTATACACTCCTTTCTCATGGTTGTCATTTAACAGTAACAGGTGCCTGAACTAAACACTCCTTTCTCATGATTGTCATTTATCAGTTACAGATGCCTGAACTATACTCCTTTCTCTCGGTTGTCATTTATCGGTCTCATGTGCCTGAACTATACACTCCTTTCTCATGGTTGTAATTTATCGGTCACAGGTACCTGAACTACAGTATACATGCCTTTATCATGTTTGTCATTTATCGGTCACAGGTGCCTGAACTATACACTCCTTTCTCATGTTGTCATTTATCGGTCTCATGTGCCTGAACTATACTCTCCTTTCTCATGGTTGTCATTTATCAGTCTCATGTGCCTGAACTATACACTCCTTTCTCGTTGTTGTCATTTATCAGTGTCATGTGCCTGAACTATACACTCCTCTCTCATGACTGTCATTTATCAGTGTCATGTGCCTGAACTAAACACTCCTCTCTCATGATTGTCATTTATCAGTCACAGGTGCCTGAACTATACACTCCTCTATCATGGTTGTCGGTCTCATGTACCTGAACTATACACTGCTTTCTCATGGTTGTCATTTATCGGTCTCATGTGCCTGAACTATACACTCTTTTCTCATGGCTGTCGGTCTTATGTACCTGAACTATACACTCCTCTATTATGGTTGTCATTTATCAGTGTCATGTGCCTGAACTATACACTCCTTTCTCATGGTTGTCATTTATCAGTGTCATGTGCCTGAACTATACACTCCTTTCTCATGATTGTCATTTATCAGTGTCATGTGCCTGAACTATACACTCCTTTCTCATGTTGTCATTTATCGGTCTCATGTGCCTGAACTATATACTCCTCTATCATGGTTGTCATTTATCAGTCTCATGTGCCTGAACTATACACTCCTCTATCATGGTTGTCATTTATCAGTCTCATGTGCCTGAACTATACACTCCTCTATAATGGTTGTCATTTATCAGTCACAGGTGCCTGAACTATATACTCCTTTTTCATGATTGTCATTTATTGGTCTCATTTGCCTGAACTATATACTCCTTTCTCATTGTCATTTATCGGTCACATGTGCCTGAACTATACACACCTTTCTCATGTTTGTCATTTATCGGTCACATGTGCCTGAACTATACACTCCTCTATCATGGTGGTCATTTATCAGTCTCATGTGCCTGAATTATACACACCTTTTTCATGGTTGTCAGTTATTGGTCTCATGTGCCTGAACTATACACTCCTCTATCATGGTTGTCATTTATCAGTCATAGGTGCCTGAACTATACACTCCTTTTTCATGGTTGTCATTTATCGGTCTCATTTGCCTGAACTATACACTCCTTTGTCATGGTTGCAATTTATCGGTCTCATGTGCCTGAATTATACATGCCTTTCTCATGGTTGTCATTTATCAGACTCATGTGCCTCAACTATACACTCCTCTATCATGGTTGTCATTTATCAGTGTCATGTGCCTGAACTATACACTCCTCTATCATGGTTGTCATTTATCAGTCTCATGTGCCTGAACTATACACTCCTCTATCATGGTTGTCATTTATCATTGTCATGTGCCTGAACTATACACTCCTCTATCATGGTTGTCATTTATCATTGTCATGTGCCTGAACTATACACTCCTCTATCATGGTTGTCATTTATCATTGTCATGTGCCTGAACTATACACTCCTTTCTCATGGTTGTCGGTCTCATGTGCCTGAACTATACACTCCTTTCTCATGGTTGTCATTTATCAGTCCCATGTGCCTGAACTATACACTCCTCTATCATGGTTGTCATTAATCAGTGTCATGTGCCTGAACTATACACTCCTCTATCATGGTTGTCATTTATCGGTCACAGGTGCCTGAACTATACACTCCTTTTTCATGGTTGTCATTTATCAGTGTCATGTGCCTGAACTATACACTCCTTTCTCATTGTTGTCATTTATCAGTATCATGTGCCTGAACTATACACTCCTGTATCATGGTTGTCATTTATCGGTCACAGGTGCCTGAACTATACACTCCTCTCTCATGGATGTCATTTATCGGGCTCATGTGCCTGAACTATACTCTCCTTTTTCATGGTTGCAATTTATCGGTCTCATGTGCCTGAACTATATACGCCTTTCTCATGGTTGTCATTTATCAGTCTCATGTGCCTGAACTATACACTCCTCTATCATGGTTGTCATTTATCAGTCACAGGTGGCTATATTACTGTATATACAACTTTCACATTTATCAGTCTCTGGTGCTTGCACGGGAGCATTATGTATGGAGTGGGACCCCTCATCGAAGCAGCCGCACCACATTGTACCTGGAGTTTGATTTGTCAAGTGGAGACGTGGACCAGAGGGGAAGTTGCCCATAACAGCCAATGAGCTTCTACCTATAATTTTATAGACTGTACTTGATAAATGCTATGTCAAAGCTTATTGGTTCTTATGGGCATCTTCTCCACTGGCCCACTTCTCCACTCTTTTCACTACTTGATACATCAACACCCTGGTGTGGGCAAGCGGATCCCTTTCCTCCATGGCGCCATCTTCCCAGTGATATTCGGGAAGATGGCGGTATGTGCACATGATAGCAAAGGCTCTGGCACAGTGTCAGAGTCTTTACTTTTACTGCGTAGCACCATCTTTCTTTACGAGAATTAACCTGTCCTTTCTTCAGTTAATTAATAAATGGAAATGAAAGATCAAATATGGGTTTCCAATTCTACTATCCATGCACAACACTAGCCACTCCTGTGTAAATTTACAGAGACCTGCCCAGGGAAGCAGTAGGTAACCAATCTGCCAGGGAAGCAGTAGGTAAGCGATCTGCCAGGGAAGCAGTAGGTAAGCGATCTGCCAGGGAAGCAGTAGGTAAGCGATCTGCCAGGGAAGCAGTAGGTAAGCGATCTGCCAGGGAAGCAGTAGGTAACCGATCTGCCAGGGAAGCAGTAGGTAACCAAACAGCCAGGGAAGCAGTAGGTAAGCGATCTGCCAGGGAAGCAGTAGGTAACCGATCTGCCAGGGAAGCAGTAGGTAACTAATCTGCCAGGGAAGCAGTAGGTAACCAAACTGCCAGGGAAGCAGTAGGTAAGCGATCTGCCAGGGAAGCAGTAGGTAACCGATCTGCCAGGGAAGCAGTAGGTAACCGATCTGCCAGGGAAGCAGTAGGTAACTGATCTGCCAGGGAAGCAGTAGGTAACCGATCTGCCAGGGAAGCAGTAGGTAACTAATCTGCCAGGGAAGCAGTAGGTAACTAATCTGCCAGGGAAGCAGTAGGTAACTAATCTGCCAGGGAAGCAGTAGGTAACCGATCTGCCAGGGAAGCAGTAGGTAACTAATCTGCCAGGGAAGCAGCAGGTAACCGATCATCTGCCAGGGAAGCAGTATGTAACCGATCTGCCAGGAAAGCAGTAGGTAACTGGTCTGCCATGGAAGCAATATGTAACCAATCTGCAAGGGAAGCAGTATGTAACTAATCTGCCAGGAAAGCAGTAGGTAACTGGTCTGCCATGGAAGCAATATGTAACCGATCTGCCAGGGAAGCAGTAGGTAAGCGATCTGCCAGGGAAGCAGTAGGTAACTGGTCTGCCATGGAAGCAGTAGGTAAGTGATCTGCCAGGGAAGCAGTAGGTAACTAATCTGCCATGGAAGCAATATGTAACCAATCTGCAAGGGAAGCAGTAGGTAACTGGTCTTGCAGTAAGTCATTTTTTTCTATCATTGCATTTTAATAAATAGTGGGCCATTTGTGATATGTTTTCTCCTTATAAATATCTGCATTGTTCAGTATTAACTAACTACATAATAGAATTCAGTGAGGAGCAGCATGTGGCCCTCTGAGTCCATACTTGCGGCCCCCAATTTCTTACCACTTTCTGGTGATTTCGTTTTTTTACAACATGTAACTCTTGTTTAAAATGCCTGATATTACAGGTAAGTTTCTCTTTCTCTGAATATACGTATTGATTTAATTTATAACTGAGATTAACAGTAATGTGTGGTCCTTTTGTAGGTTATAGGGCTGCCCAAATTCAACCCCTGACGTGCACCAGGTTACCTATCCTGGTAGAACTCCTTTACTCTGAATAGTAGGTTGAATTAAAAAATGCATACAGTAACCATATAAGTGCTCGTGACAAAAGCTCCAGTGTCCCATAGACAGAAGTGAACAGGACGTGCTGAAATACAGTACAGGAAAATGATTTCATTGTCACCAATTATGCAGCATGTTGTGTAAATATTGTGTATGAATTCTGCGTGTTATCTGCAGAAAGCGCTATCACGCTGGGAACCACTAGATGTCCTCGCTGGGATGATTACCTGTAATTTGCTGTACTCTGTAATCACCTGCTGGATGGAAATTGGCGGAGACTGGACCACACAGCCCCACAAAGAGATGATGTAGGAGTATAGTAAAATGATTGTGGCCACAGTCACATAACAATCAGCATCATTTCAAGAATGGTCATCCAATGAACATGTGCTTCAGGTGTATAGTATATTCTAGAATGTCACAAGGAGCCCCAGGATAACGGCTAATGCATACCGCCAAGCGGTCACAATTTCAGTGATACAGTCCTGATTCCAAGGCGATGTCCCTGTCCCACCATCCCAAGTGTGGGTCTGTCTGTCTCAACTCACCGGAAATTGGGAAGTGTCCCCCCCCATCCCCCCACAGAATGCAGGCCAGCCATCAGGGGGGGACTGGTGTCTCGGGTCCTTACAGAGAGTGTGGCCCACCCCTGGCTCCTACAGCCAATACCTCTAGACAGGGCCGGTTCTAGTCCTTGTGGCGCCCCAGGCAAAAATAGGGGCATGGCTTCATAAAGGGGTGTGGTCAATGTGCCCCCAGTAGTATTGCCCCCGTTTGTGCCCCCAGTAGTATTGCCCCCGTTTGTGCCCCCAGTAGTATTGCTCCCACTTGTGCCGCTTTAAAAAAATAAATAAAAAAAGTGAATACTTTCCATCCTCGCTCCTGATGCCCGATCGCTGCTGCTCTCCGTCTCTGGCCGCTGGCGCCGCTCCTCTGATCTATGGGAGAGACGTGACGTCTCTCCCATAGAACCGCATAGACACTAGAGGTCAATCATGACCCCTAGTGTCTAAGTGCCGCTCCCACAATGCAGAGCGGTGCGCGATGACTTCATAGTGCACCGTACAGCACTGTCACCGGGGGGAGCACCACCAGTAGTACCAGCCTCCGGAAGGCTGCGCCCCGGGCAAAAATCCCTTGTGCCCGTAGCAAGATCCGCTACTGCCTCTAGAGATGCACCAGTCTGTGAATCAACAAGCCTTATCTGTGCACCCGCTCTCTGTAAACCGTTCCTGTAGGTCCGCAACACTCCACCTATATATAACGTCACAATGTATGACATCACATAGGGGTGGAGCAGAGCAGCAGAATCTTTTTTTTTTTGTGGATTGGGGGGGCGGGGGGGTATGGGGGGAGGTCTTGTCTGTTCTGGCAGTCCCGGGACCCTTAATTTTTGATGGCAGTCTTGACAGGATGAATTTAATGTTTTATGTTTTTTGGGTAGAGGGTAGCCTAGTGTGTTGTGATGTGGCTAAGCCTCCTTTTTGGAGAAGGCATGGCATGTCCCGATTTAGGAACCCTAAATGTTGGTGTTTATGGCTGATGATTTGTATCTCTTCTGTAATGTTAGTGTTCATGATTCCAAACAAGGGCATAGCTACCATAGGTGCAGGGGGTGCAGCTGCTATGGGGCCCAGAGCTGAGAGGGGCCACCTTCCCTGTCACAGTTACATGTGTTATATACAAGGGTGCAGCTACCATAGGTGCAGGGAGTGCAGCTGCTATGGGGCCCAGAGCTGAGAGGGGCCACCTTCCCTGTCACAGTTGCATGTGTTATATACAAGGGTGCAGCTACCATAGGTGCAGGGAGTGCAGCTGCTATGGGGCCCAGAGCTGAGAGGGGCCACCTACCCTGTCACAGTTACATGTGTTATATACAAGGTGTAGCTACCATAGGTGCAGGGAGTGCAGCTCCTATGGGACCCAGAGCTGAGAGGGGCCACCTACCCTGTCACAGTTACATGTGATATATACAGGGCATACTGTAGCTACCATAGGTGCAGGGGGTGCAGCTGCTATGGGGCCCAGAGCTGAGACAAGGGTGCAGCTACCATAGGTGCAGGGAGTGCAGCTCCTATGGGGCCCAGAGCTGAGAGGGGCCACATTCCCTGTCACAGTTACATGTGTTATATACAGGGCGTAGCTGTTATATACAGGGCGTAGCTACCATAGGTGCAGGGGGTGCAGTTGCTATGGGGCCCAGAGCTGAGAGGGGCCACTTTCCCTGTCACAGTTACATGTGTTATATACAGGGTGTAGCTACCATAGGTGCAGGGAGTGCAGCTGCTATGGGTCCCAGAGCTGAGAGGGGCCACTTTCCCTGTCACAGTTGCATGTGTTATATACTGGGTGTAGCTACCATAGGTGCAGGGAAAGCAGCTGCTATGGGGCCAAGAGCTGAGATGGGCCCTCCTTCCCTGTCACAGTTACATGTGTTATATACAGGGTGTAGCTACCATAGGTGCAGGAAGTGCAGCTGCTATGGGGCCCAGAGCTGAGAGGGGCCACCTTCCCTGTCACAGTTACATGTGTTATATACAGGGTGTAGCTACCATAGGTGCAGGGAGAGCAACTGCTATGGGGCCCAGAGCTGAGAGGGGCAACCTACCCTGTCACAGTTACATGTGTTATATACAAAGGTGCAGCTACCATAGGTGCAGGGAGTGCAGCTGCTATGGGACCGAGAGCTGAGAGGGCCCACCTCCCCTATCTTAGTTTCATGCAGCAGCTGCACCTACTTACTTGTAGGAGGGTGGCTGCAGCTACCCGTGCCCGGAGAGGAGACGGATAGTCCAAGCCAGCTGGGTTCCAGCACCTGCAGAATTAATCTGGCAACCACCCGGGCGATCACCCATGTGCAATACACCGGCTTCTATGGACTGCATCGGCAGCAGCCCATAGAAGCAACTGAGTAGGGCTGACGATGAGGGAGTGGCTTTCTACTGGAAGCAAGCTTTTTGTTAATCGCATCCTGGCCTGGCAGTTCTTAGGGTTAGGCACTACGGGGGGGGGGAGTTATCTGTAGCTACCCCCTCTCCCCCACGAGTCTTATCCCTACCCGCCACCCCCTCTGATTAGCTGTAGCCGCCAACCCCATTATCTTAGCCCTAGCATACACCCCAGGTGAGTTAGGGTTAGGGAGGGGGCAGGGAAGGGGTCAATTACTTACCCTGTCAGCTGTCGGCATTTTCAAAATCAGGATGCCGCGATCGGGGGGGTGGTATGGAAGGTAGATAGTAACTAGGTCGACAGTATCTAGGTCGACCACTATTGGTCAACAGTAACTAGGTCGACAGGGTCTTTAGGTCGACAGGGTCTAGGTCAAAAGGTCGACATGAGTTTTTTATGGGGAGTTTTGTGTCGTTTTCTTTGTAGGGTGACCGGGAACCCCAATTAGTGCACCGTGATCGCTCGCCATGCTTTGGGCCACGTGGATCGTTAAGTATGAAAATGTTTAAAAAAAAATTGTGAAAAACTCATGTCGACCTTTTGACCTGTCGACCTAGAAGTTGTCGACCTAGAGACCCTGTCGACCTGGAAACCATGTCGACCTAGTTACTGTCGGTCAATAGCGGTCGACCTAGATAGTGTCGACCTAGTTACTGACGACCTAGAGACCGGATCCCCGCAATCGGTCATGTGACCGCCGGCATCCCGAACGCTGGGATTTCCTATCACACTTGTTTGAAGGTACATTACTTAATATAGAATTATTTGCAGTCTGAACGGCTACATGCACGGGGGAAACATAGAAAACATCTGATTTTCAAAAGGAAAACTAGAAAAGCACCATTCAGATAATCCACAATGATGTTCTGTGATAAACTCATAGTTTTCTGCTAAATGTTTCTCAAATCCTTTATTCCTGATGAATACCGTGCCTTATTCTTGTTACCCTGTGATGGGACACAAGGCCACAATATACTGCAGATACAACTGTATCCATGAATAAAAACTAACAGCTGAATGAATAAAATACATTCAGAGGGGGTCATTCCGAGTTGATCGTAGCTGTGCTAAATTTAGCACAGCTACGATCATTCACCCTGACATGCGGGGGGACGCCCAGCACAGGATGTCAGCGGCTCCCCCCTCCCCCCCCCCCCCCCCCCCCGCAGAAGTCCAAAAGCATCACACAGCGGCGATGCCTTTGCACTTCAAGAGTAGCTCCCGGCCAGCGTAGCTTTAGCGTGCTGGCCGGGAGCTACTCATCGCTCCCCAGCCCGCAGCGGCTGCGTGTGACATCACGCAGCTGCTGCCGCCCGCCCCCCGTTCGGTCCGGCCACACCTGCGGATCGCTACCAAGAAACGGCGGCCTGAACACAGCCGTTCCGCCCCCTCCCGCCCAGCGATCACCTCTGCCTGTCAATCAGGTAGAGGCGATCGCAGCCCTGCTACGGTCTTCAACAATCTGGCATGCGCCGACGCACTACGGCGCTGGCGCATGCGCAGTAGCGACCTGTTCGCTCGGCTGCGACAAAAAACAGTGAGCGAACGGGTCAAAATGACCCCCAAATTTGGGGCCGTGGTGATAAAGCAACATACAGTATATCGGAATCTGTTTAACACAACAGGTTTAAAATGATGCTAAAGTGTAATTAATATACATATGGTTAATTTATCATTTTTATACTTTCTAAATCAAAAAGAATTTCAAAAAAATTGCAGTTTTTGTTGTTCCCATTAATCAGATTATTCCCCATAAATTAATTTCACGCTGTCGGGTTCACAAATGTATTTGGGACCCTTAAACCGATGATAACATAAATTTTGAAGCTCACAGTAAATATATCCTGTAAGAAAAAAAAATATATATATCTTTTTTTTTTAAATAAAAAAATTCAAAATACCTGATTAATGTTTTTATAATATATTATGCTAGATTTTAATTATAATTTGATTACCCAGAAGTACCGTGAGGAACAATGACACATACTGTAATTAAAGGACAAAAACATGTTCTTTTTGGAGAATGCAGGAATATATTGTTCTCGCTTTCTGTTATTATTTGGTCTCCTGAATAAAAGTAAGTGTTCCGACGGCACAAAAACAGTTACATTTATATACAAACTGATGATCTATCTCTGAAAAACAATTACAATGAAACCACAAATGGTACAAGAGTCACTGAATAACATTCTGTGCCTCTATAGGACTGACGCAATATTCCTTCCGCCATGCTTATCTAAAGCCAGGTACACATTATACCATATATTGGCCAATCTCATGATCTGCGGCCACAACCATCATTTTATAGCGCCTAATTCAGCGATGCGACCGAATTTTTTGAGATGATCCCGCTGTGTGCGCGCGCAGGTACCGCCTGCACGTGCTCAAGTATTTAATGCAGTTGGGCCGCATTAAGGGCCTAATTCAGACCTGATCGCTGCTGTGCGTTTTCGCACAGCAGCCGATCAGGGCTGAACTGCGCCGGCGCATGCCAGACAGCCGATGGCCATCTCAGCCCAGCGATCGCCTTTGCTTGAATGACAGGCAGAGGCGGTCGCTTGGCGGGAGGGGATGGACCGGCGGCTTTGGGCCATTGTTTTAGGGGTGCAGTCTAGGCAACGCAGGCGTTCCCGGACTGTGCGGGGGTCGGGCCGCGGCAGCTGCGACCCGGCCAGTGATGGGTAGCTCCCTGCCTGCGCGCAGGTGCTGCACTGGTAGGGAGCTTCTGCTTAAGTACAAAAGTGGCGATGCTTTTGCACCTGTGCGGGGAAAGGGGGGTAGGGGCCCTCACATGTCTGAGTAACTGATCGTAGCTGTGCAAAATTTTGCACGCCTACCATCAGGTCTGAATTAGGCCCTAACCCACAGGGGTGGGCGGCAATGGAAAGTTTTTGGGGTGGCGCCGGGGAAACGGGGTATGACGGTGGCATCACACGCAGCCACTCCGATCTAAAAAATGCCGGCAGGACTCCTGACGTCGCAACCAGGTTGAGCCGGCAGGAAGCCATTGGGCCCATGGCTACCACAGATGGTGGTAAACTGTTTTTATGTCTGTCATTTTTTAACATCGACATGAGACCATCAATGCTTTTGAACCATCAATGGTTGATGGCCATCCCTACTTTGAACTAGTGATGAGCGGGTTCGGTTCCTCGGAATCCGAACCCCCCCAAACTTCACCCATTTTACACGGTTACGAGGCAGACTCGAATCTTCCCGCCTTGCTCGGTTAACCCGAATGCGCCCGAACGTCATCATCCCGCTGTCGGATTCTCGCAAGATTCGTATTCTATATAAGGAGCCGCGCGTCACCGCCATTTTCACTCGTGCATTGGAGATGATAGGGAGAGGACGTGCAGCGTTCTCTCAGTTTCTGTGTTCAGTATGCTGCAAATATCTGTGCTCAGTGTGCTGCAAATATCTATGTTCTCTGCATGAAAAACGCTCCATATCTGTGCTGCATTGTAGTATATAGTAGGAGGACAGTGCAGAATTTTGCTGACCAGTGACAACTAGTATTATATAGCAGTACGGTACAGTAGTCCACTGCTCTACCTACCTCTGTGTCGTCAAGTAGACTATCCATCCATACCTGTGGTGCATTTTAGTTGTGCGCAGTATATATAGTAGGAGGACAGTGCAGAATGTTGCTGACCACCAGTATATAATATATAGCAGTACGGTACAGTAGTCCACTGCTCTACCTACCTCTGTGTCGTCAAGTATACTATCCATCCATACCTGTGGTGCATTATAGTTGTGCGCAGTATATATAGTAGGAGGACAGTGCAGAATTTTGCTGACCACCAGTATATAATATATAGCAGTACGGTACAGTAGTCAACTGCTCTACCTACCTCTGTTTCGTCAAGTATACTATCCATCCATACCTGTGGTGCATTTTAGTTGTGCGCAGTATATATAGTAGGAGGACAGTGCAGAATTTTGCTGACCACCAGTATATAATATATAGCAGTACGGTACAGTAGTCTACTGCTCTACCTACCTCTGTGTCGTCAAGTATACTATCCATCCATACCTGTGGTGCATTTTAGTTGTGCGCAGTATATAGTAGGAGGGGACAGTGCAGAATGTTGCTGTGACCACCAGTATATATATATATATATATATATATATAGCAGTACGGTACAGCAGTCCACTGCTCTATGTCAGGATTCTGATTTAGTCTGTCCCCGGAGGGGGCACTAGTGGGTCAGTGTAGGTGTGACAGAGGAAACGGGGAGACTGAAGGAAAGTGAAATAGTATTACATGTGAATCAAATGTCTCGGTCAGTACATAAAACACCTGTGCTCCAGCACATAGCATGGAAAACAGCTGCGCTCCAGCACATAGCATGGAAAACACCTGTGCTCCAGCACATAGCATGGAAAACACCTGCGCTCCAGCACATAGCATGGAAAACGCCTGTGCTCCAGCACATAGCATGGAAAACACCTGCGCTCCAGCACATAGCATGGAAAACACCTGCGCTCCAGCACATAGCATGGAAAACACCTGCGCTCCAGCACATAGCATGGAAAACACCTGCGCTCCAGCACATAGCATGGAAAACACCTGTGCTCCAGCACATAGCATGGAAAACACCTGCGCTCCAGCACATAGCATGGAAAACAGCTGCGCTCCAGCACATAGCATGGAAAACACCTGTGCTCCAGCACATAGCATGGAAAACAGCTGCGCTCCAGCACATAGCATGGAAAACGCCTGCGCTCCAGCACATAGCATGGAAAACACCTGCGCTCCAGCACATAGCATGGAAAACACCTGCGCTCCAGCACATAGCATGGAAAACACCTGTGCTCCAGCACATAGCATGGAAAACACCTGTGCTCCAGCACATAGCATGGAAAACACCTGCGCTCCAGCACATAGCATGGAAAACACCTGTGCTCCAGCACATAGCATGGAAAACACCTGCGCTCCAGCACATAGCATGGAAAACGCCTGTGCTCCAGCACATAGCATGGAAAACACCTGCGCTCCAGCACATAGCATGGAAAACGCCTGTGCTCCAGCACATAGCATGGAAAACACCTGCGCTCCAGCACATAGCATGGAAAACAGCTGCGCTCCAGCACATAGCATGGAAAACACCTGTGCTCCAGCACATAGCATGGAAAACAGCTGCGCTCCAGCACATAGCATGGAAAACGCCTGTGCTCCAGCACATAGCATGGAAAACACCTGCGCTCCAGCACATAGCATGGAAAACGCCTGCGCTCCAGCACATAGCATGGAAAACACCTGCGCTCCAGCACATAGCATGGAAAACACCTGCGCTCCAGCACATAGCATGGAAAACACCTGCGCTCCAGCACATAGCATGGAAAACACCTGCGCTCCAGCACATAGCATGGAAAACAGCTGCGCTCCAGCACATAGCATGGAAAACACCTGCGCTCCAGCACATAGCATGGAAAACACCTGCGCTCCAGCACATAGCATGGAAAACGCCTGTGCTCCAGCACATAGCATGGAAAACACCTGCGCTCCAGCACATAGCATGGAAAACACCTGTGCTCCAGCACATAGCATGGAAAACACCTGCGCTCCAGCACATAGCATGGAAAACACCTGTGCTCCAGCACATAGCATGGAAAACACCTGCGCTCCAGAACATAGCATGGAAAACACCTGCGCTCCAGCACATAGCATGGAAAACACCTGCGCTCCAGCACATAGCATGGAAAACACCTGCGCTCCAGCACATAGCATGGAAAACACCTGCGCTCCAGCACATAGCATGGAAAACACCTGCGCTCCAGCACATAGCATGGAAAACACCTGCGCTCCAGCACATAGCATGGAAAACACCAGCGCTCCAGCACATAGCATGGAAAACACCTGCGCTCCAGCACATAGCATGGAAAACACCTGCGCTCCGGCACATAGCATGGAAAACACCTGCGCTCCGGCACATAGCATGGAAAACACCTGCGCTCCAGCACATAGCATGGAAAACACCTGCGCTCCAGCACATAGCATGGAAAACACCTGCGCTCCAGCACATAGCATGGAAAACACCTTTATGACTTATGTTACCGTTATTCTTGTTATAGGCTCCCATAAAATATAGATCTTTTAGTAGTCAGACAAAAAATATCTCTTTCTATGCCTGGACATTATTCAGTTCTGCCACCTGTAACATTTGATACCATTGCTTAGTAGTAATGCTGTTTCCTCATACTAGATTACACATTTATTACTGTATATGTTTTGTTGCTTGTTATCAACAGTACATTGGGCCTGATGCAGGCGGCGTCGCAAGGCGTCTATTGTATGCAAATCGGTCAATGTTTTCTTCCCGCCCATGCGTCTGAGCCGCAGTGCGCACGCGCAGCGAGTGAATTGCGGTCGCACAGAAGAATTAGTTGCAGAGTGACAGGTAGACAGCGTTTGGGTGGTGGTAACAGGGGAGTGCATAAATTAGCAGTTGCGATCTTACTTGCTACTGGAGAACCCTCCGACTCTGCCACATGACCCATTTTGCGACGATGCTACGATGTATCAGTAATTATATGCCATTGACGGAAATGGGCGTCCCTATGGTCATGTTAACTTCTGCTTATATTAGCATATTATCGCAATTGCGTACAACGATGTCCTACGATGAGCAAAAAAACTGGGGGCGAAAGTACATACATTTGGGGGATATTGACATTTGCAAGTATGCCCCAAAAATGGGTGCTTTCAGGGGATATCCGGCAAATGTTAAATAATAAATAGCCCCTAACTCTTAAGCATACGGGTGAGACCGGAAGAAGAAAAAGAGTTAAAGGGTCATATTTATCAACGTGTTTTAAAGATGCCCCAGTGTGTGATCCTTCCCTGTCCAGATTAATGATTTATACCCATGGCCTGTGTCCAAGAACCCCATTCACCATGCAGAGATTTCCTGGGAGCTTTAGCAGCTTAATATCTGTATTTGGATGTACATTTATACTCTACAATTTTCAGATATACCTAACAGGCAATAAAAATAGATATTTACCCATCCGTAACAAATAGCAGACATTACACCTCGGGGAACTGGGCTGGAATAATTGTGCCTTTTAGAATAGGTAATCTTTCCAGCCTGGTTGAAGAAGCCAAGTATGATTCTCTGTGACGTCTCCTCACGGATCACCGGTTCTCAAGTCGTCTTGGGAATGTCCAAAATTTTAGCTCTCGTGTCTGTGACATCAAGTGAGATTTACACAGAACCTCAGTGTAATTCCAATAATGAAATATTATTGCTTTACTTCCAGGTTCGGGCCTTGCATTTGTGCTATGTAAGGGAGCTGTGAAGCCCACTGGGGACAGATCAGAAGATACCTCGAAAACGCATTTTTTTTGGGAATATCCCACAAATTTACTTTCGAAAATATAGGTAGACCCCTTGTAGAGATATTCAAGGGCCTATGTACTAAGGGGTCCATTTACTAAGTCTTGGAGAGAGATAAAGTGAACGGAGATAGATTACCAGCCAATCGGCTCCTGTCATGTTACAGGCTGTGGCAGGAGCTGATTGGCTGGTACTTTATCTCCATTCACTTTATCTCTCTCCAATGCTTAGTAAATAGACCCCTAAGACTTGGGGAGAGAAAGTGGAGAGAGATAAAGTAGCAGCCAACCAGCTCCTGTAGAAGTTGCCATACCAACCAATCCGCTTCTGTCATTTTATAAGACTTGTTAAATCTCCCCCTTAATATCATTAGAATTTTCTTATTCTAAAGATCCCACAGCCCAATTAGCTACTATCTCCCCTGACTAGGGATGGCCATTGACCATCGATGATTCATATGGCCGATGTTGAATGCTTTTGCCATCAATAGGGGAGAATGCCATCAATGGTGGGGGTTTTTTGCTTCTTTTTACAAGGACACGGATCGTAGCTCCACCCCTGACATTCAAGAAGCCCTGCCCCCATGTTCTTATTGGCCCACAGGCCAGTCAGTCAAAGAACAAGGACGACCATCAGTTGGTGAAACCATCGATGGTCATCCATTGCATAGTTGGCAACCATTGATGGTCACTTTCCATATCGCCATTGATGGTAACCACGCTAACGGCCATCCCTACCCCTGACCTTAGCTGTGAAAAGCAGTGCCAGGGAGAAGGGTCAACACCCCCTTCCTTTCCTCAGATGCTATTGGCAGTTCCAGATGATGGAGAGCTGGCACAGCCAATCACAGTGCCGTTAGAAGCAGACCAGAGATAGAGGAAACATTAGAGATTGCTGCATTACGGTGATCAAAATAAAATGAAGACATTGCACAGGGAAAATGTCTAATTGTGTGTAATGGGTGATACTGAGCGAAGTAATACATCTGCTCATTATATATCAGTATAAGGCACTCAGGTGGTGCTATAACAGCAATATGACCTAGTACCTGTCACACGAGTGCTGCAGCTATCTGATGTTTGCCACATCTGCTGCCTAGTTATCCGGTAGTAATAATGTCACACTGACACAGGAGAATGACGGCAGGAAATTGTTTCATTAACCCTTATCTACCATGGATGTTCTGTGCAGGCCAGGGAATGCTGATTACACCGACAGAGCCCCAAATATACACCCAACGCAGCTTCATCGCAGACATCTTTTACGTTCCTGACATAGTGGGTCCTGAAATCTTCATGCAGATTCATATTATGTAGCAGCTGATTGGTATCCGGACTCCAGGTTGACAGCACAAAGGTCGACACACCTTAGGTCGACACCAATTGGTCGACACACCTTATGTCGACATGGACAAAAGGTCGACATGGACAAAAGGTCGACAGGAACAAGGTAGACATGGAAAAATGTCGACATGAGTTTTTCACGATTTTTTTCTTTTTTTGAACCTTTTTATACTTAATAACGATCCACGTGGACTACGATTGGAACGGTAAAGTGTGCCGAGCGAAGCGGTAGCGGAGCGAAGGCACCATGCCCGAAGCATGGCGAGCGAACGCGGTGCACTAATTGGGGTTCCCGGTCACTCTACGAAGAAAACGACACCAAAAAAACATAAAAAACTCATGTCGACCTTTTTCCATGTCGACCTTGTTCCTGTCGACCTTTTGTCCATGTCGACCTTTTGTCCATGTCGACCTAAGGTGTGTCGATCAATTGGCATCGACCTAAGGTGTGTCGACCTTTGTGCTGTCGACCCTCAGTCCCAGACCCCAGCTGATTATAGGCCTAATTCAGACCTGTTCGCTTTTGTGCAAAATCGCACAGCGTATGCACCGCAATGTGCAGACGCGACGCAGAACAGCGACATGATGGTGTGAAAATTTAGATTGCAAGGAGTGCGCAAGATGACTGACAGGAAGAGGACGTTTGGGGGTGGGGGCTGGCCGTTTTCTGGGAGTGTCAGGGAAAACACAGGCGTTCCCAAGCGTTTTCTGGGCGGGTGTGTGACCTCAGCTCCGGCCTGATCACCATGTTTGTATCGCACTGTAGGAGTAGGTCCAGGACTACGCACAGGCTGCACACACTGGAAAAATAATTCAGTGGTGAGTGAGTTGTGAGCGGATTTGCAGCCGTCTGCTGTCTGGTGAAGTTTCTGCACGACGTACGCATGCATTCACACACTTGCAGGGGGCGTGTTTATACTCTCCCCTAGCGGCGATTATCTGATTGCAGCCCTCTGCAAATTTGCAACATAGCGATCAGGTCTGAATCAGGCCCACGGAATCAGTACTAAATCCCATTGGACGGGATCCTGGCGGTCAAAATACCGACACCGGAATCCCAACCACACAATCCCGACAGGGGTAGCGAGCGGAACGCAGCCCCTTGCGGTCTCGGTGCCTCGCTACGCTCGGCACACTAATTTATTCTCCCTCTATGGGTGTCACGGACACCCACGGAGGGAGAATATGTCGGGATTGTGCCAGTCGGGATTGTGCCGGTCGGGCTTCCGGCGTCGGTATTTCTACTGCCGGGATTCCGTCTGGCGGGATCTTGACCACATCCCAGGCCCACATATGAGTGGATATATTATTGGTTTATAGACCTGATAATTTTAATTTCATATCGTGGCAATATAAAGTTAAGGATCGGGGGAACGTAATAATAACCACCCACAGGGACGGGGGGGCTCCGAAAGGAACAGGGGGTTCAGGCATTTGCGGAAAGGGATACTACATATCCTGCTCCCGCTAATTTCCACAAAGAGTGACCTATAGTCTACGATGACTAGCGCCATCTAAAGATGGCATTAACAACCGGAGCCAAACTACCCAATGAAGACATAATGCAAACTGGTCTTACATAATGTCATTTCATTGGAAGAAGCACCAACCTTTCCATATGGCCCCCATAATCCTTAATCTGCTCTGGGTCATGGGTTCGAATCCCACCAGGGCCCACCTATGTGAGTTTGTATGTTCTCCCAATGCTTGCGAAGATTTTCTAATGGTAATCCAGTTTCATTCTACACCCAATAGAAAATACTTCTAGGTAAATCAGCGGCAGACTAAACTGGATCTAATGCATGGGTCTTTAACCTGCGGCCCACCAGCTACTGTTGAACTACACATCCCAGCATGCCCTGCCACCATTTGCTATTAAGGCATGCTAAAACTGAGGCAGGGCATGCAGAGCCAGCCCTAACCAGTATGATGCCCTAGGCAAGATTTAGGCTGGTGCCCCCTAGCACCACCGCTGGTTACGCCTCTGACCTTGCACCTCTTTCCCAGCACCATCACCCCTCACCCATAGCAGTCCTTATTTTGGTGTTTGTACTCCCTATATTTTAATAGGAACAGTTTCCACATTTGGCGCACAGCCCAAAAAGGGGTGTGTTTTTGCTGGCAAGGTGCATGGCCACACAATAGTAACCCCAATTCCAATTACGCCAAACAGTACTGCAACTTCATTCACATTTGATCATGCGATAGTGTCCATAATTCATATTACATCCCACAGTAGTATCACTTTACCTTATAAACGTTACTCCTCACAGTAGAGCCCTTTATTCACATTACATCACACTGAATTGCTCCTTATTCACATTACACCACACCCTATTGCTCTTTATTCACATTAGACAACACAGTAGTGCCCTTTCTATATGCAACGCCACATAGTAGATAACCTTATACACATAATGCCACACATTAGTAATGCATTTATACACATAATTCCACACAGTAATGCCCCTTAGACATATGAGACACATTATCAATGTCCTTATAAACATAATGCGCCTTACACATTATGACAACCTTTATTAATGCCCTTTTACACATAATGTCCTTTACACATATGCCGCACATTATTAATGCCCTTATACACATAATGACACATATAGTGCCCCCTACACATTTGCTGCACATTATTAGTGCTCCTTTACACATAATGACACATATACAGTAGTACCCTGTTACACATATGCCGCACATTATTAATGCTCTTATATTAATGACACACATAGTGTCCCTTACACATATGTTGCACATTATTAATGCATTTTTACATGACACTCATAATGCTCCTTACACATATTCCGAACACTACTGCACAACCAACCCACTCACATGCACACAGCACTCACACTGCCACTAACACTGTGACCTCTGCCTCTGCTTGGATACAGATGTGTCCTCACAAATCTTGCCTCAATGCTAACATCTGGCACCTTTTTTTAATGAAAATGCATCATATTTGCATTGCTATGTGGCTAAGATGCACAAGCAGCTTCTGCTGATTAAAATGATATGCAGCATGCCTATATACTGTGTGAGACTGTGGCTGTATCTGCATATGAAATGCTACACACAGAATATAGGCATGTCGCATATCATTTTAATCAACAGAAGCTGCTGATGCCCCTAGGCATATCAAATGCCCTAGGCAATTGCCTAGTTTGCCAATGCCTATGGCCGGCTCTGAGGGCATGCTGGGATGTGTAGATCCACAGCGAATGGAGGGCCGCAGGTTGAAGACCTACGATCTAATGTATTTCACTGAAATTAAATTGTAAGCTCTGGGTCAAGGACTAAGGATTAAACATTCTCTGTACAGTACATATGAAAGAGTAATAATCCTTAATGACTGTGAATATATTCATTAATATCAGATAAGATCTCAATGCTACTGTGCTCTATTATAATTCCTCGCACCCATTGGGTCACTGAATACTAAATATTGTATTCATTTCATTTAAGGACATTGTGGCTGTGGGTGTTTGTATGCATAAACCCCAGACGCCATGGCAAAATGGCAAGTTAATGTACATATACGTTTGTTAAATGACCAATAGATTTATTTATTTCCTAGCTGCAGCCAAAGAGAGCGCCTTAAAAACTAATTTTACTTCACATAATATTGATCATAAAATGCAAACATCAAGCTATGTTCTGCAGTGAAACGCGCTTCGCCGGCCACCGCTGTGAGAGCGGCTTTAATGAATGTGCATCTCCAGATTTTATACGTCTCTGGGGAAATGGGTTTAAAGATTTGCTCAAGAGCTGCTTTGGTTTATTAAGATAAAAAATAAACTGCTGACCTTAAAAGGAGTTGACAACTTAATGTGATCTTAATTCTTGGGATTTCCAAACAGAAATCCTTATTTATTTTCAGTGAATATAGCATATTCTGCAATGCAGAATGGTGTACACAACCACCAAAAATATGGCGGACGGAACCTTACAGCTAGAATTACTGCTAATAATAATAATTATTCTTATTCTTATTCTTATTAATATTAATAATAGCAGAAGGACGACTTTTATGAGTGACATATTTCTTTGATGCCGTAGTCTAAACAGGGCATATCATATACCAAATAAAAGGTCTGGATTTGCAGAAAAATATTGGCGTTGTAATTGGTTGCCTCGTTTCGGAGTTCTGTGCCAAAACTTGCGCCTTCCTTTTCCAATGCATCACCACTGTGCTCTGGAAAATGTGATAGTTGGTGAACTGTACCTGTGCATCTGCTGGGTGACCTTGAACATGTGACCTGCTGGGTGGTCTGGAAACTGTGACAGTTATTTGCAGCCACCCACTAAGCAGGGATTTTTCGCAATTCGACCGCTAAGGGGATGAAAGGGGAATGGAATGTCCTATAAGAATGAGAAATGGAAATATATATATATTTATTTATTTATTTATTTTACTTAGTTCTAAGCATTTTACTTCTTTGAACCCAGTATTGCTTTGCAAAAAATCCTCCCCCATAAAAATATTTTTAAATGTTTTTTTTAATTTTTTTATTTGTTACATATAATTGTACAAATGCAGAAATTAAATATAAACATATTCTAATACTCTGTAGCAGTAGTTTCCAACTTTCTTCAATCACTGCACCCTGGAGTATCAGCATTTTTTAAATAGCACCCCGAGGCCAAAAGTTTCTTATTGAGAAATTCAGAAAAAAAAATATTAATTGAGTCAATTTTCATTCAAGGTTCAGTTATGTGACTAAGAGATGTTCGCAGACACCCGTGTTTTGGTTTTGGTTTTAACTTCATTCACCGGATTCGGATTTCGGTTTGTTTAAAATTCGATTAAAAAAAAAAAATCGATAATCATTGATAAAAACAGAAAAATTATGTGATTTTTGAAATCCTAAACCCGAAATTCGGAGTTAAGATCTGAATTCTGAACTGCGGGAAGATCTGGACCGAGACTTTATGTGCTCTGTGGGGGTAATTCAGAGTTGATCGCGGTAGCAAATTTGTTAGCAGTTGGGCAAAACCATGGTGGTCATTCCGAGTTGTTCGCTTGTTGCTGATTTTCGCTATGCTGCGATTTGTTGCTAAATGCGCATGGTACGCAGCGCGCATGCGCTTAGTTATTTAACTAAAAACGTAGCAGTTTTGCTGTTGTTCGTGCGGCCCTTTTCAGTCGCACTGCTGATCGGTGAGTGATTGACAGGAAAGCAGCGTTTCTGGGTGGTAACTGAGCGTTTTCCGGGAGTGTGCTAAAAAACGCAGGCATGTCAGGGAAAAACGCGGGAGTGTCTGGAGAAACGGGGGAGTAGCTGGCCAAACGCTGGGCGTGTTTGTGACGTCAAACCAGGAACTAAACGGACCGAGCTGATCGCAATCTAGGAGTAGGTCTGGAGCTACTCAGAAACTGCAAGAAAATATTTAGTAGCAATTCTGCTAATCTTTCGTTCGCTATTCTGCTAAGCTAAGATACACTCCCAGAGGGCGGCGGCCTAGCGTGTGCAATGCTGCTAACAGCAGCTAGCGAGCGAACAACTCGGAATGACCACCCATGTACACTGCAGGTGGGGCAGATATAACATGTGCAGAGAGAGTTAGATTTGGGTGGGTTATATTGTTTCTGTGCAGGGTAAATACTGGCTGCTTTATTTTTACACTGCAATTTAGATTTCAGTTTGAACACACCCCACCCAAATCTAACTCTCTCTGCACATGTTACATCTGCCTCACCTGCAGTGCATATGGTTTTGCCCAACTGCTTACAAATTTGCTGCTGCGATCAACTCTGAATTACCCCCTATGATTGGCAGCCACCAGTGCTGTTGGCTGCCAATCATAGGGGGTAATTTAGAGTTGGTTTTGCCTATTGATCATAAATAATTTGATTTGGTCCTGGACCACCACCCTGTGGCACCCCTGCAAGTGTCCAGTGGTATTAAAATAAGAGCCTCAATATATGGAATAATAGACATAATAAAGGAATGAGGAATATTAGCAAGAAGTATAATTAGCCGGAATTGCAGCTTCCTGCTAGAACATTTATTGTACAGTTTCAGCACAGGAGTCAGGGAGGAATATTACGCACATTCTCTTTATCAGCCGTTTGCAGTTGGCATAATGGAGTGGAACTAATTATGTTGTTTTTATTTTACGTGCAAATAGACACCATGCAAAGGCAGACTGGGCAAAGAGCAAACGTGGCACTGAGCTCCAATACGGGCATTTTTCTTGGGAAAAAACGACAAGTGTTTGGAAGAATCATGGCAGTGGGCCAGCAACTAGAAATCCAGGATTGTATCCAGGATTGTAGGATTTTCCCTCATTGCCATAACTTGTAGGGGTATCCGGACTCCAGGTCGACACCAAAAATGTCGACACACCTTATGGTGACACCAATTGGTCGACACGTCTTATGTCGACACCTGGAGTAGGTCGACATTGAAAAAGGTCGACGTGGGTTTTTAACTACATGCGTTTAACTTTTTTTCTTTATTAATTTTTTTAACTTTTCATACTTTACGATCCACGTGGACCACAATTGGGAACGGTAACCCGTGCCGAGCGCAGCGGTAGCGGACACGGTGCACTAATTGGGGTTCCCGGTCACTCTACGAAGAAAACGACACCAAAAACACAAAAAACTCATGTCGACCTTTTTCCATGTTGATCTTGTTCACGTCGGCCTTTTGTCCATGTCGACCTATTTCAGGTGTCGGCCTAAGGAGTGTCGACCAATTGGTGTCGACCTAAGGTCTGTCGACCTGGAGTCCCAGACCCACTTGTGGGAAGGAGGTGTCTTAAGGTAAATACACACTGGGGGTAATTCCTAGTTGATCGCAGCAGGAAATTTTTTAGCAGTTGGGCAAAACCATGGGGGTAATTTCAAGTTGATCGCAGCAGGAAATTTTTTAGCAGTTGGGCAAAACCATGTGCAGTGCGGGGGGGGGGGGGCAGATTTAACATGTGCAGAGAGAGTTAGATTTGGTTGTGGTGTGTTCAATCTGCAATCTAATTTGCAGTGTAAAAATAAAGCAGCCAGTATTTCTCCTGCACAGAAACAAAATAACCCACCCAAATCTAACTCTCTCTGCACATGTTATATCTGCCCCCCCTGCAGTGCACATGGGCCCTCATTCCGAGTTGTTCGCTTGGTAATTTTCTTCGCATCGCAGCGATTTTCCGCTAATTGCGCATGCGCAATGTTCGCACTGCGACTGCGCCAAGTAAATTTGCTAAGAAGTTTGGTATTTTACTCACGGCATTACGAGGATTTTTCTTCGTTCTGGTGATCGTAGTGTGAGTGACAGGAACTGGGTGTTTCTGGGCGGAAACTGGCAGTTTTATGGGAGTGTGTGAAAAAACGCTGCCGTTTCTGGGGAAAACGCGGGAGTGGCTGAAGAAATGGGGGAGTGTCTGGGCGAACGCTGGGTGTGTTTGTGACGTCAAACCAGGAACGACAAGCACTGAACTGATCGCACTGGAAGAGTAAGTCTCGAGCTACTCAGAAACTGCACAGAAAAATCTTTTCGCAATATTGCGAATACTTCGTTCGCAATTCTGCTAAGCTAAGATACACTCTCAGAGGGCGGCGGCTTAGCGTGTGTACTGCTGCGAAAAGCGGCTAGCGAGCGAACAACTCGGAATGAGGGCCATGGTTTTGCCCAATTGCTAAAAAATTTCCTGCTGCGATCAACTTGGAATTACCCCCCATGTGCACTGCAGGAGGGGCAGATATAACATGTGCAGAGAGAGTTAGATTTGGGTGGGGTGTGTTCAAACTGAAATCTAAATTGCAGTGTAAAAATAAAGCAGCCAGTAATTACCCTGCACAGAAACACTATAACCCACCCAAATCTAACTCTCCCTGCAAATGTTATATCTGCCCCCCTGCAGTGCACATGGTTTTGCCCAATTGCTAACAAAATTGCTGCTGCGATCAACTCAGAATTACCCCCCCCCCCCCCCCCCCCTGTGCGATATTTTAATCAGTATCGCTCATTTTCCCTCTTCTGAGCGATATTGGGTAAAATATTGCACAGTGGGGGTGATTCCGAGTTGTTCGCTCGCTAGCTGCTTTTAGCAGCATTGCACACGCTAGGCCGCCGCCCTCTGGGAGTGACACTTCGCTTAGCAGAATTGCGAACGAAAGATTAGCAGAATTGCGAATAGATATTTCTTAGCAGTTTCTGAGTAGCTCCAGATCTACTCACGATTAGTGATCAGTTCAGTCAGTTTCGTTCCTGGTTTGATGTCACAAACACGCCCAGCGTTCGGCCAGCCACTCCCCCGATTCTCCAGACACTCCCGCGTTTTTCCCTGACACGCCTGCGTTTTTCTGCACACTCCCAGAAAACGGCCAGTTTCCGCCCAGAAACACCCACTTCCTGTCAATCACACTCCGATCACTTCAACGATGAAAAATCTTCGTTCGAGCGTGAGTAAGTCTGCTAAGTTTTGAGTTAAAATACTAACCACATGCGCATTTTTGCCTTAATCGCTCCGTTGCGAAAATCGGCAACGAGCGAACAACTCGGAATGACCCCCAGTGTTTATGCTGTAAACGACGACCGATGTGCGTTCGGTATCCGGACTCCAGATCGACAGCAAAAAGGTCGACAAACCTTAGGTCGACGCCAATTGGTCGACAAACCTTAGGTCGACATGGACAAAAGGTCGACATGGACAAAAGGTCGACCGGAACAAGGTCGACATGGAAAAGGATCGACATGAGTTTTTCACAATTTTTTTCTTTTTTGGAACCTTTTCATACTTAACGATCCACGTGGACTACGATTGGAACGGTAATCTGTGCCGAGCGGTAGCGGAGCGAAGGCACCATGCCCGAAGCATGGTGAGCGAAGCGAGCCATGCGAGAGGACACGGTGCACTAATTGGGGTTCCCGGTCACTCTACGAAGAAAACGACACAAAAAAAAAACTCATGTCGACCTTTTTCCATGTCAACCTTGTCCCTGTCGACCTTTTGTCCATGTCGACCTAAGGCGTGTCGACCAATTGGTGTCGACCTAAGGTTTGTCGACCTTTTTGCTGTCTATCCTCAGTCCCAGACCCTGTGCGTTCCCAGGGGTCGTTAACGATCTTCTCTGTTGGCCGATGTAAAAGGTAGACAGTGCTTATGATGAACAGCTGCAAATGGTCGACACTCATATGGTTGACACAGCTTTTTTAATTTTTCTCTACTTTTTCATACCTTAACATCCACGTGGACTAAGATTGGGAGTAGTAATCTGTGCCGAGCGCAGCGGTAGCGGAGCGAGACACCTTGACGTAAGCATGGTGAGCAAAGTGGTAACCTAATTGGGGTTCCATGTGCTGTGACGGTGAAAACAACACCAAAAAAATGGGGGGAAATGGTGTGTCGACTACTTGTCATGTCGACCTGTTCCAGTGTTGACCTTTTCTCCCTGTCAACCTTTTTATTGTGTCGACCTTTCACACGTTGACCTTCTTATCATGTCAACTTTTGCTATGTCCACCAATGGTGGTCTGCCTGATTAGGGTCTACCCTGTAATCCATACCCATAAAGAAGGATACAACACCGCAGTTCAAATTACAAATAAGCACTGCTTTCACATCTTACAGCTGCAGCTACAGCCACTGAGGAGCACTGCTTTCACATCTTACAGCTGCAGCTACAGCCACTGTGGAGCACTGCTTTCTCATCTTACAGCTGCAGCTACAGCCACTGAGGAGCACTGCTTTCTCATCTTACAGCTTCAGCTACTGCCACTGAGGAGCACTGCTTTCTCATCTTACAGCTACAGCCACTGAGGAGCACTGCTTTCACATCTTACAGCTTCAGCTACAGCCACTGAGGAGCACTGCTTTCACATCTTACAGCTTCAGCTACAGCCACTGAGGAGCACTGCTTTCACATCTTACAGCTTCAGCTACAGCCACTGAGGAGCACTGCTTTCTCATCTTACAGCTTCAGCTATGGCCACTGAGGAGCACTACTTTCTTATCTTACAGCTTCAGCTACAGCCGCTGAGCACTGCTTTCACATCTTACAGCTTCAGCTACGGCCTCTGAGGAGCACTGCTTTCACATCTTACTGCTTCAGCTACAGCCACTGAGGAGCACTGCTTTCTCGCCTTACAGCTTCAGCCATGGCCACTGAGGAGCACTGCTTTCTCATCTTACAGCTTCATCTATGGCCACTGAGCACTGCTTTCCTCCTTCCTCAAACAAATACTAGTGCAACAATAAATGGAAAATCAGAAAACAAGAAGGCATATCATAACCACCGCACACCACCAGAGCCAAGATAAATAAGGAAGGGATGGCGGGTGGAGAAACTCCAACAGGAAAAGGGACAGCAGCCCCTTTTCCAGACTATTAATACTGCAATGAGACCCACCCCTCCTTACACCTGATAGGCCAACATAAGGCCCCATAACCTGTCAATCATGGAAATATCATAACATGACCCATATAGCTATAAAGCTGTATCATCGCCCACAAACCCATGCCTAAGGATTGCCATCGGTGGGCTAATCATCAATGGTCACGATAGAATTGTGCTATCATTGGTTAACATCAACGACATGCACCCATCTTTAGACATCCCTGCTGTGGGGAGCGGCAGGCCAATCAGGGAAGGGGGTGTGGCTTGGTGGGATATGAGCTAACCTCCACACCCCTGGCAACAAGGAAAAAAAAAAGCCAAAAGCATTGATGGTCGATTGCCCCTCAGTTACCTTTAAGTCAGCGAATGTGGGTGTTTTGTGCATAGAAACAGGCAATGTGTATATAGTGTACATTCATATACACATGTAATCTTCCATAGAGGATTATACCCTAGTAAGAAATGGCTGCCAAATATGTATTCCTCCTAGTGAATTCTATTTATATATTTGTAATTATTTGGTCTTTTACTCTCATTCTCAGTGGGAGAGACCATATTTATCAATCTCAATAAGTGTTATGTAAGATTGTGGGCTGTTCTGTACTTTCTCATCCCTATTTTTGCATTATGGGTTTTCCAGGCCAAGGTAGGGATATACTGTATGCGGAGGCAGGAAATGCGGCAACCTCCGACAGTGCATTTTGGGGGGGCGTGAATGCACAGAAGCTCCCACGCAGAGACCGGCGACAGATATAGTATAATCCAGATGTGCCGCACTCCTGAGTCACTTACAGCATTCACTAAACAAAGAGGTATTTTAGGAGACTATCAGAATAGCTGAAATAAATGAGCGATTCCAAAGTGGATGAAAGATGTTTTTCTAATAAAGACCCAAAAGGCCACCTATGCCCCATATGATGGATTATTTTATTTATTTATTTATTTTGGAGGGGGAGGGTGGAGAAAGTTTTCAGCAGTGATTTCTCAAAATGGCTACTCTCATTGAACGGCCAGGAGGCTCCTGAAACTCGGGTGGTGCTCCCTGACTGGGCCAGTCCCCCGGAGCCGCCTACCGCCCATTTATCAAGTGAAGTGGGCATAATGGCGTCATCATGGCCACACCCCCTGCTGTACAATGCATGTAATCCCAACATTGTATAGCAGGGCGTGGCCAATGAAGCGGTCACAGAGACACCGCTGCTACCACAGCCTCGTGCATCGTCTCACGCCGCCTCCCCGCCACCTATAGGAAGCCATGCTCCCGCATCGCCCACTGCTCTGCCGAACCGGCTGCTCCTCCATCCGGAAAGTTGGCATCTCTGGATATATCAAACCTTCAAAAAAAGATAAAAGTGGAGAAGTTGCAAATATCAACCAATTCGTTTTTGTTAATTTATCGACTGTGCTGGATAAATTATGACTAAAAGCTGATTCTGAATGGTTAACACAGACCTTAGGACTAACGCATATGTTCCGACTTTCTGGATGCCAGGTCAGAACAAATGGGGCGTGGTTCTGGAATAGGAGGATATCTGGAGGCGTGGAGACTGCAATTGCATCATCGCTGCCCCACCACTGCTATATAATGCCTACATTACCCAGGACTACAATGACGCGACTAGAATCTTTGCCCTGACCACTTTTCCTCCATATGTGGTGGCTGCGGGGGTGAGTAGGCAGCCAAAGGGGGAAGGTGGTGGAGTGGGAGCCTTGCCAACTTTTCCGGGTGGCTGGGAGTGCCACACGATTTTCGGAAGCTTCCTGGCCCTTCCGATGGAGTAGGCAAGAATGAACTAACGTAAATATAGATTTTCTCCTTCATCCTGTAAGCCTACCCTCAAAGGGTCAATGGGTCTTCACGGTTTAGTAAGCTTCACCAGTAAAAAAAATCCTTAAAATATACTCTGAAGTGACCCCGCCTGTACTGTTGGGTGGGAGCAGCCATGACACGTTATACAGACTCCACTGAGCTCCGAGTGCTACCACCCCATTCATTTCATGCTTTATGGAATGTAATTGTGTCCTTTATCCTATTTTAGATCACATATTAGCTCGTAAAGACCAAAGAATAAGAGTGGATAGTAAGAAATGCATCAGACGCATAATCAGAAAACATTAGCTACATTTTATAATTGACCTTTACTGATAAAAGAATAATAATAATTTCTTGAAGAAAAGGTTAAATATTGGTACTAATACATGCACACACAGTATATACAGACCAAGTGCCTATATATCGTCCCCGCTACTGTCAGGCTATGCACATTGTAGACTGTAAGGCCGTATATATTTCTCCAATTAAGGCTGCATTAATATAGTGTATATGGCCACAGAGATAAGACAGAGAGTAAAGTGGCATTTCCTAAGGCCTAGAAATGAGTATTATTGGCAGCTGCTGAGCACTGTAGGAAAAGTGATAACGGGGCGGCCGGAGCTGCCACTCCAGATGGAATAAATATAGCTGCAGAGCCGAGCGACTCGGTGGAGAAAAAGCCAATTTCACTTCACTTGGAGCATTAGCATTTTAGAGAGGGAGTTAATGCAGCTTATGTTGTAATGGAAACAGCTACTTGTCTGATGCATAAAGAACTATCAGCATCTCACACAGTGTGTTCCTCTTACCTTGTCTTAGTCTCTGCATGTAATGCCACTCTGCTCAGTCACATGTGTAGCAGTCATAGGCAAACGCAGGGGGGGGGGGGGGGGGGGGTTCCGGTTGCTCGGAAACCCCCCTCCTCTTAACAACTGGCTCACATTATGACAATAGCAATGGTATATAATATGATTAGTAGAGCTGCCGCCACATCATGAAGTTTAAGGGACAGCAGAGCTGCTACACATGCCCAGTGGTAGCAGCTTCTTCTACCAAGTTTGCTGTGTGGATCTGAGTCCTCAATCAGTGCACTGGGCCAGAGAGTAGCTACCAGGAAGAAGAGACAGGAGCCTCACCATGAGGCGGGAGAATGTGTGCTTAGAAAGTGCAGTACTGGTTCTATTACGTTTGTGTATTTCTTTACAATGGTATTGTTTGATTCAGCCTATCTATAGTGTCAAATATTAATACTGTAATCCATACAGCTTCCAGTGTAAAAAAAGACCAATGTTTACATTAATGTCCAGGGTCGTTACTAGGTTCTTCTACCGCTCCTCAGACTCCTGCACTTGCTCCAACGTTCCGCAGAGTGTGAGATTGTGGACTGGCATTTGGAAACCCCCTCTAGAAATCCTGCGTCTGCCACTGGCAGTATATTCTAGGCAGGGTGCCCCTCACTGACAGTCCTCTGGGGGTCGCCACTGGGGAATAACCCACAGCAAATACCCAGAATAATCACCATGTAGATGGGCACTAAATTCATAAATGACATAACGTGTAACACCCTCAAAATAGTGACCTCCAGGGGTTCAGTGCTGGGGTCTCCAGGGTCAGTCAGATAGGGTAACCATCACAAAGGCACCTGTGTCTGCAATTTACAGTACAAATGGCTTTTTCCCCATCAAGCAGAGGACATTACAATGCAAAATCGATGATTTCAAACCTGTATTTCACAGTTTTCCTTCTACAAGGACACATTTAACAACAACCTCCTACTGAGTAACCTGAAAGTTCTGCATTCATTTGAGTGTAGGCATAAATGTTTAATTCAGCATCTGTCAGGTAACTTAAGATTTCATGTATACCAAAATGTTTCCAATTATAGAAAAGAAACAGTGACCCAGTTTTGCTTTAGTGACGTTTTATTCCAGTTACCTGCTCCTTCCACTATATAACTCTCAGTCTGTGGCTTCCTGCTGCCTCCATTCCCCTCCTCACATCATGTCACTGCCCCTGTCACATGCAGCCCTGTCCTCACTGACACATCACTCATCTCCTGATATACTCTGTGCTGCTGGGACCCTGCTCCTCCCACTATATAACTCTCAGTCTGTGGCTTCCTGCTGCCTCCATTCCCCTCCTCACATCATGTCACGGCCCCTGTCACATGCAGCCCTGTCCTCACTAACACATCACTTATCTCCTGATATACTCTGTGCTGCTGGGGACCCTGCTCTTCCCACTATATAACTCCCAGTCCGTGGCTTACTGCTGCCTCCATTCCCCTCCTCACATCATGTCTCTGCCCCTGTCACATGCAGCCCTGTCCTCACTGACACATCACTCACCTCCTGATATACTCTGTGCTGCTGGTGACCCTGCTTCTTCCACTATATAACTCTCAATCTGTGGCTTCCTGCTGCCTCCATTCCCCTCCTCACATCATGTCACTGCCCCTGTCACATGCAGCCCTGTCCTCACTAACACATCACTTATCTCCTGATATACTCTGTGCTGCTGGGGACCCTGCTCTTCCCACTATATAACTCCCAGTCCGTGGCTTACTGCTGCCTCCATTCCCCTCCTCACATCATGTCTCTGCCCCTGTCACATGCAGCCCTGTCCTCACTGACACATCACTCATCTCCTGATATACTCTGTGCTGCTGGTGACCCTGCTCCTTCCACTATATAACTCTCCATCTGTGGCTTCCTGCTTCCATTCCCCTCCTCACATCATGTCACTGCCCCTGTCACATGCAGCCCTGTCCTCACTAACACATCACTTATCTCCTGATATACTCTGTGCTGCTGGGGGACCCTGCTCCTCCCACTATATAACTCTCAGTCTGTGGCTTCCTGATGCCTCTATTCCCCTCCTCACATCATGTCTCTGCCCCTGTCACATGCAGCCCTGTCCTCACTGACACATCACTCATCCCCTGATATACTCTGTGCTGCTGGGGGACCCTGCTCCTCCCACTATGTAACTCTCAGTCTGTGACTTCCTGCTGCCTCCATTCCCCTCCTCACATCATGTCACTGCCCCTGTCACATGCAGCCCTGTCCTCACTGACACATCACTCATCTCCTGATATACTCTGTGCTGCTGGGGGACCCTGCTCCTCCCACTATGTAACTCTCAGTCTGTGACTTCCTGCTGCCTCCATTCCCCTCCTCACATCATGTCACTGCCCCTGTCACATGCAGCCCTGTCCTCACTAACACATCACTCATCTACTGATATACTCTGTACTGCGGGGGGACCCTGCTCCTCCCACTATATAACTCTCAGTCTGTGGCTTCCTGCTGCCTCCATTCCCCTCCTCACATCATGTCACTCCCCCTGTCACATGCAGCCCTGTCCACACTGACACATCACTCATCCCCTGATATACTCTGTGCTGCTGGGGGACCCTGCTCCTCCCACTATGTAACTCTCAGTCTGTGACTTCCTGCTGCCTCCATTCCCCTCCTCACATCATGTCACTGCCCCTGTCACATGCAGCCCTGTCCTCACTAACACATCACTCATCTACTGATATACTCTGTACTGCGGGGGGACCCTGCTCCTCCCACTATATAAGTCTCAGTCTGGGGCTTCCTGCTGCCTCCTTTCTCCTCCTCACATCATATCACTGCCCCTGTCACATGCAGCCCTGTCCTCACTGACACATCACTCATCTCCTGATATACTCTGTGCTGCTGGGGACCCTGCTCCTCCCACTATATAACTCTCAGTCTGTGGCTTCCTGCTGCCTCCATTCCCCTCATCACATCATGTCACTGCCCCTGTCACATGCAGCCCTGTCCTCACTAACACATTACTCATCTCCTGATATACTCTGTGCTGCTGGGGACACTGCTCCTCCCACTATACAACTCTCAGTCTGTGACTTCCTGCTGCCTCCATTCCCCTCCTCACATCCTTACACTGTCCCTGTCACATGCAGCCCTGTCCTCACTAACACATCACTCATCTCCTGGTATACTCTGTGCTGCTGGGGACACTGCTCCTCCCACTATATAACTCTCAGTCTGTGACTTCCTGCTGCCTCCATTCCCCTCCTCACATCATGCCACTGCCCCTGTCACATGCAGCCCTGTCCTCACTGACACATCACTCATCTCCTGATATACTCTGTGCTGCTGGGGACCCTGCTCCTCCCACTATATAACTCTCAGTCTGTGGCTTCCTGCTGCCTCCATTCCCCTCATCACATCATGTCACTGCCCCTGTCACATGCAGCCCTGTCCTCACTAACACATCACTCATCTCCTGGTATACTCTGTGCTGCTGGGGACACTGCTCCTCCCACTATATAACTCTTAGTCTGTGACTTCCTGCTGCCTCCATTCCCCTCCTCACATCATATCACTGCCCCTGTCACATGCAGCCCTGTCCTCACTGACACATTACTCATCTCCTGATATACTCTGTGCTGCTGGGGACCCTGCTCCTCCCACTATATAACTCTCAGTCTGTGGCTTCCTGCTGCCTCCATTCCCCTCATCACATCATGTCACTGCCCCTGTCACATGCAGCCCTGTCCTCACTGACACATCACTCATCTCCTGATATACTCTGTGCTGCTGGGGACCCTGCTCCTCCCACTATATAACTCTCAGTCCGTGGCTTCCTGCTGCCTCCATTCCCCTCCTCACATCATGTCTCTGCCCCTGTCACATGCAGCCCTGTCCTCACTAACACATTACTCATCTCCTGATATACTCTGTGCTGCTGGGGACACTGCTCCTCCCACTATATAACTCTCAGTCTGTGACTTCCTGCTGCCTCCATTCCCCTCCTCACATCCTTACACTGTCCCTGTCACATGCAGCCCTGTCCTCACTGACACATCACTCATCTCCTGATATACTCTGTGCTCCTGGGGACACTGCTCCTCCCACTATATAACTCTCAGTCTGTGGCTTCCTGCTGCCTCCATTCCCCTCATCACATCATGTCACTGCCCCTGTCACATGCAGCCCTGTCCTCACTAACACATCACTCATCTCCTGATATACTCTGTGCTGCTGGGGACCCTGCTCCTCCCACTATATAACTCTCAGTCTGTGGCTTCCTGCTGCCTCCATTCCCCTCCTCACATCATGTCTCTGCCCCTGTCACATGCAGCCCTGTCCTCACTAACACATTACTCATCTCCTGATATACTCTGTGCTGCTGGAGACCCTGCTCCTCTCACTATATAACTCTCAGTCCGTGGCTTCCTGCTGCCTCCATTCCCCTCCTCACAACATGTCACTGCCCCTGTCACATGCAGCCCTGTCCTCACTAACACATCACTCATCTCCTGATATACTCTGTGCTGCTGGGGACCCTGCTCTTCCCACTATATAACTCTCAGTCTGTGACTCCCTGCTGCCTCTATTCCCCTCCTCACATCATGTCTCTGCCCCTGTCACATGCAGCCCTGTCCTCACTAACACATCACTCATCTCCTGATATACTCTGTGCTGCTGGGGACCCTGCTCTTCCCACTATATAACTCTCAGCCTGTGGCTTCCTGCTGCCTCCATTCCCCTCCTCACATCATGTCTCTGCCCCTGTCACATGCAGCCCTGTCCTCACTAACACATCACTCATCTCCTGATATACTCTGTGCTGCTGGGGGACCCTGTTCATCCACTCTATAACCCTCAGCAGAATTTACTGGGGGGGCTACAGTCCTGCAGCCCATAGGTAAAAGCCGCCACTGAATGGCTCTATTTTGGGGATACACGCACAAGAAAAACACAATAGACAACGTGAACCACTCAACTAACAGCGGCCGATTGCTTATACTGTATATGGAGGGGGAATATTATAGAATGATCGCAGAGTGAGCACCTAGAACATATGTGGGTCTCGTATTCTAAAATATTTTGGCAGATTCCCATATGCACGCACGTGTTATGACTTAGGGGGACATTTACTAAGCAGTGATAAGAGCAGAGAAGTGAGCCTGTGGAGAAGTTGCCCCATCAACCAATCAGCAGCTCTGTATAATTTTATAGTATACAAATTATAGATGTAACTTCAGTGCTGATTGGTTGCCATGGGCACTTCTCCACTGGCTCTCTTCTCCGCTCTTATCACTGCTTAGTAAATGTCTCCCTAAATTCCTTATTAATTCAGGTTACCTGTTATGTTAAGAACTAGATCCGTGGGGTAAATTTACTAAGATGGGAGTTCTATTTCAGATGGGATGTTGCCCATAGCAACCAATCAGTTTTCAGGTATTATATTCTAGAAGGTGCTAGATAAATGAGAAGTAGGATCTGATTGGTTGCCATGGGCAACATCCCATCTGAAATAGAACTCCCATCTTAGTAAATTTACCCCCAATTCGGGAAAAAAACGACCTCAGAAATGGGTGTGGATCATTAGAGCTACAAGCAAAAGGTCTACAGTCAATGGGTCGACTCCACAAGGTTGACATGCAAAAGGTCGACAGAGACAAAAGGTTGACATGATAAAGGTAGACAGTTGAAAAGGTCGACAGGGTCAAAAGGTCGACATGAAAAGGTTGACATGACAAAAGGTCGTCACAATATAGGCAGCGTCAAACACAACTTTTTTAAGTTTTTGGGTGTGGTCTTTGGCGTCACAATACAGCCCCAGTTAGTGCGCAGCTTAGCTCGCCATGCTTCTGGTAAGGTGCCCCGATCCGATCCCGCTGCCCTCGGCACAGGTTACTTTTCCCAATCGTAGTCCGCGTGGATCAGCCAGCGGGATCAGTTAGCTCCCTGTCGATTCCTATGGCTACATGCATTTTCAAATAACGTTTCTCGTGGCCACTTATATGGAACCAGGGGCAGAGTGAGTTGGAAAAGCAACCCAGGAAATTGATGGAAGCAGGCCTAATGGGGGTGGGGTCTGTCAAGGGGGGCGGGATCCTGAGTAGGATGCAGTTGTGGCCCTGATTGCGTCTTGTGCTGCAGTTGCGTCTGGGATTTACGCTAACACCACTACAATGTCCTTCCTGGTGTGCATCCATGCCTGTGAATGTGCAAGGAATGAGGACAGAGGTCTCCCAGCCAGACAGTAAGTAACTGCTGTGTGCTGCGGGTGTGAGCAACCAAGAGCCGGTCCCCCGCTCCGAGTCCCACTCCCTCCAGGGAAGCTGGACAGACAGCAGTGCTCTATACTGTACATTCTGTCAATACTGTTCCTGGCTAACGGCAGCCGGAAGTGCCTACTAGCCGAAGCACATGACAGCTTCCTGCTTGCGTTCCACAGTGGAACACAAATCCCGGAAGAGAGGCAGGCCTGCAGACAAGCGGCCCGGGTACAGCAGGCAGTGTGAGCCAGCCCATCATATGGTAGGATGGGACCAGCCCAGAAGGGGTGGTAGTCATGTGACCGCCGGTCGGCTGACCGACAGTCACATGACCTCCTCCGTGAGCCCGACGGCTCACTATCCCGATGGTCGGCATGCCGACCAACAGGGACTATTTCCACTCGTGGGTGTCCACGACACCCATAGAGTGGGAATAGAACCCGTGGCGATCGCAGGTTGCCACCGAGCCCGCAAGGGGCTTGCTGCACTCGCCCCTCCCCGCCGGGATCCCGGCGTCGGTATGCTGCCGGGATCCCGGCGTCGGTAAGGTGACCGGCGGTCAGGAGACTGCCGGTCACCCGTACTACACCCCCCCAGAAGGGCCTTTCCCACTAAATTGGTCATGCAATGCATGACCAAGCCCTGAAATGTATCATGCAAAAAAAAAATATATATATATATACTGTATATGGAAATGTTGCAGCTGCTTTGGGGCTCATTTACATTTGTATGTAAGTCTCGTTTATTACACGCCTCTCTGTTGGAGCAGAATACGTCCTCCTCGCGCTGCACTCATAGGTGTTGCTTTCACAATCTCCCTGAAATGCTTTTTCAAAAGTAGTAAAGGCCATAGAACAGCGTCCAGCGTGGGGAAAGGTTGGGAGACCCCTCACTCACCAGATGCTCTGCAGCATCAGTTACTGTGCGTGGCATCCAAACACTGCAGAGAGGGGGATTGGGGGTAGCTCAGCAGTGCGGGAATTGCTGGGCATGCTCCCAGCATGACAACAAACGGTGGCTTCAGTGCCGGATTAAGGGGGGTGCCTAGGAGGTCATTCCCCCGGGCCCCCCTGTCTTAAGGGGCCCCCCGGCCGGAGCTCTTCACCGCTCTTTTCCCTTTCTTCGGGTTCCCGGGGCAGGAGGGATCCACGCTGCCGGGGGAGGAGTGCGGCTGTGCATGCGGCATCCTCTTCCCCTCCTCTTGGGCAGCACGGTCGGGGACTGAGTCAAGCAATCTCCAGCCTCCGCTGCTGCCAGGAGAGATGCTGCTGGCAGCGAAGGCTGGAGATTGCTTGACTCAGTCCCCGACCGTGCTGCCCGAGAGAAGGGGGGAGGATGCCGCATGCACAGCGTGGATCCCTCCTGCCCCGGCAGCCTGGTGTCTTCTCTCCCTGCTGCAGCATGGCTCCCGTTGCCTGTGACCGGGGGAGGTGAGCAGCGCGTGCAGCAGGGGGTGCTGGTGGTCGGCGGGGGTGGGGGACCGCCTGTCTTGGGTTCCCCTGTGCCCCACTAGGGCGTGATCCGGCCCTGGGTGGCTTGATGCCCTCGGCTGGGAAACAACGCCCCATTTTATGTGCAGGTAAAAAGTCCCACTCCCTGCCTCCAAAATGTTGGTTAGGTATAGTGTCCAACACACCGCTATGCATCCCCGCTTCTATCACATCTGTATCAGTGCTGGTCTGTATTACATGTGTCCTGAGTGTGAGGGAACACTGGGATTGTCTGTATTACATGTGTCCTGAGAGTGAGGGAACACTGGGACTGTCTGTATTACATGTGTCCTGAGTGTGAGGGAACACTGGGACTGTCTGTATTACATGTGTCCAGAGTGTGAGGGAACACTGGGACTGTCTGTATTACATGTGTCCTGAGTGTGAGGGAACACTGGGACTGTCTGTATTACATGTGTCCTGAGTGTGAGGGAACACTGGGACTGTCTGTATTACATGTGTCCTGAGTGTGAGGGAACACTGGGACTGTCTGTATTACATGTGTCCTGAGAGTGAGGGGACACTGGGACTGTCTATATTACATGTGTCCTGAGAGTGAGAGGACACTGGGACTGTCTGTATTACATGTGTCCTGAGTGTGAGGGAACACTGGGACTGTCTGTATTACACGTGTCCTGACAGTGAGGGAACACCGAGACTATCTGTATTACATGTGTCCTGAGAGTGAGGAGACACTGGGACTGTCTGTATTATATGTGTCCTGAGAGTGAGGTGACACTGGGACTGTCTATATTACATGTGTCCTGAGAGTGACGGGACACCAGGACTGTCTGTATTACACATGTGTCCTGACAGTGATGGAACACCGAGACTATCTGTATTACACGTGTCCTGAGAGTGAGGAGACACTGGGACTGTCTGTATTATATGTGTCCTGAGAGTGAGGTGACACTGGGACTGTCTATATTACATGTGTCCTGAGAGTGAGGGGACACCGGGACTGTCTGTATTACATGTGTCCTGAGAGTGAGGGGACACCGGGACTGTCTGTATTACATGTGTCCTGAGAGTGAGGGGACACTGGGACTGTCTGTATTGCACGTCCTGAGAGTGAGGGGACACTGGGACTGTCTATACTACATGTGTCCTGAGAGTGAGGGGACACTGGGACTGTCTGTATTACATGTGTCCTGAGAGTGAGGGGACACCGGGACTGTCTGTATTACATGTGTCCTGAGAGTGTGGGGACACCGGGACTGTCTGTATTACATGTGTCCTGAGAGTGAGGGGACACTGGGACTGTCTGTATTACATGTGTCCTGATAGTGAGGGGACACCGGGACTGTCTGTATTACACGTGTCCTGAGAGTGAGGAGACACTGGGACTGTCTGTATTACATGTGTCCTGAGAGTGTGGGGACACCGGGACTGTCTGTATTACATGTGTCCTGAGAGTGAGGGGACACTGGGACTGTCTGTATTACATGTGTCCTGAGAGTGAGGGGACACCGGGACTGTCTGTATTACACGTGTCCTGAGAGTGAGGGGACACCGGGACTGTCTGTATTACATGTGTCCTGAGAGTGAGGGGACACTGGGACTGTCTGTATTACATGTGTCCTGAGACGGAGTGAGGAGACACCCGGACTGTCTGTATTACATGTGTCCTGAGAGTGAGGGGACACCGGGACTGTCTTTATTACATGTGTCCTGAGAGTGAGGGGACACTGGGACTGTCTGTATTACATGTGTCCTGATAGTGAGGGGACACCGGGACTGTCTGTATTACACGTGTCCTGAGAGTGAGGGGACACCGGGACTGTCTGTATTACATGTGTCCTGAGAGTGAGGGGACCCCGGGACTGTCTGTATTACATGTGTCCTGAGAGTGAGGGGACACCGGGACTGTCTGTATTACACGTGTCCTGAGAGTGAGGGGACACTGGGACTGTCTGTATTACACGTGTCCTGAGAGTGAGGGGACCCCGGGACTGTCTGCATTACATGTGTCCTGAGAGTGAGGGGACACTGGGACTGTCTGTATTACATGTGTCCTGAGAGTGAGGGGACACCGGGACTGTCTGTATTACATGTGTCCTGAGAGTAAGGGGACACCGGGACTGTCTGTATTACATGTGTCCTAAGAGTGAGGGGACACTGGGACTGTCTGTATTACACGTGTCCTGAGAGTGAGGGGACACTGGGACTGTCTGTATTACATGTGTCCTGAGAGTGAGGGGACACTGGGACTGTCTGTATTACATGTGTCCTGAGAGTGAGGGGACACTGGGACTGTCTGTATTACATGTGTCCTGAGAGTGAGGGGACACTGGGACTGTCTGTATTACATGTGTCCTGAGAGTGAGGGAACACCGAGACTGTCTGTATTACACGTGTCCTGAGAATGAGGAGACACTGGGACTGTCTGTATTACATGTGTCCTGAGAGTGAGGGAACACCGAGACTGTCTGTATTACACGTGTCCTGAGAGTGAGGAGACACTGGGACTGTCTGTATTATATGTGTCCTGAGAGTGAGGTGACACTGGGACTGTCTATATTACATGTGTCCTGAGAGTGAGGGGACACCGGGACTGTCTGTATTACATGTGTCCTGAGAGTGAGGGGACACCGGGACTGTCCGTATTACATGTGTCCTGAGAGTGAGGGGACACTGGGACTGTCTGTATTACACGTCCTGAGAGTGAGGGGACACTGGGACTGTCTATATTACATGTGTCCTGAGAGTGAGGGGACACCGGGACTGTCTATATTACACGTGTCCTGAGAGTGAGGGGACACCGGGACTGTCTGTATTACACGTGTCCTGAGAGTGAGGGGTGTCAGCGTCCGGGGTCTTACCGGAACGCTGGGGCCGCGGGGCGGGCTTCACGGGCTGCGGCGCTGGGTTCAAGGGTACAGGCAGCGGTAATGGCATTGAGGGGGTCCGCTCGTGGCGGCGGGACGCCGCTGCAGCAGCTCGCTCTCGCTAAGCTGTTGCCTAGGAGACCAGGGGCAGTGAGCAGCATGTTGTCAGAAAATGTCTGCATTACTGGGCGCCGCCATGTTGGAGACCAAGTTTCTGACATAATTCCTGTTCCTAGTTTTCCAGCCAATCCAGGGAGACTTCTTCCTATAAAAGGGGGCTGGTTTAGGACAGGGATGCCAGTGCTTCAAGTTACAACCCTGTTGTAGGTGCTTTAGCCTGTGCTCCCAGGATTCCTGCTGTATTCTGGTACTTCTAACCCTGCTTTGCCAGTTCTCAGTTGCTGCTGCAGTTTTCCCGTTCCTAGCCTGCTGCTGCCCGTGGAGACGCTCTTGGAAAACCCGGTTCAGTAAGACCCTTTGGGCACGGACGACCCCGGGTCTCTTGCCTCGTCCTCCAAGCCACAGTCCGCAGATTCTTGCTTCCAGCCAAGTCCTCGAACCACCATTCACAGTCCTCAGCTTGTTATCTCCAGCTTCATCTTTCAAGCCACAGTCTACAGTTCTAAGTCTCCAGTCACGACCCAAACTACCGTCCACAGTTCTCAGCTCCTCTACCGCAGTTTCATCTCATAAGTCGCAGTCCACGGTTCTTGTCTTCAGCCTCGTTTTACTCTCACCCACAGTTCCACAGTTCTTTGTCTACGACCACGTTCTCAAGTCACCGTTCATCAACCTCAGTTTTCTACCTCTGCTTTGTACATAATAAATACTTTCCACTGACTCTCAAACTCCGCCTACATCCTTCATTGCTCCGTATCCCATGCAAAGGAACTATATCCAACTCCCTCATTTTGTTCTTCCCTAGCCTGCTACCTCCTTGGGCAAGTCTCAACTGCCGGATCCCCAAACTTTGCTAGACGTGACAAGGGGACCCCGGGACTGTCTGTATTACATGTGTCCTGAGAGTGAGGGGACCCCGGGACTGTCTGTATTACATGTGTCCTGAGAGTGAGGGGACACTGGGACTGTCTGTATTACATGTGTCCTGAGAGTGAGGGGACACTACGACTTTCTGTATTACATGTGTCCTGAGAGTAAGGGGACACCGGGACTGTCTGTATTACATGTGTCCTGAGAGTGAGGGGACACTGGGACTGTCTGTATTACACGTGTCCTGAGAGTGAGGGGACACTGGGACTGTCTGTATTACACGTGTCCTGAGAGTGAGGGGACACTGGGACTGTCTGTATTACATGTGCCCTGAGAGTGAGGGGACACTGTGACTGTCTATATTACATGTGTCCTGAGAGTGAGAGGACACTGGGACTGTCTGTATTACATGTGTCCTGAGTGTGAGGGAACACTGGGACTGTCTGTATTACACGTGTCCTGACAGTGAGGGAACACCGAGACTATCTGTATTACATGTGTCCTGAGAGTGAGGAGACACTGGGACTGTCTGTATTATATGTGTCCTGAGAGTGAGGTGACACTGGGACTGTCTATATTACATGTGTCCTGAGAGTGACGGGACACCAGGACTGTCTGTATTACACATGTGTCCTGACAGTGATGGAACACCGAGACTATCTGTATTACACGTGTCCTGAGAGTGAGGAGACACTGGGACTGTCTGTATTATATGTGTCCTGAGAGTGAGGTGACACTGGGACTGTCTATATTACATGTGTCCTGAGAGTGAGGGGACACCGGGACTGTCTGTATTACATGTGTCCTGAGAGTGAGGGGACACCGGGACTGTCTGTATTACATGTGTCCTGAGAGTGAGGAGACACTGGGACTGTCTGTATTACATGTCCTGAGAGTGAGGGGACACTGGGACTGTCTATACTACATGTGTCCTGAGAGTGAGGGGACACTGGGACTGTCTGTATTACATGTGTCCTGAGAGTGAGGGGACACCGGGACTGTCTGTATTACATGTGTCCTGAGAGTGAGGGGACACCGGGACTGTCTGTATTACATGTGTCCTGAGAGTGAGGGGACACCGGGACTGTCTGTATTACATGTGTCCTGAGAGTGAGGGGACACTGGGACTGTCTGTATTACATGTGTCCTGAGACGGAGTGAGGAGACACCCGGACTGTCTGTATTACATGTGTCCTGAGAGTGAGGGGACACCGGGACTGTCTTTATTACATGTGTCCTGAGAGTGAGGGGACACTGGGACTGTCTGTATTACATGTGTCCTGAGAGTGAGGGGACACTGGGACTGTCTGTATTACATGTGTCCTGATAGTGAGGGGACACCGGGACTGTCTGTATTACACGTGTCCTGAGAGTGAGGGGACACCGGGACTGTCTGTATTACATGTGTCCTGAGAGTGAGGGGACCCCGGGACTGTCTGTATTACATGTGTCCTGAGAGTGAGGGGACCCCGGGACTGTCTGTATTACATGTGTCCTGAGAGTGAGGGGACACCGGGACTGTCTGTATTACACGTGTCCTGAGAGTGAGGGGACACTGGGACTGTCTGTATTACACGTGTCCTGAGAGTGAGGGGACACTGGGACTGTCTGTATTACATGTGTCCTGAGAGTGAGGGGACCCCGGGACTGTCTGCATTACATGTGTCCTGAGAGTGAGGGGACACTGGGACTGTCTGTATTACATGTGTCCTGAGAGTAAGGGGACACCGGGACTGTCTGTATTACATGTGTCCTGAGAGTAAGGGGACACCGGGACTGTCTGTATTACATGTGTCCTAAGAGTGAGGGGACACTGGGACTGTCTGTATTACACGTGTCCTGAGAGTGAGGGGACACTGGGACTGTCTGTATTACATGTGTCCTGAGAGTGAGGGGACACTGGGACTGTCTGTATTACATGTGTCCTGAGAATGAGGAGACACTGGGACTGTCTGTATTACATGTGTCCTGAGAGTGAGGGAACACCGAGACTGTCTGTATTACACGTGTCCTGAGAGTGAGGAGACACTGGGACTGTCTGTATTATATGTGTCCTGAGAGTGAGGTGACACTGGGACTGTCTATATTACATGTGTCCTGAGAGTGAGGGGACACCGGGACTGTCTGTATTACATGTGTCTTGAGAGTGAGGGGACACCGGGACTGTCCGTATTACATGTGTCCTGAGAGTGAGGGGACACTGGGACTGTCTGTATTACACGTCCTGAGAGTGAGGGGACACTGGGACTGTCTATATTACATGTGTCCTGAGAGTGAGGGGACACCGGGACTGTCTATATTACACGTGTCCTGAGAGTGAGGGGACACCGGGACTGTCTGTATTACACGTGTCCTGAGAGTGAGGGGTGTCAGCGTCCGGGGTCTTACCGGAACGCTGGGGCCGCGGGGCGGGCTTCACGGGCTGCGGCGCTGGGTTCAAGGGTACAGGCAGCGGTAATGGCGTTGAGGGGGTCCGCTCGTGGCGGCGGGACGCCGCTGCAGCAGCTCGCTCTCGCTAAGCCGTTGCCTAGGAGACCAGGGGCAGTGAGCAGCATGTTGTCAGAAAATGTCTGCATTACTGGGCGCCGCCATGTTGGAGACCAAGTTTCTGACATAATTCCTGTTCCTAGTTTTCCAGCCAATCCAGGGAGACTTCTTCCTATAAAAGGGGGCTGGTTTAGGACAGGGATGCCAGTGCTTCAAGTTACAACCCTGTTGTAGGTGCTTTAGCCTGTGCTCCCAGGATTCCTGCTGTATTCTGGTACTTCTAACCCTGCTTTGCCAGTTCTCAGTTGCTGCTGCAGTTTTCCCGTTCCTAGCCTGCTGCTGCCCGTGGAGACGCTCTTGGAAAACCCGGTTCAGTAAGACCCTTTGGGCACGGACGACCCCGGGTCTCTTGCCTCGTCCTCCAAGCCACAGTCCGCAGATTCTTGCTTCCAGCCAAGTCCTCGAACCACCATTCACAGTCCTCAGCTTGTTATCTCCAGCTTCATCTTTCAAGCCACAGTCTACAGTTCTAAGTCTCCAGTCACGACCCAAACTACCGTCCACAGTTCTCAGCTCCTCTACCGCAGTTTCATCTCATAAGTCGCAGTCCACGGTTCTTGTCTTCAGCCTCGTTTTACTCTCACCCACAGTTCCACAGTTCTTTGTCTACGACCACGTTCTCAAGTCACCGTTCATCAACCTCAGTTTTCTACCTCTGCTTTGTACATAATAAATACTTTCCACTGACTCTCAAACTCTGCCTACATCCTTCATTGCTCCGTATCCCATGCAAAGGAACTATATCCAACCCCTCATTTTGTTCTTCCCTAGCCTGCTACCTCCTTGGGCAAGTCTCAACTGCCGGATCCCCAAACTTTGCTAGACGTGACAAGGGGACCCCGGGACTGTCTGTATTACATTTGTCCTGAGAGTGAGGGGACCCCGGGACTGTCTGTATTACATGTGTCCTGAGAGTGAGAGGACACTGGGACTGTCTGTATTACATGTGTCCTGAGAGTGAGGGGACACTGGGACTGTCTGTATTACATGTGTCCTGAGAGTAAGGGGACACCGGGACTGTCTGTATTACACGTGTCCTGAGAGTGAGGGGACACTGGGACTGTCTGTATTACACGTGTCCTGAGAGTGAGGGGACACTGGGACTGTCTGTATTACATGTGTCCTGAGAGTGAGGGGACACTGGGACTGTCTGTATTACACGTGTCCTGAGAGTGAGGGGACACTGGGACTGTCTGTATTACATGTGTCCTGAGAGTGAGGGGACACTGGGACTGTCTGTATTACATGTGTCCTGAGAGTGAGGAGACACTGGGACTGTTAGTATTACACGTGTCCTGAGAGTGAGGAGACACTGGGACTGTCTGTATTACATGTGTCCTGAGAGTGAGGGAACACTGGGATTGTCTGTATTACATGTGTCCTGAGAGTGAGGGGACACCGGGACTGTCTGTATTACATGTGTCCTGAGAGTGAGGGAACACTGGGATTGTCTATATTACATGTGTCCTGAGAGTGAGGGGACACTGGGATTGTCTATATTACATGTGTCCTGAGAGTGAGGGGACACTGGGACTGTCTGTATTACATGTGTCCTGAGAGTGAGGAGACACTGGGACTGTCTGTATTACATGTGTCCTGAGAGTGAGGAGACACTGGGACTGTCTGTATTACATGTGTCCTGAGAGTGAGGAGACACTGGGACTGTCTGTATTACATGTGTACTGAGAGTGAGGGTACACCGGGACTGTCTGTATTACATGTGTACTGAGAGTGAGGGTACACCGGGACTGTCTGTATTATATGTGTCCTGAGAGTGAGGAGACACTAGGATTGTCTGTATTACATGTGTCCTGAGAGTGAGGGGACACTGGGACTGTCTGTATTACATGTGTCCTGAGAGTGAGGAGACACTGGGACTGTCTATATTACATGTGTCCTTAGAGTGAGGGTCACCGGGACTGTCTGTATTACACGTGTCCTGAGAGTGAGGGGACACTGGGACTGTCTGTATTACATGTGTCCTGAGAGTGAGGGGACACCGGGACTGTCTGTATTACATGTGTACTGAGAGTGAGGGTACACCGGGACTGTCTGTATTACACGTGTCCTGAGAGTGAGGGGACACTGGGACTGTCTGTATTACACGTGTCCTGAGAGTGAGGGGACACTGGGACTGTCTGTATTACATGTGTCCTGAGAGTGAGGGGACACTGGGACTGTCTGTATTACATGTGTCCTGAGAGTGAGGGAACACTGGGATTGTCTGTATTACATGTGTCCTGAGAGTGAGGGAACACTGGGATTGTCTGTATTACATGTGTCCTGAGAGTGAGGGGACACTGGGACTGTCTGTATTACATGTGTCCTGAGAGTGAGGGGACACTGGGACTGTCTGTATTACATGTGTCCTGAGAGTGAGGGAACACTGGGATTGTCTGTATTACATGTGTCCTGAGAGTGAGGGAACACTGGGATTGTCTGTATTACATGTGTCCTGAGAGTAAGGGGACACCGGGACTGTCTGTATTACATGTGTCCTGAGAGTGAGGGAACACTGGGATTGTCTATATTACATGTGTCCTTAGAGTGAGGGTCACCGGGACTGTCTATATTACATGTGTCCTGAGAGTGAGGGGACACTGGGATTGTCTGTATTACATGTGTCCTGACAGTGAGGGGACACTGGGACTGTCTGTATTACACTTGTCCTGAGAGTGAGGGGACACTGGGACTGTCTGTATTACATGTGTCCTGAGAGTGAGGGGACACTGGGACTGTCTGTATTACATGTGTACTGAGAGTGAGGGAACACCGGGACTGTCTGTATTACACGTGTCCTGAGAGTGAGGGGACACCGGGACTGTCTGTATTACATGTGTCCTGAGAGTGAGGGGACACCGGGACTGTCTGTATTACATGTGTCCTGAGAGTGAGGGGACACTGGGACTGTCTGTATTACATGTGTCCTGAGAGTGAGGGGACACCGGGACTGTCTGTATTACATGTGTACTGAGAGTGAGGGGACACCGGGACTGTCTGTATTACACGTGTCCTGAGAGTGAGGAGACACTGGGACTGTCTGTATTACACGTGTCCTGAGAGTGAGGGGACACTGGGACTGTCTGTATTACATGTGTCCTGAGAGTGAGGGGACACTGGGACTGTCTGTATTACATGTGTCCTGAGAGTGAGGGAACACTGGGATTGTCTGTATTACATGTGTCCTGAGAGTGAGGGAACACTGGGATTGTCTGTATTACATGTGTCCTGAGAGTGAGGGGACACTGGGATTGTCTGTATTACATGTGTCCTGAGAGTGAGGGGACACTGGGACTGTCTGTATTACATGTGTCCTGAGAGTGAGGGGACACTGGGACTGTCTGTATTACACGTGTCCTGAGAGTGAGGGAACACTGGGACTGTCTGTATTACACGTGTCCTGAGAGTGAGGGGACACTGGGATTGTCTGTATTACACGTGTCCTGAGAGTGAGGGGACACTGGGACTGTCTGTATTACATGTGTCCTGAGAGTGAGGGGACACTGGGACTGTCTGTATTACATGTGTCCTGAGAGTGAGGGGACACTGGGACTGTCTGTATTACACGTGTCCTGAGAGTGAGGGGACACTGGGACTGTCTGTATTACATGTGTCCTGAGAGTGAGGGGACACTGGGACTGTCTGTATTACATGTGTCCTGAGAGTGAGGGGACACCGGGACTGTCTGTATTACATGTGTCCTGAGAGTGAGGGGACACTGGGACTGTCTGTATTACATGTGTACTGAGAGTGAGGGGACACCGGGACTGTCTGTATTACATGTGTCCTGAGAGTGAGGGGACACCGGGACTGTCTGTATTACACGTGTCCTGAGAGTGAGGGGACTCCGGGACTGTTACTATTTATATTTTTGTAGTCACTGCACCAGTCACTGACTGGCGGTGTGCCCTTGTGAATCCCAATGCCATTCTATGACAACACTAGGGGCGCTGGCCACTGGGGGTCGCCGCAAACCACCCTTAAATGAGGTTAACTAAAATATAACATTGTGTGTTGGTGGTTTTGGTCCTGCGGTGGCTGCAGGGCGCTGGTCTAGCCAGCCGCAGCTACTGCTGTCAGTCACTGTCATAGTGTGCACCGGCAGTGCACACTGGTCTCCTCTCTCCCCGCAGCATCTGCCCCGGCTGCCTGTCAGCGCTGACGTGCGCTTGCTGTCACTTGTTTGTAAGTGAATCACCCCTGTGGGCTCGCCCCCTGGCCACCTCTATCATTCCCTGAGGTCGTCGGACCAAGCACGGATGCCGACTGTGATAATAAGCGGCTGATTTGGGAGAACAGGTAGTAGAGTGGGAGGAGAGGAGTGTATATACTTATTCTCTCTGTGATACATGAACACTGAACTGTCACACACACCATTTGTCTTTACAATTATGCAGAAGCCACATGTCCTATTACTTCATCCATGCTGATCTGTGCCCCATAATGTGTTTTGTATACACGTTACACTGGAGATTGGCAGCTTAATGTAAATGGTTTTAGGTTGATAATATATGTGTGTATATAAATCTGAAGTGCATATGTACATTCTGGGGCTAATTCAGTACTGATCGCTATGGTGATCTCCTGTTCTGCGCATGTGCGGAGGAGTGGCTGCGTGACTGCAGTCGGCACTACATAAGCCTCTGCCGCATTTGGGGGGTGGGGCAGGGATGGCATCCGCTGTGGAAATGGGGGCGTGCCGCCCTTCGTTTTCTGGTAGTGGCAAGGCCAAGATCTGCGTCTAGAGATTTCTTGGCCTTGCAAGGCCCCCTATAACGTCCAGCCTGGGTAAGCTGAGGCTTACTCAGCTGGCCGTTTGCAGGGAACATCGCCACCATCAGTCACGATGCTGATCCCGTGACTGATACTGACCACCATCAATCACGATGATGACGGTCGCAGTGCTCGGATTGAAAATGCACAGCGCCTATTCACTGTTCACTATTCACAGTCATTGACAGGAGCCTCCCAAGTGCCCCCTGCCTCGGAACTCTGCGGCCCGCGGGTGGGACAGTGGGACAGTTACAAAAAAACGGGACTGTTCCGCGAAAATTGGGACAGTTGGAATGTATGAGAACGAATCACATTGGCCTCAACTGAATAAGTCTGGAGTTTTAGTAATTTGCTCTGAATATAAAAATGGCTTTCACCTAAGGGACAGGAAAGTTGTATTAGTGTATGGTTTTCGGGGGTTTTGTAGGTTGAAGTTTTGCTTAGGGTGCAGAGAAAGCTTGCTCCGACCCTGGGGACTTTGTAGGGCTTGTTCATGTATTGCGTTCTACTTACATGTGTCGTTCCACATAAGTGGCTTCAAAACAACTTATCTGAAAATGCATTTAGCAATAGAGATTATTATTATTATTATTGTCCTTTATTTATATGGAGCTACAAGGGATCCGCAGCGCCCAATTACACAGTACATAAACCATACTTGCCAACTTTTTGGTTGCTCTCTCCGGTAGAGAGCAGCCAGATCGGCTCAGCAGGGGGTCGGGCTCCAACGAGCAGTGCAGGGGGCGGCAGAGGCGTGGCGAGGGCGTGGCGGAGGCGGAACGGTGCGTGGCGGTGGGACACATCATGTAAGCCACGCCCCCCCCGCTGTGTAATGCTGCTATTACCGGTATTGTCCTGCAGGGGGCGTGGCTATGATGACGCGATTCAACAAGAATTGCGTCATCGCCTGCCCGGACTGCCCACTTTAATCTCTAAGTGGGCGGCTGGGCAGGGGGGGACCCCCGAAATCGTGAGACTTGCCTGCTCTTCCGGGGAGCCGGGAGGGTCACCCGATTTTCGGGAGCCTCCCGGCCATTCCGGGAGAGTAGGCAAGTATGACATAAACTAATAAGCAAAACAAGAAGACAGCGACTTACAGTACAAGACAATATAAGACAAGTACAAGGTATATAAACATTTCGGCATCAGCAGACGACACTGACACTGAGGAAGCCGCCGATGCTTGGTAGTAGGCGGGGAAATGCGTCTCTCAGAACCTCCGGTTACAGACCACAGCGGACGGAAACATATCAGCTGGTCGGCTGTATCGCACCCCTGCAGGAGGGGAACGCTGGTTCATTCATCTGCTTACGGACTCCGGATAAGGCCGAGGAAACGAGCACCGGCCGGGAGGGTAAAGCTTTTTTTCCGTGGTTAAAGCATATGGTTGAATCCACTCCATAAAAGGCTATCTATGAGAAAGTAGCAAGGAGGAACATCACCTGCACCGTGATTAAACGGAGGCGCATGTATGGTATACCTACATTTCTATTTAGAGATTGCTGCAGCACAGTGACTATTATTTATCAGCTTTGCATTAATTACCTTAATACCGCTAACCAGCTGGGAGTAAGGATGCAGTTTATCTAATATTACTAACACATGTCTCATCAATCAGACTAACGGACTTATGGACAGAAGTATAACAAAATTAACACTCATTCATATGTTCCAGTATGAGTCTGGGAAGCTGTTGAGCAGTATATCTGAGTATAATTGATACATTGTTGTATACAAGTTGTATACATATTATCCGTTTTACTGGATACATATTTTAAGTCCTGGACACTTGAGAAATAAGGAAAGTAATTTCATACTTTCAACAAAGTGGGGCAATTATACCTACATGTGCACATGTATTGAATCATTCTGAGCATAATTAGTGATTGATTTTTAGGATTTTATGGTTATATTATTCATGTTTTAATATGTGTTTATGTACTGCCGGCCGGCAATAAGTTCTGAATTATTGGAATTGGAAAAATAAAAATCCACCTTGGATGTGATTAGCGCTCTCTCGTTTGTTTGTTTTTCGACACTGACATAAGTATCAGGGTAGCAGAAAACCACGGGATTTGGTGCCATCAAAGGGAATATGGAATAAAAAGAAGAAAAATCACATGAGGGGTTGAGGGCCCTGCTCGTGAGGGCTTACATTCTAAAGGGGAGGGGCAGACAGACAGGGGTGACACAGATGGGGTAGACAGTGATCAATACAGGAATATAGCACTGATTATACCATTTGAACGTATATATTTCTGTTTTATTTTTACCCCAAGTATATAACAGCTACATAATGGGGGTATGGTGCAATCAGGGAGATTGCTCGACTCTTCGGGGAGTTAGGGAGAGGGCTGTTATTTCAGGGAGTCTCCCTGACAATCATCAAGCATTGAACACTACTGCCTGCATCTGGCTTTAGGGGCCTATTTATCAGTAAAAACCTGCGGCGTAAACACCAGATAATATCGTGTCCAGATCGCAATGCTAATGCGATTATTGATAAATGGACCCCTTACTCCATTCACTATGGTGGGTTTCTCTATGAAAGTAACAAGTACAAGCAATTAACACTACGGAAGACAAGCGTTAGGAATAACAACTGCAGCTCCGCCACAAAGTGCGCCAATAAAATAGCAAAAATGCAGCCTTTTTTGTGTTTTATTAGTTTGTTTAGTCAGTATGAAATATACACTTTGTAGCTGTTGGGAAGAAAATATATAATTGCTCATCAATTTCAATTACAGTGTTCTTTTTTTGCAAATATGAGTTTTTGTTTTTAAATGTCAGGCTGCGATCTAATAGGCCCTACACACTGAGCAATATCACTCAAAGATATGAACGATCTCGTTTATTATTTAAAGAGATACCGGGGATAATTCCAAGTTGATCGCAGCAGGAAATTTTTTAGCAGTTGGGCAAAACCATGTGCACTGCAGGAGGGGCAGATATAACATGTGCAGAGAGAGTTAGATTTGGGTGTGGTGTGTTCAATCTGCAATCTAAATTGTAGTGTAAAAATAAAGCAGCCTGTATTTACCCTGCACAGAGACAAAATAACCCACCCAAATCTAACTCTCTCTGCACATGTTATATCTGCCCCCCCTGCAGTGCACATGGTTTTGCCCAACTGCTAAAAAAAATTCCTGCTGCGATCAACTTGGAATTACCCCCACCGTTCCTATCTTTGAGTGTGGAGGCACCAGCGATGAACAATGCGCGGCCCCGCACTCGTTCATCGCTGGTGCCCCGTCGCCTGTGCATGCAGGCCAATATGGACGATCTCGTCCATATTGGCCTGCACTTCTATGGAGCCGTGTGACGGACTCCCCCCACCGCTGGGTCGCCCGACGGCGGATACGGACGACGGGCGACCCGGCGGTGGGGGGGCAGTGACGGGGGGAGTGAATTTTCTTCACTCCCTCCGTCACACGGCTCCATAGAAGTGCAGGCCAATATGGACGAGATCGTCCATATTGGCCTGCATACACAGCTCGGCAGCGGATCTTTAAATGTGTAAGGCCCTTAAGATTTCAGTGGAGTAGAATTCACCACATTCTCCTGGAATAGAAATCAGTCTATACATGGAATAAGGAATTATACTGTACCTCAAAATAATAATAATAATAATAATAATAGTGAAAATAATTTTTTATTATTATTATTATTATTATTATAAAGTATGTAATTTGAATAGAATTAGTGATCACAAGTGCCCAGATTTATTCACAAATCTGTAATCAGCTGTTATACAATGGAGACACTAGATGGCGCCAAAATACTAGTTTTACAAAACAAATCCAGCTACATCTTCATATGGAAACTGAACAGTCATGTAAAACCTGCATTCAGTTGCAAACAAAGCTGCCTGAGGGTGCAGCATTACATCTGTTCTCTGGAGGTTTTCCTGATACAACATAGATGGCTTTTGGACAAACCCAATGAGACAGTGCCAGTGACCAGACAGGACAGGTTTGACATATTGAAGCTTCCTTTAATAATACATCTGATGTACAATTTTCACAACTCCCACACGCTAGGGCAATTATCAGTCTGGTGATAGATCACTGCCTGTATCACATGGAAATCACCAAGATCAGACCTGATTATGATTTGGAAGCAAAGCAGAAAAATCAAGTAACTGACTGTGCACCTGGGCAAAACCATGCTAGCGGAGATGTAACATGTGCAGAGAGATTTTTGGTGGGGTGTGCCAAAATGGAAATCTAAATTGCAGTGGAAACATAAAGCTGTCTAACGTGTGGGCTACATGTAAAAGCAGACAGTATTTACCCTGCACAGAAAACATATACATGTATTTGCTCACCTTGCATGGCAGCATGGTTTGTTCCAGACACAAAGTCATTTGCTTTTTTTTTTTTGCTTTACTTCCAAATCAGAATACGGCCCAGCGGCAATGGGAAAAGAACTTTATTTCTAAATTACACGTAGCATAAGCTGAGTTATCATTGTGATAGTAGCAATGCAATTAATGTAGTGGTTAGCATTACTGCCCCATAACACTGAGGTCGTGTGATCCATTCCCATCATTTTCTGTGTGGAGTTTGTATGAGCTTCCCCACCGTGCGTGGGTTTTCTCCATATACTTATGTGTCCTCCCACAATCGTAAAATGTATTGGTAGGTATTTGGATTCTGGGGTCGAATTCAGTTGCCGATGAAGGGTGTGAATTGCCGTTGCCACGCCTTTTAAATGCCGACAACAGCACCCTGTCTTGCACCCTTTGACCAGCCAATACACACAAAAGTGCTCGCTACCCTTTGGGGGCTTGCGATCACTTATGTGCGAGATCCCGCCGCCGTAAAGTGCGACGGGTTCTGCATTGATTCACCCAGGCGAGATAGTCGCTGGCAATTAAATCCCCCCCTTCACACACACACACACTGTGTGTAAGCTCCACTGGGGCAGGGACTGATGTGAATGAACAAATATTCTCTGTAAAGCGCTGCAGAATATCTGTGCGCTGTATAAATAACTTAATAAATAATTTATTTTGCGCCACTTACAGTCATCCCCATAGACCTCTGTAGGGAGCTAAGCGTCTTATAGAAGCATGGTTTCCGACGGGGCAACAGCAATCAGCCGCTGAACCGATAAAGAGGAGCCCAAGAATTTATACATTAATGCAATGAAAATAAAAAATACGATTAAACTAAATGCATCTGTGCTAACAATATGCATTAATATGTAATAAATAAAATACCTATATTTCTTTTCTTTTCTCCTGAAACTTTCCCTCATCCTGGACACGAAAATCCGCCGGCTGCAGGAATTTTAGCCAAACGAAAGACCCTTGTACTGTGACATAATGTATTTACACTTCTCTCACTAACAGGTAGGTTACTGTCCGGGAATTCCAGGGGCTCAAGGTTCAGTGAGCTGACATTCTGAAAGTGAGCTGTGTGGTAAAGCCTGGCCTTAGGTTTGTAAATATCAAATTGCCACTGGTCAGGCATGCTGTTTTCCAGGAAATCCATTGTTCTAATAAGACTGACTTTAGCTTTCATACATTTAATTATATCTACTAATGGCAATGTGCTACAACTTAATAACAGGCATCAAATGAATCTACACATTAATCTGGTTACTGTGACACCAAACATGACATGTCCATCTTGCTCCGCTCCAATAATACACATACATGACGTTACTCCATTATATAATTTAAAACATTATGATGTCTGGCGCTTGATATGTTCAAATTATGTGCTGTATGAAATATGTGTTGAATATATATTTGTGGCATGTCTGTGTAAATGCGTATGTTACCATATATTGCTGTGCTCGCTGCGTGTATTTGCAAGCTTAGCAACTCATAATGTGTGGAGTCTGTATGTTCTCTATATGTAATATTTTTGACTTTGACAGGTTACAGAGCTGGGCGATAAACATCTGGAGCAGGGACCCAAATGTGAGCCCCTGTTCTCCTGTATGTGGGTCCAGCATCTGGAGATATCCCCCACTATACTCCATATATAAGGCCTAATGCAAGGTTGATCGCAAAAGCAAAATCTTCCTCTAATGGGCAAAACCATGTTGCACTGTGGGTGGGGCAGATGTATCATGTGCAGAGATAGTTAGATTTGGGTGGGGTGTGTTTAAACTTAAATCTATATTGCAGTGTAAAAATAAAGCAGCCAGTATTTACCCTGCACACAAACAATATAGCCCACCCAAATCTAACTCTCTCTGCACATGTTACATCTGCCGCACCTGCAGTGCACATGGTTGTGCCCAATTGCTAACTTTTTTGGTTTGCTAACAAACCTGAATAACCCCTATAATTGTTTTCTGTGGGCCTAATTAATTCAGACCTGATCGCAGCAGCACATTTGTTAGCTAATAGGCACTGCACTGCATGTGCACTGCAGGGGGGGGGGGGGGGGGGGCAGATATAACATCTGCAGAGAGAGTTAGATTTGGGTGGGTTATATTGTTTCTGTGCAGGGTAAATACTGGCCGCTTTATTTTTACACTGCAATTTAGATTTCAGTTTGAACACACCCCACCCAAATCTTACTCTCTGCACATGTTACATCTGCCCCCCCTGCAGTGCACATGGTTTTGCCCATTAGCTAACAAATTTGCTGCTGTGATCAGGTCTGAATTAGGCCCTGTGTATAGCCTCTGCGCTTCTGGGATGCAAACACCAAGACGTGGCTACAATGAGAAGAGATGTGCCGCAGATGGAGGCGACCTAGGTGTGACGTGTGACTTTGGGGGTAGCCTGATTTAACATCCACCTTTAGATTCTATAAACTAAAATTGTATTAAAAAAAAAAGTTTTATTTAAAAAATGATGCAACACTGATGCAAAATCTATGTACATTCCATCTTCCTGGGAAATGCGCTGTACACCGCCTACTGACAGTGTGTCCAGGCATTACACCACTTACGGTCAGTGACCTGGCATGCGTTGTACACCAGCTCGTGAGTAAGTAAACCAAGGACACAAATGGAACGGCTCATAGATACAGATAACAGGGAGGAGACGTCACCTCTATGGATAGGTCCTGGACACCAGCGAGTGTTTCGCTTAAGCTCTACTAAGATACAGGTAGAAGGGGAAACTGCATATTAGTGTCCCCAGTGCTGCGGCCATACACCTACACAGCATACAACGGAAGAGAAGGAGAAAAGACTGATTTGATGGTAACTATAGGGACAGGTGCTCGTGTGGGCGACCTCAGGTTCAAGTGAGGTCAGCCGTAGAGGTGCCTGTTGTGTGAGGTAGGCCATTTACTGGCGAAGGGTAAAGGGTGTGGGGCAGGGATAAAAGGTTATTATTATTACCCGGTGAATAACAGATGAGAAGACCCATTGCTGTTACAGTACCTCCATGGACGGACAGATAAACATGGCAGAGTACCAGGGGACATAGGTGGTAGTGTCTGGTTCTGCTGCCACATGAAGGACCACCACAGATTATCTATCAAGGGTCAATCATGGGCTCCTTCTATTGATGATATAATATGGTACCCACTGAAGTACTGTCCTGCATGCCGCACATTCCCTCAGAAACCATTCACTGTCTTTAGCTTTCTTATCTACAGTTTTCTTTTATAAGGGAGAATTCAATTGTTTTCGGGTGCCCGGTGGGCAATAAACAATTGTCTTACCAATGGGCGCGAGTGCCACGGGCGGCCATTATTTATCAGGCATGTCACACCCAAATGCACCGATTTTAGCCACACGTAAAGTGACTAAACTCAGGCCGAACTGCCAAAATGGCCGTGTTTGGCACCCAAAATGGCTGACCTTAGGAGGATTTCTGCTCACCACCTCAGGAGGTATCAAACAGAAATAATGGGCACCCATGACACTTGTGCCCATCAGCCAGAATCAGTATCGGCACAGCATATAAGCCGGGCACTCTTCATTTGCCGGGATATCTACTGATTTGGCTACATATTTGGACATGATAAGAATATAAAAGAACCACGTGGCCCAATTACCCAGTAAATCATACAGGATCCTGCATAGCCTGATCAGTTGTCACAAATGATAGCAGTTTTGTCAACAGAATACGTTTTATTCCTCAGTCCATGTAAGTACATCTATTGGATTGCAGCTTTGTTATGGGCTGCAGAGAAATGGTCATTTTATGGCCTCTGTAAGGCGGAGGCAAAGTGATTGGAATGGTCCCGTTATCGCAATATCAATGTCTTTCGTGTAGGGTGGAACAGGACACAGCGGGCGAGTGCCATTTGAAGTTGCAATTAGTTCGAGCAGTCAAAAAAGACCAACATTGCTAATTTGCAAAACGTCCTATTAGAAAAATATGGTCATGTTCCGTAATGATGTTCCGCCTCTTGAGTATTGTGGGCAGTTTGCTATGTGACCTGAAGGTGGCGCTGGTTCTAGTCAATCTACAGGGAGCAGGTAATGAGACACAACGGGGCCCATTTATTAAAACATATTTGAGGTTTAATCCCCGATAACACGTTTTTTTTTTTTTGTTTTTTTTTTGGGGGGGGGTCTCCGCAAATATTTAATATCACCTAAATGTATGAAGGAGGGATCGCAGCAGATATCTCTGAATGCAAATACTTACCCCCTGCGATGTTGGCAGATTTTTCAGTGTCGGTATGTCGTGGTTGGTCATGTGAGCGCCAACATTCTGACCGCTGGGATATCGTATCTATTCCCAATAGACAATACAATAATAGATTGTGCTGTGCAACAACGGAGTGGAGGATGGTTGGAGCAAATGCCACATCCTTTTGAAAAAGACCGATAATTCATCGGTAATTCATCGATTAGGATAATTCCTAATTCATGGTTGTATGCAATGCCGATGTTTTTGCAATGGACTGATTATCAGCAGACTGCGCATGAGCCACCATCGCACTGCACACGCACTAAGGTACCTTTGCACTCGCACTGACATTTTATACATAGAGTGACTGACAGAAAGGGACCGTTTTGGGGGGAGTTAACGTGAGAGTTGTGGCAAAAATGCAGACGTATCTGCTTCAGAGAAACATGTCATCAGCGTCACTACAGCTGCGGCCAGTCTGCGTAGTCATAGGTCAGCCGTAAGTGTCAGTGTTCCTTGTCATTGCGCCGACGTTGCGTATGAGTATGCAACTGCGGAGGACAGGCTGCAGTGAGGGACACATGCCTCGGTCACTGCCACTATGGGGAGCCCACATGAGCCAAGAAGGTTGGGTGTTCCATAAAAGATACACCTCAGCTGATCAGGGGGACCAAACGAATGTGTATAGAGCAGGGGGGGGGGGGTTCGTGCAGCTGCGTGTACCCACATTGCCCCCACCCAAATTGTATTTGAGCAGTAAGCGATTTTTTTATTTTTTTATCACAACAAAAAAAAACTAGGCCCCTTAGTGCTACTGAAGCACTAAGCCTAGATAACAGAGAGTCAATATTATATAACGTAGCCGGTTATTATAAATCTGCAATCTAACCCGTTCCTGGCAATTTAACTGCTTCTTCAGGCACATGCTCTATGGGAGTGGGAGAATACGGTAATCCTTGTTTCCCTAGCAACGCGTTGTAGTGAAGCAGGTAGAAGGCTTATAATGAGACAGATCACTTTTCTGATCCACGGGAAATTAACATTAAATAATTACTGGAATTTATTGAATCGTGCCCCCCCCCCCCCCCCCCAAAAATGAAACATTTCTAACTGAACAAGCACAGAGGGTGTCAGGAAATAACCTTCACCTGCTGCAGCAAGAAAGGGCATCACCATCTCACGTCTCCGGACGGTGTCATTTGCTGGTTTTACACCTCAGTACTTCTTTGGCTTTATCTGCCTTGGCCCCCACACCACATGTTGCCCCTTACTACTCCACTCCCATCTACAGGACACTCGGCTGGCTGGGGTACGAATCACAATGGCTGGGAGCTCCAGGTATGTACGGAAGGTGCTCCCCGCAGGCAGTGTCAGACTGGGGCATGAAGGGCCCACCGGGGGAATGCAGTGATAGGGACCCATACTTAAGGGTGTGGCTGTCCTACAAAGGGGGTGTGGCCAGCCTCTACAGAGGCTTGAAATACACAATAGTCTAGTGCAGTGTAATGCAACATATCTACCATGTATAATACAAGTGCACAGTCTGGAACCTGATCCCTAGAGGAAGGAGTGGGCACTCAGGCAGTGGGGCCTACCGGTGGTTTCCCTGGTACCCCTGTGGGCCAGTTCGACCCTGCCTGCAGGAGTAACCTACATCTCACTGTGTTATGCACACCAGTGCCTGCAGGAATGTACTGGTGTCTGAACTGTTATGCACACCAGTGCCTGCAGGAATGTACTGGTGTTTGAACTGTTATGCACACCAGTGCCTGCAGGAATGTACTGGTGTCTGAACGGATAGGGATGCAAAACAAATGAACTCACAGACAGACTGGGGAATATGACATTACGTACACAGAAGGTGATAGGGTAACAAAATAAACACAAAGTGAACAGAGAAGCCCAGAGGCTAAGAAACTGGGTGTCTCCCTAGTATTAGTAATGCTCAGATGGAAAAAGCAAGATGTTGTGTTTTAATACGTAGAGAACCCGAAATGCTGTTGCTAAGGGCAACAGCAAAACCCTAAAGGGTTACCAACGGGTGTGGCAGTAAACTCCTTGGTCAGAGATGGAATGATAGACACAAGGAGAGTCTCCACAATCCTAATCCTCACTTGCAGTGCACAGGTTCAGCTTACTGCCACTAAACTGACACCTGAACACCTTGCACAGTGAGACAGGATTTAGGCAGGCAAATCTGAGAATACAGCCGCAAACTTGCTAAGTTCACAGAGTAGCAAAAGAACCCCAGCAAGTTAAACGACTGACTCCAGTCCTACTGCTAGGTCTGGATTGGCAGAGTGTAGTACCAAATCCCCAGGCCTATTTGCAGTAAGCAACAACAAATACAAAGCTACACAGTACTGGCTAACTTTCAGGAACTGACTAACCAACAAAGATTCAGCAGCATCTGCTTAACCTGAGAAGAGGCCTTATATAGCAGGTGCTGTCCACGCCCCACTCAGACCTCACAGACTGTGAGCACAAAAACCAGCACCGGATCCCCTGCCGTGCACAGAGCCTGTAACCACTGCACAGCAAAAGACCCGAACCGGAGTATCAGCTGCGCTCAGGTTACTCTGCTAGCACTTGTCTCCCGGTTGCCTTGACGACGTGGCAGCACAGGGCAGGAGACCCTAACAGTACCCCCCCTCTGACGAGGGGTCAAAGAACCCCTACCACCGGGTTTATCGGGGAACTGCGAAAAGAAAGAGCGTATCAGTCTGGGGGCATGAAGATCACAACTGCGCACCCACGACCGCTCCTCCGGGCCATACCCCTTCCAGTGCACCAAAAATGACAGCCGACCCCGAACCATCTTGGAGTCAAGAATCCTTTCAACAACAAACTCCCTCTGGCCACGTATCAGAAGAGGGGAAGGTCTTCCACTGGAAGAAGGATTACTAATCGCCCGTTTTAAAAGGGAACAATGAAATGTTTTATTGATACCCAAAGAACGGGGCAGATCTAACTGAAATGCCACCGGATTGATAACCCTGGTGATCTTATAAGGGCCGATGAACCGGGGGCCTAACTTATGAGATGGCTGTCTCAACTTCAAATTCTTGGTAGACAACCAGACGAAGTCTCCTAATTTGAAGCTGCAGGGTCTTTTCCGCTTATCAAAAACCCTTTTGGTCACTAATGACACAGACACAAGGGCTTTCTTCACTTTCCTCCAAATACCTCTAAGGACAGAAACCACAGAGGAACCACCAGGCGTGGAGTCCAGGGGGTCAAAAGAATTGGCCTTAGGATGATGCCCATACACACAAAGGAAGGGAGAGATCCCTGTAGCAGAGTGAGCCGCGTTGTTATAGGCAAACTCCGCCATGGACAGATGAGCAACCCAGTCAGTCTGACACTTGGAGACATAACACCTGAGGAACTGCTCCAAGGACTGGTTCACCCTTTCAGTCTGCCCATTAGACTGCGGATGGTAGCCTGACGACAAGCTGACAGAAATCTGGAGATCGGAACAAAATGCCCTCCAGAATTTGGCCACAAACTGGGATCCGCGGTCAGAGACCACATCAAGTGGCAACCCGTGGAGACGCACAACATGCAGCATAAATAATTCAGACAGGCGTCTGGCCGATGGCAGCCCAACCAGTGGAACGAAGTGCGCCATCTTCGAAAACCTGTCAACGACAACCCAGATGGCTGTCATCCCCGAGGATTTGGGCAAGTCCACCACAAAATCCATTGAAATGTGGGTCCATGGCTTAGATGGGATAGAGAGTGGATGTAATGGGCCAACAGGAACCCCTCTAGGAGTCTTATTTCGGGCACAGATGTCACATGCCCGAACCCACTGATCCACATCCTTAGCCACCGAGGGCCACCACACCGCCCTAGATAGCAACTCCCGAGTTCTGGCAATACCCGGGTGACCTGCCGACTTCTTGGCATGGAATTCCAGGAACACTCGCTGTCTTAACCTAGGAGGCACAAACAAAAGACCTACCGGAAGGTCTGGAGGAGCCTGCTCCTGTGCTCTAAGGATTAATGATAAGAGGTCCTGGGTAATGCCAACTTTAATACATGATGGGGACACAATGGGCAACGGCTCCTCGGTGGTCTCCTGGATTGGAGCAAAACTCTGCGAGAGCGCATCAGCCTTGATGTTTTTTGACCCAGGGCGATATGTTATCAAAAAATTAAAGCGAGCAAAAAACAAAGCCCATCGTGCCTGCCTGGCATTGAGACGCTTCGCTGACTCTAAATATGCCAGATTCTTATGGTCGGTGAGAATTGAGACCACAAACTTAGCCCCCTCAAGCCAGTGTCTCCACTCCTCGAGTGCATCCTTAATAGCCAACAATTCCCGGTTACCCACGTCATAATTTATCTCGGCAGGCGAAAATTTACGGGAAAAGTAAGCACAGGGATGAAGGCGATTATCAGACACTCCCATCTGAGAGAGCACTGCCCCAATACCCATCTCAGAGGCATCCACCTCCACCACAAAAGGACGCTCTGGATCTGGGTGTCGCAGCACCTTGGCCGATACAAATGCCCTTTTGAGACGGGCAAAAGCCGCTTTAGCCTCACAAGACCAGTGAGCAACATCCGCCCCTTTCTTAGTGAGTGCCACCAAGGGCGCCACTATAGACGAAAATCCAGCGATAAATCGTCTATAAAAATTCGCAAAGCCCAGGAAACGCTGAAGCGCCTTCAAACTAGTGGGCTGCACCCAATCCAGGACTGCCTGTACCTTGGAACCCTCCATTTGGAAACCTTCTGGGGAGATAATATATCCTAGAAATGCGATTTGCTGAACTTCAAATTCGCACTTCTCCAGCTTCGCCCCAAGCCGGTGGTCTCTGATTTTCTGGAGGACTAAGCGTACATGCTTCCGATGTTCCTCCAGGGAATGGGAGAAGATTAGGATGTCATCTAAGTATACAACTAAGAATCTATCCAAATATTCCCTGAGTACATCATTCATGAAATCCTGGAAGACTGCCGGGGCATTACAGAGCCCAAAAGGCATCACCAAATATTCATAATGCCCTGAGTGGGTATTAAAGGCAGTCTTCCATTCATCCCCCTCTCTTATTCGGATTAGATTGTACGCACCGCGTAGGTCAATCTTAGAAAAAATGGTGGCAGTACGAAGCTGGTCAAACAAGACCGAAATGAGAGGCAGTGGGTATGAGTTTTTAATCGTGATACGGTTCAATTCCCTGAAGTCGATGCAGGGTCGCAACGAACCGTCCTTTTTACCCACGAAGAAGAACCCCGACCCAACTGGAGACTGTGAAGGTCTGATAAATCCCTTAGCCAAGTTCTCCTGAATGTACTCTGCCATAGCCTGAGTCTCAGGACGTGACAGGGAGTACAACCTGCTCTTGGGAAGCTTAGCATTTGGCAACAAATCAATGGCACAGTCATAGGGGCGATGGGGAGGTAGTACCTCTGCAACTTTTTTGGAGAACACGTCCGCAAAATCTGCATAACACCCTGGCAATCCTGGCAAACTTAGCTGCGAGAGCCTGACTGGAAGGCTCAAGCAACTCCTGAAACAATCAGTACCCCAACTAAGAATCTCCCCAGAGACCCAGTCAAATTGAGGATTGGGGGCCCTTAACCAGGGTAACCCCAACACCAATGGGGCAAAAGTACAGACAGTCACATAAAAGGACAATTTTTCAGAGTGTGTGGCTCCAATAAACAAAGAAATCTGGCTAGTGCAAGAGGTAATTTTACCTTGGGATAATGTTTCCCCGTTTAACCCACAAATCTCAATTTCCGATGCCAAGGGTACTAAGGGAACAGAGTGTTTCAGGGCGAATTGGCGGTCCATAAAAACCCCGTCGGCCCCACTGTCCACAAAGGCCTCAGTCTTGACAGTTTGACCGAGGATCTTCAAGGTCACCGGAATGATAAAAGTCTTCTTGGGAAATTCTGACTTCTGGCCTGACAGGATATTTCCCATCACCCTCAGGCCCTGAAGTTTTCCGGCTTTTCTGGGCATGATACTACCACATGACCTTTATTTCCACAGTATAAACACAACCCCTGCTGTCTCCTCCGCGTCTTCTCACGCGAGGAGAGGCGGGTAGCCCCAAACTGCATAGGCTCCTCGGAAAATTCCTTAGAGTCTGAGGTTCCCTTGGGAAAGAAGGAAACCTCGGTCTCCCTTTCAAGCCTACGCTCTCTCAGCCGTCTATCCACCCGGATGGATAACTGCATGAGCTGATCCAAGCTATCAGGCAAGGGATATTGTACCAGTTGGTCTTTTATCTGGTTAGAAAGACATCTTCGGTACTGGTGTCTCAGGGCTGGGTCATTCCACTGGGTATCATGGGCCAACCTCCGAAACTCCGTACAGTAAACCTCAACTGGCCTTCGACCTTGCTTAAGGATCGAAATCTTAGCCTCGGCTGAGGCCGTCTTGTCAGGGTCATCATACAACATGCCCAGGGCCGTAAAAAAAACATCAACACTTTTAAGCGACGGACAGTCAGGCTGCAACCCATATGCCCAGACCTGTGGGTCTCCTTGTAGCAAGGAAATCACTATGCCCACCCGCTGAATCTCCGACCCAGAAGACTGAGGCCTAAGCCGGAAGTATAGCTTGCAGCTCTCCTTGAAACAAAAGAACTGCGAGCGATCTCCAGAAAAACGATCCGGGAGATTTACTTTCGGCTCCTTAACCCCTGAAGGTGCTGCTGCTGCGGGAGCTCCGCCAGCGGCCTGGGAGGTGTGCATTTTAATGGACAAATCATTAAATTGTCGAGTCAGGACCTGCACCTGATCGACCACCTGTTGCAACGTATTTTGAGGGGTATGCTCCATGGCCCTCATTCCGAGTCGTTCGCTCGGTATATTTCATCGCATCGCAGTGAAATTCCGCTTAGTACGCATGCGCAATATTCGCACTGCGACTGCGCCAAGTAATTTAACAATGAAGATAGTATTTTTACTCACGGCTTTTTCTTCGCTCCGGCGATCGTAATGTGATTGACAGGAAATGGGTGTTACTGGGCGGAAACACGGCGTTTCAGGGGCGTGTGGTTAAAAACGCTACCGTTTCCGGAAAAAACGCAGGAGTGGCCGGAGAAACGGAGGAGTGTCTGGGCGAACGCTGGGTGTGTTTATGACGTCAAACCAGGAACGACAAGCACTGAACTGATCGCAGATGCCGAGTAAGTCTGAAGCTACTCTGAAACTGCTAAGTAGTTTGTAATCGCAATATTGCGAATACATCGGTCGCAATTTTAAGAAGCTAAGATTCACTCCCAGTAGGCGGCGGCTTAGCGTGTGTAACTCTGCTAAAATCGCCTTGCGAGCGATCAACTCGGAATGAGGGCCCATATTCCCACAAAATTTCAACAGGAGTATTAGGCTGCGGAATATGTTATGCACACCAGTGCCTGCAGGAATGTACTGGTGTCTGAACTGTTATGCACACCAGTGCCTGCAGGAATGTACTGGTGTTTGAACTGTTATGCACACCAGTGCCTGCAGGAATGTACTGGTGTCTGAACGGATAGGGATGCAAAACAAATGAACTCACAGACAGACTGGGGAATATGACATTACGTACACAGAAGGTGATAGGGTAACAAAATAAACACAAAGTGAACAGAGAAGCCCAGAGGCTAAGAAACTGGGTGTCTCCCTAGTATTAGTAATGCTCAGATGGAAAAAGCAAGATGTTGTGTTTTAATACGTAGAGAACCCGAAATGCTGTTGCTAAGGGCAACAGCAAAACCCTAAAGGGTTACCAACGGGTGTGGCAGTAAACTCCTTGGTCAGAGATGGAATGATAGACACAAGGAGAGTCTCCACAATCCTAATCCTCACTTGCAGTGCACAGGTTCAGCTTACTGCCACTAAACTGACACCTGAACACCTTGCACAGTGAGACAGGATTTAGGCAGGCAAATCTGAGAATACAGCCGCAAACTTGCTAAGTTCACAGAGTAGCAAAAGAACCCCAGCAAGTTAAACGACTGACTCCAGTCCTACTGCTAGGTCTGGATTGGCAGAGTGTAGTACCAAATCCCCAGGCCTATTTGCAGTAAGCAACAACAAATACAAAGCTACACAGTACTGGCTAACTTTCAGGAACTGACTAACCAACAAAGATTCAGCAGCATCTGCTTAACCCGAGAAGAGGCCTTATATAGCAGGTGCTGTCCACGCCCCACTCAGACCTCACAGACTGTGAGCACAAAAACCAGCACCGGATCCCCTGCCGTGCACAGAGCCTGTAACCACTGCACAGCAAAAGACCCGAACCGGAGTATCAGCTGCGCTCAGGTTACTCTGCTAGCACTTGTCTCCCGGTTGCCTTGACGACGTGGCAGCACAGGGCAGGAGACCCTAACACACTGACACCTGTACTTACTTTTATTCTAATCTCGGTTACCCACTCAGTCATCCCTAAGACACCAACCTGCTGGATAAGAACCTGCAGGGCATTGTCACTCCTAATTCATGAATAAAACCCACCACCACCTATGAGGTGTGGCTACTAAATAACAAGGAGTTTTAACCGTATTCAGTCACACAGCGAAAGAAAACCGCAGCAATAGTTTACAGACTCATATGCATCAGGCACTTATCCAACTATTCCTACTCAAGGGTAGATAGAGTCTTAGGGGTCTATTTACTAAGCCTTGGATGGAGATAAAGTCGCTGGAGATAAAGTACCAGCCAATCAGCTTATAACTGTCATTTTTCAAACACAGCCTGTTGCATAGTAGTTAGGAGCTGATTGTCTGGTACTTTGGGGGAGATGTACTAAGCCTGAAAAGTGATAAATATCACTGTGATAAAGCACCAGCCAATCGGCTCCTAACTGCCATGTCACAGGCTGTGTTTGAAAAATGACAGTTAGGAGCCGATTGGCTGGTCCTTTATCACAGTGATATTTATCACTTTTCAAGCTTAGTACATCTGGGCCAGTATCTCCAGTGACATTTTTATCTCCATCCAAGGCTTAGTAAATAGATACCTTAGTGCTGTATTGCCCGGCTCAGGAGAGTGGGATACGGGGAGACTTCACCCCGCTTCCAGGATCGATCAATACGTTAGCGAATGCTGATTGGATCCAGATGCTAATAGTGTACACACTCGCCCCGTGAACCTACAGTGAACACAGACGCCCAAGTGAGCACTGATGCACCCGTCACACAGCCTCCTATGCTGCGACTGGGTCCTTTTAGATACACAGCGTCTCAGACGGAAGTAGGAACTCAGTTCATGGCGGGAAACTCGGACTAAACCGGTCATAGGTGGTCATTCCGAGTTGTGCGCTAGCTGTTTTTGGTCGCTGCGCAGCGATCAGGCAAAAAAACGGCACTTCTGCGCATGCGTATGCGGCGCAATGCGCACACGCGACGTACTTTCACAACAGCTGAAGTAGTTTCACACAAGGTCTAGCGACGCTTTTCAGTCGCACTGCTGGCCGCAGAGTGATTGACAGGAAGTGGGCGTTTCTGGGAGGTAACTGACCGTTTTCGGGGAGTGTGTGAAAAAACGCAGGCGTGTCTGATACAAACGCAGGCATGCCTGGGGAAACGCAGGAGTGGCTGGCCGAATGCAGGGCGTGTTCGTGACGTCAAAACAGGAACTAAATAGTCTGAAGTGATCACAAGCGCTGAGTAGGTCTCCAGCTGCTCAGAAACGGCACAATCTTTTTTTGTAGCCGCTCTGCGATCCTTTCGTTCACACTTCTGCTAAGCTAAGATACACTCCCAGAGGGCGGCGGCTTAGCGTTTGCACGGCTGCTAAAAGCAGCTAGCGAGTGAATAACTCGGAATGAGGACCATAACCCGGGAGGAAGGACAACCAAGGGAGCATCTGGCTCCCCACTGCTGACATCAACCCTAGGGATCGCGGTCTTATACTACCCCTGGAGCCTATGATCCCTAGGGTCTAGCGCTGGTGCACCCTAGGTGGCAGCCGCATCAGTGACTGTTTGGTAGTCTCCTCCCAAAACAGTGCGGCTGTGTCTTGCGTCTCCCCGTTAAGCGGAATCGATGCCTTACCTTCTCCCCGTGCTGGTAACATCTGGTGGACTTTCTAGTACATCCTACATAAACTCCTGCCGAAACAGCACTGTACACGTGGGTAAGCGTTGTCGCAACCCGGCGGGGAGTTGTTGGAGCGACTCTTTCCAAGGTACGTATAAGACGTTGTTTTAGAAAGATCACTTAAAAAAATAGTAAGACTATAAAAATAAAATAACAAAAGCTTATGGCTGATAAAAACCAGCAGCCCTCTGACCATGGTCCGGCTCCTGCCGCACCAAACAAAAAACTGATTTGCCTGAGCAAGGATGCGGGGATATATGGATGGGCCCGTTGCATGCTGGGAGGCCAAACGCTTTGACCGATTGGTGCAAATCCGCTGTTGCATCACCATATCCCAATGTTATCCTGTGGATAACCTGTGGACCCTGCGGGAGAAATAAACCATACTGCGGAAGTTAAAAGGGAGTGAGTGACTATCGACCTTGGATTATCCCAAAATGGTTTTGTAAGTTTCACCCCTCCCGCACAGGTAATTTGCTGTCACACAGCGTTCAAAGAAGTTGTGTTTTTCCTGTGTGCCGTAAAAATGCTTAGCTCAAAAGTAGAGCAACGTGTTAACATAAAATTAAAATGATACACATATGTGTAAGGGACATTATGTGTATAAGGGCATTTATAAAGGTTGGCATAATGTGTAAGGGGCATTATGTTTATAAGGGCATTAATAAAGTGTGTCATGTGTAAGGGGCATTACTGTGTGGTATGTGTATAAATGCATTACTAATGTGTGGCATTATGTGTATAAGGTGCTCTACTGTGTGATGTAACGTATAGAAAGGGCACTACTGTGTGATGTAATGTGAATAAAGAGCAATATGGTGTGGTGTAATGTGAATATAGAGCAATATGGTGTGCTGTAATGTGAATAAAGAGCAATATGGTGTGGTGTAATGTGAATAAAGAGCAATATGGTGTGGTGTAATGTGAATAAGGAGCAATTCAGTGTAATGTACTGTATATAAAAAAGTGATACTACTGTGTGATGTAACGTGAATAAGGTATACTATCGCATGATGAAATGTGAATAAAGATGCACTACTGTGGGGCGTAATTTGAATTGGGGGCACTATTGTCTGGAAATGCCGCTTGCCAGCTATAACACACCCCTTTTTGTGTTGTGTGCTGAATGTGCGCACTGTTCCTATTTAAAATATAGGGAGTAGAAGCACCTGACAATGCTAAATTCCTTTGTCGTATAAACAACCCTTTATGAAGCTAAGAACACTGTACGCTGTTTACTTAAGAAGTACCGTAATGGTACGCTATCTGCGTAGCGATCGCTCAGCCGTAGGCGAGACGCTCAAGCGTCACGTTCGCTCACGGCCCAGTGATCACAGGACACGTTATTGGTTATGTCTAGGGGAATGATTCGCTGTAGCGTAGCATACGCTCGAGACCACGAGGAGGTCACCAGCGATGCAGACGCTTACAACACTATACCTTTATGATTAAACCTTATACCAATGAAATACACTGAATACCTTAATGTGAGTACAGGGTGTAAGTGCAACCTTGTGTAACCTGACTATCTACAAAGCTGCTTGAGCGTCACCGACGCTCAAGTGAACACTTATCACTATAGAAAATACACAGATACTGGTTTAGGTTCCAAGGCCTATTAACTGTATTATGTCTAATATACTTGTAAAAGGGGATAACAGTACAAATGATACACTACAATATAACAGAGACTTCCTAACCACAGAACTAAACAATAAATACAAAAAGACAATACTACACTGACCTAAATGCAATACAATACAATACTATCTAATACAATACAATACTAGCCTAGTCTAGGGGAGATATGAGAGAACAGAACAGAGAGAGAGAGAGAGAGAGAGAGAGAGAGAGAGAGAGATGAGATGAGAGAAATTGGCTCACAGAAAGACAATGATTACGGAGAGAAACTTACGCACAAAGGGTATGATCGCCTGCGCCTCGATATCCAGCTCCCGGCTATCAGCAGATAACCGTTGATGAGAGAGTGAGAGCTGGATGTGGTCGGCCTGCCTATTTATGCCCCACACACAATGCAATCTCCTGGTCCTACAATCCCATTGTCCATTGGCCGAAGGAATTCGGCCCTGTATCATAACAAAAGGTCATAGGGTGATTCATACAGGTGGGCTGTGACGATTTCCAACAGCTCAGGTGGGTGGGAAACTGGGTTTCCCGCCGCATACCTGAGTATGTGTAAATAATAGAAATGGACATAAACTTCTTATGTCCATAACTATTCGCACGAGCGATTAATACGCTCCAAACCAACACCGGAATATTGCTAATTAAATACTCTTCCGATGGGTACCAAACACTGCTGTATGATTCCTGTTAGACCCTTTGTACGATATAAAGAGGGATTCCTCAGCTCTGGGACATTGTATTTTAACCAAACTTTCAGAATCTATCAAAGGGACCATGATCTATAAACTACATTAATTGTGAACATTTGTAACGAATGAGTCGCACGCTACGACTACATAAGCTCTACCGTAAATACGCATACCGCGCCTGCGAGTGCACGTTATTGCGGGTATGCGCATCCACGGGAGAGCGCATGCACGCGCAGCGCGGACCAGTGTGCGGTGCAAATATGGCAACGTGCATTGAGACATTTTTCTGACTTTGACAGTCCACCCTTTGGCAGTCAATAATAACTGCCACAAAACATTTAAGGAGAAAAATGTAAGTCAGGGGTTAATTGATTTCCATGGTTGGGTAGGGGAGGAGAGAGGAGAAGGTGTGAAGAGGGTATGACCTAGTGAGAAAGCAGAAGCATGTGTGTATGAATCCATGTTTGGGGGGTCATGTATCATCGTGCCGTACGTGTGGTAAATCAAGCTTCGAGGTATTGCGAAGTATACATTTGAATTCCTTCTTATCCTGTGGTACAGGTCTGTGGATGGGCTGTCAAACTTTACCGAGCTCTTTTCGGCTATGGTTGTAACAAAATGGGGATGCACATTTTAGTTGATGATACATGAATGGGGGAGGTATGTGGTTGCTGATATCTGTGCCTGTGTTCCCTATCGTCTATGTGTGTCGTTACCTGAGGGTTGTAGAGATGAAGATAAAGAACACTTACGAAAAATGCAATGATATTCTATGTCAGGGAAATGTACATCTGTCGTCGAAGTTGTTTTCGGTATCTGTTGAGAGTCGTCTTCTTTGCGCTGTTTTGCTCCTTAGGCATGAGCAACAAGCTTTGTCAGTGCCATCAGATTTACAAAAATGTTGGGCTAGCGTGAGTTTAAAAATACTAGGGAAACTGGGGATCCATGGCAAAGTTCATCAAGTGTCCATATTTAAAGTTGTCAAATCTTCTTCTTTGGTGCTTGTCTGTTGTCTGTATACATCTCGTCTCGTCAGCTTCCTCGTCCAAGGGGGTCTTTGTATCTGGGAGAAAAGCAGAAAAACAGGTGAAAGAAACGGACCGTATAATCGCATTTTCATCACATTCTGGTTTCTATCATTGGGTCATGTGTAACAGTCATCACTTCAGGCAATACTTTTCCAATATAACACAATCCTTCAGAGTTTGGGGCAAGCCACTTGTACGCCTTTCTCCCACATATGAAATATGCATCATCGGGGAGAACATATGGGACGGAGAAGGACATGACCATGTTACAAACCTTCCAGGTGAAATCTCCTGACCCTAATTCTTCCATCTGCCTAATGCACGTATCGGTTTGTACGATATGTGCACAGTATCCTGGTGATACCTCTCCAACTCTAGTAATCCTATTTCCTAAGGTATATCGATACCGGAAAGATTTTCCTCTACTGGCTATGTGGCGTACGAGCTCTGTATCTGTAGGCATTCTATCTGCTCTGTGTGAAAAGGTCATGGTAAGGTTGCTCCATGACACTTCCCAATTTCCCGGTTTTCTGGGATTGGAGATGTTAAAACATAAGAGGGACCTATCCACATGGTATTGGTGGAGCTTCAAACTAGGAGGGCTGGAGATATTAAACCTCCGGTCCACCGGTCTCCCACCACTTAGCTCAAGTACCTCCCCTAACGTTAAAGGAAATGGTACTAGCCCTGATTTGCTGTGTCCCTGAGGTACTTGAGAGCATACCCAACAATCTGTTTGGTTTAACACGTTACCCACTAAGGAGTGATAGTCACTCAATGGATGCCGGTCTATATGGATATTAAAACTAGATTGGCACTTCTTTATGCATCCATCTTCAACCAGATTATCACAGAGCCTACAGATACAATTTTCTTCAGCTAACAATCCATCACAATTTCTTCTATCGGATCGTTTTCTGATACTCGCCTTTGCTTGGTGATTGGGTTGCTATTGGAAATTTACACCTCCGTCTCAGTCATCAGGACCTTTCTGGATCCTTTCTCGACCTCACTGGTACTCTCACCGAAACAGACTGCTCTGGTCAACATCATGGTTAACGGGAAAAATCCATATCACAGTCTCTTGGGGCAAGTCCATCTTACAGGAGGAGAAAAGAAGAAATTTGTAAAGGGGGTATAAGAAAATCAGTTTGAGGGGGAGAGAACTCGTTACGATAATAAGTTCTCTCGTCTTGTTGTTCTTCTTGTTCTGCTGTCCTCTCAAAGGTGTTGTCTCTCAGTCTTCAAACGAACATTCTGGTGATGCAATATTCCTTCCTAACCGGCGATCTTTCTGTAAGGAGCAAAAATCTGGCATTACCATTGGTCCAACTGAGGGGTGACATACCATCTTTAAACCATGAAAACATGAGTGAGAAGAGAGAGACAACAAAAAACAAAAGAGATAGAGAACAATTCATATGCATATATATATTACATAACTCGACATTAACCATCAATAGGAAAAGAGAAACAAAGCATTTTTAAACATTGTCAACATTAAGAAAACATTGTCAGACTATTTGGCTGTCGTATCTACGTGTCTAATGGTTTCCTTGAGCAGTCCCTCCCCACCAGCACTTGCATTATTCCACTGTCTGTATCTGGCCAGAATACATTGTGGTGGATAGGTCATGCTGGGGTTTGGTAGACTTCTGCAAGGACCAAGCGAATATGCAATGTTTGAATTCTTACCAATAATCGTCAGAGATGGGGATAGAGAGAGAAAGAAAAAACATTTTTCACAAATACATTTACAACGTTTAACCTGGTCATTCCTGTGTCTTCAGTGAATGACCTCCCAATTTACTAACCGTTACCTCAGGCTTGCCTCCATTCCTAATAATCACCTTTCCTGCCTATGTGATCCTTGATTATAATGGTGTGTATTGTAATTTTGCTCATTTCTTGGTCTAGGGGGTCTAACTTCATGTGTGTTATTACAGTTGCTGGCATAATGCCCTTCTCTCCTACAATGGTAACAAATCCTGGGCTCCCTCCACGTGTCAATGACCTGAGGTTTTGGTTGATTTGATGCCTCCTCAAACGCTCGGATGCTCATCATCATCAATCGTTTCCCCTGTACTTCCCTGGTTCCTTGGATACCATGATTATGTCGTTGTCTTTCTCTTGATCTACAATCTCTTGCAATGTGTCCCTTTTTATGACAATGGTAACAGACTACCATATCTGGGTTTCTCGCAGGGGTGTGGGGCTTTTGTTGGGGTGGTCTTGTGGTTTGGGCCTGTATATTTGCTGCCATTAACTTATCTCTTTGTGACTCTCTGTACCTGGTGATATTCTGGTCATGATTAATGACGGCCTCTCTTAGTGCGGCCACCGAGATCTCTCTCCAGTTTGGGTTGGTGGTCTGTACCCTTGTTTTTAATTCATCCTTTAAACCATTCATTAATACCTTAACCGCTATTCCTTTATGTTGTGCATTTGTCTTGATGTCTGCGATCCCAGTGTTCCTAGCCATTATTTGCAGTGCTCGATTGAAATAATTAGAAACATTTTCCTTTTCGTTTTGCCTTATGGAGAAAATTTCACTCCACTTGACAGTGGTTGGGAAATATATTCCTAACTGTCGGTTAATCTGCCTAATACATTCCTGATTGTGTTCCTCCATACAGGGTACCTCCATGTTTAATTTACAATCAGAAATGAATTTTTCAGGGTCAACCCTGGAGGGCAAACATGCCCTCAGCACTGTCCGCCACTCTTTGTTGGTGGGTTCTGTGGCGTTTCCTAGTTCTTTAATAAACCTTTGGCATTTGGCTAGATTTTTCCCAGGATCAGGAAATTCGGACATAATTGATCTCAATTCGGTCCGGGACAAGAGACAGCGCATTGCACTGTCCTTGACGGGAATGATTCCCTGATCGTCAGTCTTCCCATTGGGGACTGAGATCACCCTGGCCAGATCGAGCTCAGTTACATCATCTTGTGTTGGTCTTACAATATGGGGTACATCTGTTTGTGCGTGATATGAAACATTGTACGTACCTGTGGACACGACCTCACCTGACCCTCTGTTAGGGGGTTCGATTATTGCCTTTACCAATTTGGTCGTGTCCACCTGGATGTCTTGTAGGATGGCTTCTGGAAGAGGTGCCGACATCGTTCTGGGCTCACTTTCTTGTTTGTATTCCTGAGGGAGGTTTGACATGGGGTGCAGCTTGCACAGGTTAATAGTTGTACATTCAACAGTATTACAATAATCATGGTTACATTTATTACACTTATCCTTATAATCTATATTACAGTTGCTAAGAGCGTTTTTATTGTTCCACTTTTGTGCTTTTCTCTCCGCAATCAACTCCTCTCCTGCTGCCATATCTCTCCTCTCAAGATAAGAGTCAGAAAAGTCAATAGACTCTTTTTGTAATTCACTTTCCTGTTGCCATAACTGTAAATATTCATAATGTTTATTTTGTCTCTTCGTTGGTTCAACGAGACTTATCCTCCTCCTTAAATTTTGTAACACTACTGGACTGAAGCTACCTATTCTTGGGAATTTGTCCCTGTCTTGTACAGTCATTCTCTCCCATTCATCACATAAAACTTCAGCGTGATTTCCATATTTCTTACACATCACATATCGTGCCGACCCGATGGATCGGTTCTCTGAATCAACCCGAACCGAGGTTGATCGCCCCCTACCTGAACAAATGGCCCCCATAATCTGCAGGCGTTGCCTATTCCTCCTTGAATATCAAGGCTTTCAGCGAACCCTTACAAACAAACCAAGATGTCCTTGGGCAGGCCGGCGGTGGTGGTTTATCAAGTACCCCACTTACTTCTCGCCCACGTTGGCCTGTGCTGCAATCACTGTAGCCAGAGCTGCTGTACCCAACTTAGGGCCCCTGTGAACCTTTATTTACTGGGGCGTGCTGGACCTACCAGTCCCCAGTAAGTATCGGTTGTTGGATAGTTCCCGAGTGACCAGCGAACTTCCCTTCCAAAAATAAAAAATTACACAAATCACGTCAGAATGTACAGATAGCGTTTGTGACCACTTTACTCTAATGGTATTAGGTCAGATTACTAACTACTGCACACAATAACGTGCGGTCCAATCGTTCAGTATACGAGCACTACTTGTCATGTACTGAAAGATCAATGGAATCTATGTTTCCGGCTGCGATTCCTTCAGCCAGAGCTTGTATGGCCTATATGGGTTCTGCACCAACACCCCAGGCGTTGTGCCACTGGACTTTTATAGCGGACCTCTTTGTTACCTTATGACCTCCTGGTCTGTTGACCTCCTGGTCTTGTTACCTTATGGTCCGCTATACTCTAATGCTCAAATATTATTTAACCAGGGATGCCTCCCTAGCCACCGTATATGTCACTTACACGTATGTCCCTTGACGAGTACCCGGCTTTCCTTTTGGTTCCACCTTAAAGTTATATAAACTTTTGTATACAAAACACACTCACTCAACACATGTACACTTTGTTTCTATATCTATTTCTGCGCAGAAATTTGTCTTTAGCCCAACAGTGTTACCAATTAGGAGCAGGATCTGTTAAACTAAATTTCCGATTTTCCAAAAATAGATTTGCGTTATTTACCGCTTCGCGTTATCTACCGCTGTGCGTTAATTATCGCCTTTGCGTTACTTATCGCCTTGCGCTAATTATCGCTTTGCGCTAATTCAACTTTTTTCGTGACTTGAGCTACGTGAGCGTAACCGGACGCTACGTTGCGTAATGTACGCTGCGTGCGTCTGCCTTTTGGATTGCGTACGCTAGTCTTTGTTAGCGACACGTGTACGCAATGCAAAGGATCCACCGTAACACAATATATTTTTATCAATGTAAATGATCCCTGATCATCTACCGCAATCCACACTGACTGCCTTGTATCTCAGACAAACCGTGTGTTTGTTCTATATTTTAACTATTACCTCTACTATGAAATAACAGCAAATCTCTTTTTAGCACTTTCTATCAACTATAAAATTGGCAAACAGGAATAGTGATATACGAAAAATGAAATACACAAGTGAAAAGAAATGCAGGTATGTATGCGTACGCAAGACAAAAGAAAAATAAACAGTTTTAAAAAGACACAAGCGTTTTGTTCTTACTTCCGGTTCCCGGATTCCTTCAGCACTCTTTATCTAAGCGAAGCAGACGCTTATCCCGTCAGCACTTGTGAGACAACCTCCCACCCTTTGCTGGAGGGATAATGTCTGCTGATCTACCTAGTGCAGATGTGAGAAGTATAGGACGAGCCCGCAATTGACAATGCTAAATTCCTTTGTCGTATAAACAACCCTTTATGAAGCTAAGAACACTGTACGCTGTTTACTTAAGAAGTACCGTAATGGTACGCTATCTGCGTAGCGATCGCTCAGCCGTAGGCGAGACGCTCAAGCGTCACGTTCGCTCACGGCCCAGTGATCACAGGACACGTTATTGGTTATGTCTAGGGGAATGATTCGCTGTAGCGTAGCATACGCTCGAGACCACGAGGAGGTCACCAGCGATGCAGACGCTTACAACACTATACCTTTATGATTAAACCTTATACCAATGAAATACACTGAATACCTTAATGTGAGTACAGGGTGTAAGTGCAACCTTGTGTAACCTGACTATCTACAAAGCTGCTTGAGCGTCACCGACGCTCAAGTGAACACTTATCACTATAGAAAATACACAGATACTGGTTTAGGTTCCAAGGCCTATTAACTGTATTATGTCTAATATACTTGTAAAAGGGGATAACAGTACAAATGATACACTACAATATAACAGAGACTTCCTAACCACAGAACTAAACAATAAATACAAAAAGACAATACTACACTGACCTAAATGCAATACAATACAATACTATCTAATACAATACAATACTAGCCTAGTCTAGGGGAGATATGAGAGAACAGAACAGAGAGAGAGAGAGAGAGAGAGAGAGAGAGAGAGATGAGATGAGAGAAATTGGCTCACAGAAAGACAATGATTACGGAGAGAAACTTACGCACAAAGGGTATGATCGCCTGCGCCTCGATATCCAGCTCCCGGCTATCAGCAGATAACCGTTGATGAGAGAGTGAGAGCTGGATGTGGTCGGCCTGCCTATTTATGCCCCACACACAATGCAATCTCCTGGTCCTACAATCCCATTGTCCATTGGCCGAAGGAATTCGGCCCTGTATCATAACAAAAGGTCATAGGGTGATTCATACAGGTGGGCTGTGACGATTTCCAACAGCTCAGGTGGGTGGGAAACTGGGTTTCCCGCCGCATACCTGAGTATGTGTAAATAATAGAAATGGACATAAACTTCTTATGTCCATAACTATTCGCACGAGCGATTAATACGCTCCAAACCAACACCGGAATATTGCTAATTAAATACTCTTCCGATGGGTACCAAACACTGCTGTATGATTCCTGTTAGACCCTTTGTACGATATAAAGAGGGATTCCTCAGCTCTGGGACATTGTATTTTAACCAAACTTTCAGAATCTATCAAAGGGACCATGATCTATAAACTACATTAATTGTGAACATTTGTAACGAATGAGTCGCACGCTACGACTACATAAGCTCTACCGTAAATACGCATACCGCGCCTGCGAGTGCACGTTATTGCGGGTATGCGCATCCACGGGAGAGCGCATGCACGCGCAGCGCGGACCAGTGTGCGGTGCAAATATGGCAACGTGCATTGAGACATTTTTCTGACTTTGACACACCAAAATGAGGACTGCTATGGATGAGGGGTGATGGTGCTAGGAAAGGGGTGCAGGGTCAGAGGCGGAACCAGCGGCGGTGCTAGGGGGCACCAGCCAAAATCTTGCCTAGGGCATCATATTGGTTAGGGCCGGCTCTGCACCTCGAGCACTATTGCAGTGTCATTATTATCCTGCATAACAGCTGCACTCTACAGCCAATAAACTGCTGCATTGTCATTATTATCCTGCATAACAGCCGCACTCTACAGCCAGTTATACTGTTGCAGCGTCATTATTATCCTGCATAACAGCCGCACTGTACAGCCGGTCACACTGTAGCAGCGTCATTATTATCCTGCATAACAGCCGGTCACACTGCTGCATTGTCATTATTATCCTGCATAACAGCCGCACTGTACAGCCGGTCACACTGCTGCATTGTCATTATTATCCTGAATAACAGCCGCACTGTACAGCCAGCCACCTATTATACACACCAGGTGCAGCACTTTAACCACTAAACATCTGCAACCCTTAATAGGAGACCGGGCATCTCCAGTTAAAAGCAGATCCCATCCCCCATCGACACAGCGCCCCTGAGCGCAGGTCTGCACTGCCTACAGTAACTCTCCTACAATAGTAGAACACCACTGACAAAAGCTTAGTACTTAGTATTTTTATTTTGTTTGGTACAGGTGGATCCCGGATATTGGCATACTTATACTCTATTCCCACTCTATGGGTGTCCCTATGGGAACAGCCTCTGCTAGCTGGGAATCCGGCTGTTGGCATTGTCAGTGGTAGGGATTCCGGCATCCCATCTCAGGAACGCTCAGCCCATTTCCAGTACACTTCAGATCCAGTGCGTCTCCATTACTACCGCGCCTCTGTGTGTACACACCGCGGGACACGTGCGCCGTGTGACTTTTTAGGGAGATGCATGCGCAGTTGAAAACATCAACCATTTGCGTGGATATCAGCATTGCATGCAATCAGCCCCTAAACTCCAAATACCTGCCCCTTCCATCTGTTATTGCACAGTTACAGCGCACCTGTTGTTCTACACTTCTCTGATGGATGCATAGATAACACACACTCCATCCGTGACTTAATCAAGACAATGCACTTACGCCTTACCAATCGCAGGACAGGTAATGAACAGAATAAATGTATGCTTTTCCGGGGACATTTCACAATCCAATTACCCTTTATCAGGAGCCGGAGTGAGGACGTTTCAGATTGCAGCTCACAGCCTTTCATAAGGGTTCACAATCCCGACATCGGACCACATTATACAGCGCTCACACACTCAACAGAACTTTATAACATCCATCTTGGTCTGCAATAAAATGTTAACAAGTCTGAAGGGGGAACCAAAATGTCATCCAGACGCCATCTTTAACCAGCAGCCTCATCTGCTTCTTTTAACCCCCCCCCCTTCCAAATCAGGGGCGGATAGTAAGAACACAATCCCTCCAGATGCACCATTATTTGGGTACATTGGGGGTAATTCCAAGTTGATCGCAGCAGTAAATTTTTTAGCAGTTGGGCAAAACCATGTGCACTGCAGGGGAGGCAGATATAACATGTGCAGAGAGAGTTAGATTTGGGTGTGGTGAGTTCAATCTGCAATCTAAATTGCAGTGTAAAAATAAAGCAGCCAGTATTTACCCTGCACAGAAACAAAATAACCCACCCAAATCTAACTCTTTCTGCACATGTTATATCTGCCTCCCCTGCAGTGCACATGGTTTTGCCCAATTGCTAAAAAAAAATCCTGCTGCGATCAACTTGGAATTACCCCCATTAGCCAGAGGTAATGGGACACTAAAATAATGCAGATAGAACAATCACCCTGATATCCTGGAAACAGAGGCAGCCTCCTCCCGTTAGGGATTGGTCTCGGAGAATTGGCAGCCTGTACATGGACCCGGTCATCGCTTGATAGATATTCAACATTTATTACAACTTAGCAAAATTGGTTGGGATTTAAAGAATTCCCGTCATGTGCTGTTCAATGCTGACAGGATTTTCCCAGAGGTTTTGTTTTTTAGGCAGGAGAATATCCCCCATTCCTCACCTTTGCCCATACCTCCCAACTTTGCAGGCTCTGGAAGTGGGACCTAAGCGGCACAGAAAAGGGGTGTGGCTACCAAAAGGGGGCGTGACTTTGTGGAAAGGGGCACGGCCCCCGTTCTCGTCACTATGGGGGCATGGCCAGCGCTCAGTGAGCTGCTGGCATGCCCGGGTTACGGTCGTTAGGTCGACACTCATTAGGTCAACCACTGAAGGTCGACATGGCCATTAGGTCGACAGGCCAAAAGGTCGTTATGAGTTTTTCAAAAATGTTTAAATTTTTTGGTATTTTTTCATACTTAACGATCCACGTGGACTACGATTGGAACGGTAATCTGTGCCGAGCGAAGCGGTAGCAGAGCGAGGCACCTTGCCTGAAGCATGGCGAGCGAACAGGGTGCACTAATTTGGGTTCTCCGTCACCTCATGTCGATCTTTTGACCTGTCGACCTAGTACATGTTGACCTAACACCCATGTGGACCTAATGGCAATGTCAACCTTCAGTGGTTGACCTAGTGAGTGTCGACCTAAATTGGGTCGACTCAACGACCCGTACCCGTATGCCCCCAGTACCTCTGTCTCCGCGAATAGACGCTGTGTGCGGGACAGTCCCAAATAAACGGGACTGTCCCGTGAAAATCAGGACAGTTGGGAGGTATGCCTTTGCCTTTGGGGGGAGGGGGGAAGTTGTTTAATAATCCTAGAACCGGTGATGTTGCATATATCAACCAATCAGATTCTATTATCTTCTAGAAGCAGCTAGATAAATGTTAAGTAGAATCTGATTGGTTGCTGTGACATCAGCAGTTCTAAAAGAAAACCTCCCACCTTAGTAAATTTACCCCTTTGTGTCTGAGCCCACTACATATCTCCTGGGGATTTATCACGCATACCCGTATCCATAAAACAACGGTGCGGCTACGAATGCAGAGTGTGCAGTGCGGTCCCACCTGGTCCCCGGGCCCCGGAGTGCACTGCACACCCTTCACCCACTTTAGATAGCGTCAGAGTCATCTGTGCTGCGAGGGAGTAGGGAGCACCCCCCTCTCTTGAACCTCCCCTGCAAATAGAGCTACTTCAATTCCAGCAATTCTCCGCAATAAAACAGCAAGTGCTCCGTAATTTTTCATAATTTTACTCATGTCAACGTCTTGGTTTTGCTGGAATAGGCGGCAGCTAGGGGGAAGGTCATTTACATAATGTCCCGCACGGATGCAAAGATTCAATAACAGTTATTAAGCATCTTCCGTCTCTTAGATTTTTAAAGTGCACGTGGCAGTTGTAATCGTAACGACTCTTCTCTGCGTTCTCAGTCACCAAGAGGCAATAATTGTGGGATGAAGATGGCTTTCCTGGGGCTGAGTTTATGCACAGATCCAGTAAATAACACTCTTCCAGTATAGCGACATGAAGAAAGTCATGAATAAAACAACGAGTCTCTGTCATCACAATTATTTTAATCCAATTTTTCTTCGGCCAGTCAGGAAGTGGTTCCTCCAAATTCCAGCTCGTTAGTTTGAGTTAAACTCATAGTAGGCTGATTGAGTGGAATAAGTGGAAATTATCTCACTGTGGTAGAGTTTGCATTACTTGGGCAAGAGTATACGGTGTCAAAAATATCACGCAAATAAAATTTTGCAGCAGAGCAGGTCGTATTCCAGAGACATTATGCAGCGGCGCTACACGGCAGCAGTGCGCCCTATGATCACATGGCGTCACGCAGAGGGGGCAGGGCCACCAGCACCGGGGAAGTGCAGCACTTCCCACAGTTTCTTGAGGGTGCTCTGAGTGGCTGTACAACCTGCAGGGTGTCTGCCTGGAGCATCCAAAGAAGGCACAGGGTGGCACTGCGGCAGTGATACTGATACTGGCGGAAGGGTACAATTCTAGGCACCCTGTTCAGGGCCATCTTAACAGCAGTGTAGGCCCCTGGGCATAGCAATGCACTGGGCCCCCTATCCATCCTCCAGCGAAAGCGGTGGGGGTGTTATCAGCGGCAGCTCTGAAGTCCCGCGGGCGGTAGGGGGTGTTCTATCTTCCACTCAGCATGGAAGACATGGAGCAGTAATTTCTGCTTATTACTCCTTAACTGCACAGATGGGGCTAAACTGCAGAAGGGGGCATTGGGCTAAATGAAGAAGTACATGGCTTCCAGGGTGGTAGGGGGTGTTTAATACGTAAGGGAGGGGTGGATAGTGGAGTGGGCTTAAAATTCATCATTTTCCGGTGGGAGGGCAGCTTGCCTGACTGCAGATATCTCAAGTTCCTGGAAATATATTTCTTAGCTTTGAATGGGATAAAAACCTAGATAATCCCTCTTTTCAGAAGGTTCTGGGGACTTGGGGATCAGAGTTCAGGAGCCAGAGCAATCCACCAATGAAATATAAAACTGCATATTAGGCGTGTGGAGCTGGAGGAGGGACCAGCTGCTGGAAGGCTGATATCTCTGGTTCTGGGCATAGTAGAGACAAGCTGCCAGTGTCCACCAAAAGGGGAGAGTCACAGCTTTTGGAGAATACCCTCAGAAAAACTCTGAGTCAGACAGAACCCGAGATATCTAGGAAGAGCAATTAACAGGCTTGGATGGGGACCACTGCTTTCAAGTCGGATATCTCCAGTTCCCCAGGGCCGATTTTAAAAAATCTGGTACCCCTGGAAAGACGGGACCCTCAGCTATCAGTCTCGGGCCCTTATACTCCTGGGGCCTTTGGGCAAGAGCCCATTGAGCTCATACGAAAAGACAGCCCTGACCCTGTTAGCCAGAAACAAAAGCTGTGGGCGTCCCAATCCTTTGCATTTAGATGCCTGCTTGTACACCAGGGGAAAGGCCTACATACCAACATTAGCATAAAATTGCAGATGCGCTTATAGCAACAGACTCTGGGGCTATTCAATTGTTGGAGAGACTTAGCTAGTGAGCATCTATCGGAGCTATTCAAATGTTGCTCCTATCAATTGCCCATTAGCCGCATCAGTCACATTTCAGCTCGCACCTCCGGTGGCTACAAGCTGAAATGTGAGAAAAGTTGTCTGTTTGCGCGATAATTAAAGGGCACCCAAAACAATTGAATAGCAACAATGGGCGTCCTTTAATTATCGCGTTAGGACAAACAATTGAATAGCCCCCTAATGCGGTGCAATACATGACTCAAAATCAGGCCCTCTGTGCACAGAATACTGCCGCTGCATACACCAGCCAGGTTATTATGCACCACAGAAACAGCTGCTGCACCTGAAAGTCGTACAATTTATTTAAATTTTGATTCGGCGTGTCACAATTATTACTAGCATTGGTTAGTAGTGATTAGTATTATCACCATTTAATTATATAGTACCACCCAAATACGCAGTGTTGTACAGACAATCACATCAGCCTGACGCCCCCCCCCCCCCCCCTAGTTACGGCCATGCCGAGTTGGCCATTTTTTTAAAGGGGCAATCATGTAAATGTACAAGTCATGGTTTAGCCCTGCACATGATTGACCCCTTAAGAAAACGCCCGAGTTCGGCCGGCATCCCGCACGGATGTTGAACTTGGACTTCATTACATCCCGCCCTTGGAGAGAGATAAAGTAGAGACAGATAAAGTACCAGCCAGTCAGCTCCTAACTGCCATGTTACAGGCTATGTTTGAAAAATTACAGTTAAGAGCTGATTGGCTGGTACTTTATCTCCATCCAAGGCTTAGTAAATAGACCCCTTAATCTTTCTTTGTTTCAGTAGAGGATTTACCTGTAGTTACCATTGTTTGCCCTTTTTACCGATAGGAGCCTGTCCTTGTGATCTGCAAGGTGATCACTAAATCGGGTACCGCGGAGGAATCCTATGGGTCTCTCTCCTGGAAACTTTTGTGATTTGTAGCCCATAGGGTTGACCTTTTGACCTGTCGACCTAGTACGTGTTGACCTAATGACCATGTCGACCTAGTATCCCTGTCGACCTAATGCAAGTCGACCTTTAGTGGTGGACCTAATGACTGTCGACCTAAGTTGGGTCGATCCAACGACCCATACCCACTGACACAAAGTCAGAGGCACCAACAACAGCAGCAGCATTTAGTCAAAGACATTTATTTACTAGAAAGCGAACAGCATTCGTAGCTGAAAGCGTACAATTACGCAATACCAAAAAGCTAATATGAGTTTTGGATTCAGAAGATAATAATAATGTTGAGTTTCTTTGCACCTTTTTCCCCAGCCATTACAAAATGCAAACGTCCTTCCCCCATCCTCCCAGCATAGAGTGCTTCAGCATCCCGTCAATGTAGTTCTGTTGGGTGTGATGATTATGTAATTACCGCTGCTGTACTGTCTGCCGGTGCCATCAGTAATGGGACAATGATGCATCTCCCTTACATAGTATCTCTGCTGGTGATAATTCACACTCAGTCAAGTAAAGGTGATGATACAGTGATGAGACTTAGATTGATAGGTAGAATGATATGTTATCAGCATAGAAAGTTCTGTTCCGGCTGCAAGTAGCGATCCTGGAACACCTGTTAGCAGGGGGATTCACACAAATGATCTTTCAGACAAATTGGTTAAATCAGTTTGTATTAACCGATTTATCCAATCAACCGTTTTTGTCTGTTTTCTGGTATGGGAAGCAAAAGGTTGTTCATCGTTTGTTCCCATACATTACCAGATTTTCATTCCAACCAGCCAGATTGGACAGATGATCTTGAAGTGGGTACTGATCGTAAATCTAAACCTGCGAAGGTTTCCAGCGGTCGATATACCGACGCTGGTATCCCGGAGGAGGACGCAATCCCGGCATCTAGATACAGATGCCGCATGGGATTCCAGCATCACAGTACCGACAGCCAGTATCCCGATCTACCCGATAGCGTTATGCACTGGCGTCCTGCCGCGCGCGGGTGGGAAGAGGTTAGGTTTAGGCAGGAGAAGGAGGGTTAGGGTACAGGGCCAGGAAGGTTAAGGTTAGGGACCGGGGAGGGAGGGAGGGTTAGAGTTAGGCACCAAACGGAGAGGGTTAGGTTTAGGCAGCGGGGAAGGGAGGGTTAGGCACCACCCAGCAGGGTTAGCTTTAGCCACCCACAAGGGAAGGTTAGGGTAGGGGCAAGAGAAGTATTAGGGTACTTTAGAGGGGGCTGTCATGATGACGCTGTCGGTATTTTGACCGCCGGCATCTCGTGCATCGGGAAATCATACTGAACCCCTAACCATCTGCTGCTACAGCCTCTCCCTAGTGCCTAATCATAACCCTCCCGTTCTCTGCTGCCGGTCCGTGCAGAATGTCGGCATTTCACATGTTGACATTTCAAATCTCAACAGTGTCAACAATGTTGACATTTTGCAGGTCCCAACATGTTCATTGCCACAATACCAGTTCTGTAGTCTCCATCCCAGGCACGGAGCCCTATTACTGATGGTGTATTTATGGCTATTATTGTGCCCTTAAACAAAGCACAGAACAGCAGAACTACGTCAATCAATACATCCCAATTGTCCTGATATTCATGGGACAGTTCTGTTTTTCTGGGACTGTCTCACCTGCTGGCCACTGTGTCCCATGGCGGGGGGTTAGGAGACCCCCCCCCCCCCGCTACTTTCTGTCCTGCATGCGGGCAGCATCTACTCACACCACAATAGAGGGACTGGAGGCATGCCAGTAGCTCCTAGAGTGCTGGGCATGACCCCACAGTGATGGAAACAGGGGCGCGACTCGTGGTAGCGACATTCCCGCGAAGCCATACTCTTTTTTTGCTGAGGCCACGCCCCCTTTTCGGGCACGAGTAGGAGTCCCAGATACAAGACCTTGATGTTGGGAATTATAGTTAACCTAATATGGCCAATTGTTCTCTCGAACTTATTTTATGGTCAAATTCAGGCCGAGTTAATCATTTCTCAGTAACTAAAATATATTACATACACAACGCACAATTTTATTCAGAGTTCAATTCTATACAGTTTTACGGGTGTAGTATGGTATGCAGGCAGCCATGATCCCGCCGGTCAGCATTCCGGCGCCGGGATCCTGACCGCCGGCACACCGGCAGCTGGGCGAGCGCAAATGAGCCCCTTGTGGGCTCACTGCGCTCGCCACGCTGCGGGCACGGTGGCGCGCTACACACGCCACGCTATTTATTCTCCCTCCAGGGGGGTTGTGGACCCCCAAGAGGGAGAATAGTTGCCGGCATGGTGGGTGTCGGGATTCTGGCGCCGGTATACTGTGCGCCAGGATCCCAACAGTCGGCATACTGAATACCACCCCAGTTTCTCATCACCACAACAGAGTACCATTTAGAAGAGAGTGCATGAAGCATAGTTTATGCACATCGGACCATCCGAAAGCAAAGGTGTCACCATCTCGGTTACGCTCACACAAAAAAAATGGGGATTTCGGAGTATTTCGGATATTGTATGTCAAAAGTTTCAATCCATTTTTACTGCTATGTTTTCATTGTGGGATGGACTGGATCTCCTGGATGTTCCACCTTGCGAGTCTCCTACGTTTGTGAATTGCGGGTGTCTTTGCGGCCATGCAGTGTCTTTAAAAGAAAAAGGTTCTAAAAAATAAAAAGGTTTCACCCCATAGTAAATACTCTGGACTATTAGACAAATGAAATAAACTTCTTCATGCATCACTAAGGGGTTTATTCAATTAAAGTCAAAAGCTGCCGTCTGTTAAGGGGTTCCGACCTATTCAATATGGGTGTAGTATGGTATGCCGGTGGCCAGGCTCCCGGCGACCAGCATATCGGCGCCGGAAGCCCGACCACCGGCATACAGAGAGCGTGGCGAGCGCAAATGAGCCCCTTGCGGGCTCGCTGTGCTCGCCACGCTGTGGGCACGGTGGTGCGCTACCCGCGCCACGCTATTTATTCTACCTCCAGGGGGGTCGTGGAACCCCACGAGGGAGAAAAAGTGTCGGTATGACGGCTGTTGGGATTCCGGCGCCGGTATAGTGTGCGCCGGGATCCTGACAGCCGGCAACCTGAAGACCACCCATTCAATATAACCCCAAATTATTAGACAAGTTGAGGAATTCGACTTGTCGAAAAGCACGTGGATCGGCAGAACAGCTGTCGATCCGCGTGCCTGCGTCGAAAACGGGGCCAAAGCCGACAGGTTTTGGCCCCATTTCTGACCATCTGAATTCGACTTTAAAAAAAGTCGAATTGAGATGCGGGAGCAGAGACGAGGAGAGCCGCGGGCAGATGGGGGAGAGCAGCGCTGGAGGATGTGTCACAGCCGCCGCTCACAGCAGCGTCCGCCCGGCTCCAGCAAGCGAGACCTCTCTTGCTGGAGCAGAGTGGTTGCTGCCGGGAGCGGCGGCTGTGACATATCCTCAGGCGCTGCTCTCCCCCGTCTGCCCGCGGCTCTCCCCCCGGAATGGATCAGACTTCAATTGAATATACCCCTAAAAGTAAAATTGGTAGTTGTATAATGAAACACTACTGCAGGAAATAAATGCTATAGTGATAAACGCTCAGCCCCGGACACTGAAGAGTTAACAGGTGGCTGCCATTATTGATGAGTCAGCCCCATAACGATTTGTAATTTCTTGCTGTCCTGAATAGCGGATTATAAACTGTGCTGCCCACACACAGTTCATTACACAACAGAATACAGAGGGAAAGAGAAAACACTTACTACCATTAGTAGAACAGCCTGGGAGAGCCGCGCCGTTTCCTGCACGGGAACACCTCCTCTTACTGCAAAGGAAACCGCCATTGCTGTGATCACAGGATAACACTCTGAATGTCAGGCACAAAGCCTCACCAAAAGCATCATTAATTGGGGATCCGGTCTGAAGATCGACAGTGTCTAGGTCGACAATGTTTAGGTCGACCACTATAGGTCGACAGTCACTAGGTCGACATGGATGGAAGGTCGACAGGGTTTCTAGGTCGACATGTGCTAGGTCGACAGGTCTAAAGCTCGACATGAGTTTTTCACATTTTTTTTATTTTTTTTTATTTTTTCATACTTAACGATCCACGTGGACTACGATTGGAACGGTAAAGTGTGCCGAGAGAAGCGAAGGCATCATGCCCGAAGCATGGCGAGCGAAGCGAGCCATGCGAGGGGACGCGGTGCACTAATTTGGGATCCCGGTCACTCTACGAAGAAAACGACACCAAAAAAAAAAAAAAAAATCCTCATGTCGACCTTTAGACCTGTCGACCTAGCACATGTCGACCTAGAAACCCTGTCGACCTTCCATCCATGTCGACCTAGTGACTGTCGACCTATAGTGGTCGACCTAAACATTGTCGATTTGATGAACCACACCCCATTAATTGTATAGAATGAAGTGTAATATGTCATGTATGAAAAAATCCTAATTATTTATATTTTCTTAATTTAAAACTCGTGTGAGACTAATGGAAATGTAGTAAATGACGGAGCATTTTAGTGCAGCACAAAGGGATGTAGCCAAAAGGTCAGCAATGACAACGTCAGTATTCAGGATGTAGATACCACAATAGTGACAGCTGTGATGTCAACAGGCAATGTGTCAACATTCTCAGAATGTCAACAGGGGTGATATAGACATTGTCAGAATGTTGACGTTAGAGTTAGACTGCGGGAGGTAGGGTTAGGCTGAGGACAAAAGGGTTAGGGTTAAGCTATAGGGGGAGGTTAGAGTTAGACTGTAAACTGGAGGGTTAGGCAGTAAGGGGGAGATTAGGGTTAAGATGTGGGCGGGAGGGTGAGGCTGTAAACTGGAGGGTTAGGCTGCAGGTGGGAGTGTTAGGCTGCAAGTGGGCGGGTTAGAGATAGGCACTAGAGGAGAGGTTAGGGATAGGCTGTGGGCGGGAGGGTTAGGCTGCAAGTGGGACGGTTAAGGATAGGCACTAGAGGTTAGGGATAAGCAATAGAGGGGAGGGGTAAGGATAGGCAAAAGAGGGGAGGGATAAGGATAGGCACAAGAGGGTAGGGTTAGGGATAGGCACTAGAGGGGAGGGGTAAGGATAGGCACTAGAGGAGAGGTTAGGGATAGGCTGTGGGTGGGAGGGTTAGGCTGCAGTGGGACGGTTAAGGATAGGCACTAGAAGGTAGGGTTAGGGATAGGCACTAGGGGGTAGGGTTAGGGATAGGCACTAGAGGGTAGGGTTAGGGATAGGCACTAGAGGGTAGGGTTAGGGATAGGCACTAGAGGGTAGGGTTAAGGATAGGCACTAGAGGGTAGGTTTAGGGATAAGCAATAGAGGGGAGAGTTAGGGACAGGCACTAGAGAGTAGGGTTAGGGATAAGCAATAAAGCTGAGAGTTGGGGATAGGCACTAGAGGGTATGGTTAGGGATAGGCACTAGAGGGTAGGGTTAGGGATAGGCATTTGAGGGTAGGGTTAGGGATAGGCACTAGAAGGTAGGGTTAGGGATAGGCACTAGAGGGTAGGGTTAAGGATAGGCACTAGAGGGTAGGTTTAGGGATAAGCAATAGAGGGGAGAGTTAGGGACAGGCACTAGAGAGTAGGGTTAGGGATAAGCACTAAAGCTGAGAGTTGGGGATAGGCACTAGGGGGTATGGTTAGGGATAAGCAATACAGGGGACGGTTAAGGATAGGCACTAGAGGGGAGGTTTAGGGATAAGCAATAGAGGGGAGAGTTAGGGACAGGCACTAGAGAGTAGGGTTAGGGATAAGCAATAAAGCTGAGAGTTAGGGATAGGCACTAGGGGGTATGGTTAGGGATAAGCAATAGAGGGGAGGGTTAAGGATAGGCACTAGAGGGGAGGTTTAGGGATAAGCAATAGAGGGGAGAGTTAGGGACAGGCACTAGAGAGTAGGGTTAGGGATAAGCAATAAAGCTGAGAGTTAGGGATAGGCACTAGGAGGTATGGTTAGGGATAAGCAATAAAGGGGACGGTTAGGATGGGCACCAGAGGGTAGGGTTAGGTATAAGTAACACAGGGGAGAGTTGGGGAAAGGCACTAGAGCAGCGGTGGCCAACCCGCGGCTCTCGAGCCGCATGCGGCTCTTTCTATCTCCACATGTGGCTCGTAAGCTCCCGCGGCGCCTCCCGCTGCCCTAGTCTACAGTGCCCGGTGCCGGCCCGTGAACCAATCAGAGCTCGCGGACCGGTAACCAATCAGGAGTCTTAGCTTCTGGTCCGTGAACTCTGATTGGCTCACGCACTAGCGCCTAATAAGAGAGAATCAACGCCGCCGGAGAGTGGAGACTGAGGGGCAGGAGAGACGCACGCTGCGCTCTCCTCCCCTCACAAGCAGCAGACTGAGCAGTGTGGGAACATGTGTATCTTACACTTGGGGCATATCTGGCACTGGGGGGACGTGTATCTGGCACTGGGGGGACATGTGTTTCTGGCAGTGGGGGCATATCTGGCACTGGGGGGACGTGCATCTGGTACTGGCGGCATATTTGGCACTGGGGAGATGTGTAACTGGCAGTGGGGGCATATCTGACATTGAGGAGACGTGTAGCTGACAGTGGGGGCATATCTGGCACTATGGGGACATATATGTATCTGGCACTGTAGGGACATATATGTATCTGGCACTGTGGAGGAATATATGTATCTGGCACTGTGGGGACATATATGTATCTGGCACTGTGGGGACATATATGTATCTGGCACTATGGGGACATATATGTATCTGGCACTGTAGGGACATATATGTATCTGGCACTGTGGAGGAATATATGTATCTGGCACTGTGGGGACATATATGTATCTGGCACTGTGGGGACATATATGTATCTGGCACTGTGGGGACATATATGTATGTGGCACTGTGTGGACATATATGTATCTGGCACTGTGGGGACATATATGTATCTGGCACTGTGGGGACATATATGTATCTGGCACTGTTGAGGAATATATGTATCTGGCACTATGGGGACATATATGTATCTGGCACTGTAGGGACATATATGTATCTGGCACTGTGGAGGAATATATGTATCTGGCACTGTGGGGACATTTATGTATCTGGCACTGTGGGGACATTTATGTATCTGGCACTGTGGGGACATATATGTATCTGGCACTGTGGGGACATATATGTATCTGGCACTGTGGGGACATATATGTATCTGGCACTGTGGGGACATATATGTATCTGGCACTGTGGAGGAATATATGTATCTGGCACTATGGGGACATATATGTATCTGGCACTGTGGGGACATATATGTATCTGGCACTGTGGGGACATATATGTATCTGGCACTGTGGAGGAATATATGTATCTGGCACTATGGGGACATATATGTATCTGGCACTGTGGGGACATATATGTATCTGGCACTGTGGGGACATATATGTATCTGGCACTGTGGGGACATATATGTATCTGGCACTGTGGAGGAATATATGTATCTGGCACTATGGGGACATATATGTATCTGGCACTGTGGGGACATATATGTATCTGGCACTGTGGGGACATATATGTATCTGGCACTGTGGAGGAATATATGTATCTGGCACTATGGGGACATATATGTATCTGGCACTGTGGGGACATATATGTATCTGGCACTGTGGGGACATATATGTATCTGGCACTGTGGGGACATATATGTATCTGGCACTGTGGAGGAATATATGTATCTGGCACTATGGGGACATATATGTATCTGGCACTGTGGGGACATATATGTATCTGGCACTGTGGGGACATATATGTATCTGGCACTGTGGAAGAATATATGTATCTGGCACTATGGGGACATATATGTATCTGGCACTGTGGGGACATATATGTATCTGGCACTGTGGGGACATATATGTATCTGGCACTGTGGAGGAATATATGTATCTGGCACTGTGGGGACATATATGCATCTGGCACTGTGGGGACATATATGTATCTGGCACTGTGGGGACATATATGTATGTGGCACTGTGTGGACATATATGTATCTGGCACTGTGGGGACATATATGTATCTGGCACTGTGGGGACATATATGTATCTGGCACTGTGGAGGAATATATGTATCTGGCACTATGGGGACATATATGTATCTGGCACTGTGGGGACATATATGTATCTGGCACTGTGGAGGAATATATGTATCTGGCACTGTGGGGACATATATGTATCTGGCACTGTGGGGACATATATGTATCTGGCACTGTGGGGACATATATGTATATGGCACTGTGTGGACATATATGTATCTGGCACTGTGGAGGAATATATGTATCTGGCACTATGGGGACATATATGTATCTGGCACTGTGGGGACATATATGTATCTTGCACTGTGGAGGAATATATGTATCTGGCACTGTGGGGACATATATGTATCTGGCACTGTGGGGACATATATGTATCTGGCACTGTGGGGACATATATGTATCTGGCACTGTGGGGACATATATGTATCTGGCACTGTGTGGACATATATGTATCTGGCACTGTGGGGACATATATGTATGTGGCACTGTGGGGACATATATGTATGTGGCACTGTGGGGACATATATGTATCTGGCACTGGAGGAATATATGTATCTGGCACTGTGGTGGCATATGTGTATTTGGCACTGTGGATGCACACATATTTTGGTGTTTTTATATGTATGTGGCGCTGTACAGGGGCTTTATTTGTATGTGGCACGGTACAACATGACTAAAAATGGGGTTATGACACAAGGTCATACTCCTGCAAACGTCAAACTGAAAGGTGTGCGCACAAAATGGTGTGTGGCTTTGTGACAACTATGCCACACCCCCATTTTTGCTCACACACCTTTGGCGCATGCTTGGTATTGCTCTTACCCTTGACTACAGATCTTTTCTGGCTCTTTGCCACTGACTGGTTGGCCACCCCTAGAGGGTAGGGATAAGCAATCAAGGGGACGGTCAAGGATAGGCACTAGAGGGTAGGGTTAGGGATAGGCACTAGGGGGTAGGGTTAGGGATAAGCAATAGAGGGGAGGGTTAAGGATAGGCACTAGGGGGTAGGGTTAGGGATAAGCAATAGAGGGGAGGGTTAAGGATAGGCACTTGAGGGTAGGGTTAGGGATAAGCAATAGAGAGTAGGGTTAAGGATAGGCACTAGAGGGTAGGGTTAGGGATAAGCAATAGAGGGGAGGGGTAAGGATTAGAGATGAGCGGGTTCGGTTTCTCTGAATCCGAACCCGCACGAACTTCATGTTTTTTTCACGGGTCCGAGCAGACTCGGATCCTCCCGCCTTGCTCGGTTAACCCGAGCGCGCCCGAACGTCATCATGACGCTGTCGGATTCTCGCGAGACTCGGATTCTATATAAGGAGCCGCGCGTCGCCGCCATTTTCACACGTGCATTGAGATTGATAGGGAGAGGACGTGGCTGGCGTCCTCTCCATTTAGATTAGGGTTGAGAGAGAGAGAGAGAGATTGACCTGAGGCTGTGATACTGTAGAAGAGAGTGCAGAGTTTAGTGACTGACGACCACAGTGACCACCAGACAGTGCAGTTGTTTGTTTTATTTAATATATCCGTTCTCTGCCTGAAAAAAACGATACACACAGTGACTCAGTCACATACCATATCTGTGTGCACTGCTCAGCCCAGTGTGCTGCATCAATGTATATATATATCTGACTGTGCTCAGCTCACACAGCTTATAATTGTGGGGGAGACTGGGGAGCACTGCAGTGCCAGTTATAGGTTATAGCAGGAGCCAGGAGTACATAATATTATATTAAAATTAAACAGTGCACACTTTTGCTGCAGGAGTGCCACTGCCAGTGTGACTAGTGACCAGTGACCTGACCACCAGTATATATAATATTAGTAGTATACTATCTCTTTATCAACCAGTCTATATTAGCAGCAGACACAGTACAGTGCGGAAGTTCACGGCTGTGGCTACCTCTGTGTCGGCACTCGGCAGCCCGTCCATAATTGTATATACCACCTAACCGTGGTTTTTTTTTCTTTCTTTATAGTCATACTAGTTACGAGTATACTATCTCTTTATCAACCAGTCTATATTAGCAGCAGACACAGTACAGTGCGGTAGTTCACGGCTGTGGCTACCTCTGTGTCGGCACTCGGCAGCCCGTCCATAATTGTATATACCACCTAACCGTGGTTTTTTTTTCTTTCTTTATACATACATACTAGTTACGAGTATACTATCTCTTTATCAACCAGTCTATATTAGCAGCAGACACAGTACAGTGCGGTAGTTCACGGCTGTGGCTACCTCTGTGTCGGCACTCGGCAGCCCGTCCATAATTGTATATACCACCTAACCGTGGTTTTTTTTTCTTTCTTTATACATACATACTAGTTACGAGTATACTATCTCTTTATCAACCAGTCTATATATTAGCAGCAGACACAGTACAGTGCGGTAGTTCACGGCTGTGGCTACCTCTGTGTCGGCACTCGGCAGCCCGTCCATAATTGTATATACCACCTAACCGTGGTTTTTTTTTTCTTTCTTTATACATACATACTAGTTACGAGTATACTATCTCTTTATCAACCAGTCTATATATTAGCAGCAGACACAGTACAGTGCGGTAGTTCACGGCTGTGGCTACCTCTGTGTCGGCACTCGGCAGCCCGTCCATAATTGTATATACCACCTAACCGTGGTTTTTTTTTCTTTCTTTATACATACATACTAGTTACGAGTATACTATCTCTTTATCAACCAGTCTATATTAGCAGCAGACACAGTACAGTGCGGTAGTTCACGGCTGTGGCTACCTCTGTGTCGGCACTCGGCAGCCCGTCCATAATTGTATATACCACCTAACCGTGGTTTTTTTTTCTTTCTTTATACATACATACTAGTTACGAGTATACTATCTCTTTATCAACCAGTCTATATATTAGCAGCAGACACAGTACAGTGCGGTAGTTCACGGCTGTGGCTACCTCTGTGTCGGCACTCGGCAGCCCGTCCATAATTGTATATACCACCTAACCGTGGTTTTTTTTTCTTTCTTTATACATACATACTAGTTACGAGTATACTATCTCTTTATCAACCAGTCTATATATTAGCAGCAGACACAGTACAGTGCGGTAGTTCACGGCTGTGGCTACCTCTGTGTCGGCACTCGGCAGCCCGTCCATAATTGTATATACCACCTAACCGTGGTTTTTTTTTCTTTCTTTATACATACATACTAGTTACGAGTATACTATCTCTTTATCAACCAGTCTATATTAGCAGCAGACACAGTACAGTGCGGTAGTTCACGGCTGTGGCTACCTCTGTGTCGGCACTCGGCAGCCCGTCCATAATTGTATATACCACCTAACCGTGGTTTTTTTTTCTTTCTTTATACATACATACTAGTTACGAGTATACTATCTCTTTATCAACCAGTCTATATATTAGCAGCAGACACAGTACAGTGCGGTAGTTCACGGCTGTGGCTACCTCTGTGTCGGCACTCGGCAGCCCGTCCATAATTGTATATACCACCTAACCGTGGTTTTTTTTTCTTTCTTTATAGTCATACTAGTTACGAGTATACTATCTCTTTATCAACCAGTCTATATTAGCAGCAGACACAGTACAGTGCGGTAGTTCACGGCTGTGGCTACCTCTGTGTCGGCACTCGGCAGCCCGTCCATAATTGTATATACCACCTAACCGTGGTTTTTTTTTCTTTCTTTATACATACATACTAGTTACGAGTATACTATCTCTTTATCAACCAGTCTATATTAGCAGCAGACACAGTACAGTGCGGTAGTTCACGGCTGTGGCTACCTCTGTGTCGGCACTCGGCAGCCCGTCCATAATTGTATATTGTGCTCGATCCTAGATTTAAAGCCTACCTTGGATCTCTCTTTCCGGCAGACACAAGTCTGCTGGGGTTGAAAGACCTGCTGGTGACAAAATTGTCAAGTCAAGCGGAACGCGACCTGTCAACATCTCCTCCTTCACATTCTCCCGCAACTGGGGGTGCGAGGAAAAGGCTCAGAATTCCGAGCCCACCCGCTGGCGGTGATGCAGGGCAGTCTGGAGCGACTGCTGATGCTGACATCTGGTCCGGACTGAAGGACCTGACAACGATTACGGACATGTCGTCTACTGTCACTGCATATGATTCTCTCAACATTGATAGAATGGTGGAGGATTATATGAGTGACCGCATCCAAGTAGGCACGTCACACAGTCCGTACTTATACTGGCAGGAAAAAGAGGCAATTTGGAGGCCCTTGCACAAACTGGCTTTATTCTACCTAAGTTGCCCTCCCACAAGTGTGTACTCCGAAAGAGTGTTTAGTGCCGCCGCTCACCTTGTCAGCAATCGGCGTACGAGGTTACATCCAGAAAATGTGGAGAAGATGATGTTCATTAAAATGAATTATAATCAATTCCTCCGCGGAGACATTGACCAGCAGCAATTGCCTCCACAAAGTACACAGGGAGCTGAGATGGTGGATTCCAGTGGGGACGAATTGATAATCTGTGAGGAGGGGGATGTACACGGTGATATATCGGAGGGTGATGATGAGGTGGACATCTTGCCTCTGTAGAGCCAGTTTGTGCAAGGAGAGATTAATTGCTTCTTTTTTTGGGGGGGTCCAAACCAACCCGTCATATCAGTCACAGTCGTGTGGCAGACCCTGTCACTGAAATGATGGGTTGGTTAAAGTGTGCATGTCCTGTTTTGTTTATACAACATAAGGGTGGGTGGGAGGGCCCAAGGACAATTCCATCTTGCACCTCTTTTTTCTTTTCTTTTTCTTTGCATCATGTGCTGATTGGGGAGGGTTTTTTGGAAGGGACATCCTGCGTGACACTGCAGTGCCACTCCTAAATGGGCCCGGTGTTTGTGTCGGCCACTAGGGTCGCTAATCTTACTCACACAGTCAGCTACCTCATTGCGCCTCTTTTTTTCTTTGCGTCATGTGCTGTTTGGGGAGGGTTTTTTGGAAGGGACATCCTGCGTGACACTGCAGTGCCACTCCTAGATGGGCCCGGTGTTTGTGTCGGCCACTAGGGTCGCTAATCTTACTCACACAGCTACCTCATTGCGCCTCTTTTTTTCTTTGCGTCATGTGCTGTTTGGGGAGGGTTTTTTGGATGGGACATCCTGCGTGACACTGCAGTGCCACTCCTAGATGGGCCCGGTGTTTGTGTCGGCCACTAGGGTCGCTAATCTTACTCACACAGCTACCTCATTGCGCCTCTTTTTTTCTTTGCGTCATGTGCTGTTTGGGGAGGGTTTTTTGGAAGGGCCATCCTGCGTGACACTGCAGTGCCACTCCTAGATGGGCCCGGTGTTTGTGTCGGCCACTAGGGTCGCTAATCTTACTCACACAGCTACCTCATTGCGCCTCTTTTTTTCTTTGCGTCATGTGCTGTTTGGGGAGGGTTTTTTGGAAGGGACATCCTGCGTGACACTGCAGTGCCACTCCTAGATGGGCCCGGTGTTTGTGTCGGCCACTAGGGTCGCTTATCTTACTCACACAGCGACCTCGGTGCAAATTTTAGGACTAAAAATAATATTGTGAGGTGTGAGGTATTCAGAATAGACTGAAAATGAGTGTAAATTATGTTTTTTGAGGTTAATAATACTTTGGGATCAAAATGACCCCCAAATTCTATGATTTAAGCTGTTTTTTAGTGTTTTTTGAAAAAAACACCCGAATCCAAAACACACCCGAATCCGACAAAAAAAATTCGGTGAGGTTTTGCCAAAACGCGTTCGAACCCAAAACACGGCCGCGGAACCGAACCCAAAACCAAAACACAAAACCCGAAAAATTTCAGGCGCTCATCTCTAGTAAGGATAGGCACTAGAGGGTAGGGTTAAGGATAAGCAATAGAGTGAGGGTGTCACGATCCGGGTATCTGGACGCCATTTCTTACCCATCAGATGCCTCCTAAGGCTGGCTCAGCGCTCCAGGACCGGATCCCATCTGTTATCCTGATGTGTACATTCCTGTATCCTCTCCTGTCACTCTGGGACGTTGTCACAGTAAACGCCATATTACACCTGGCATGGCGTCTCCCGCGGCCTCCGCCGCCGTCCCTGAACTTCTGCATGCAGAGTGTCTGAGTGGCGATTACGTCAGCCGCGGCCTCCGCTGTGTCCGCGTGGTTGGATGTGCATCTGTCAGCCTGGCGCCTCCTGTCTCCGGTGGCCGGCGCCGCCATTACTGTTTTCATTACCACATGGATTACAAACCAAACTTCCCTCCAAGTGTCTGCATGGGCGCAGCCATCTTGGATTCTGTCAGCTGATCATTTCCACCAATCTGTTCTCAGTATTGATAATCTGCATAATTGCCTAGCCAATCCCTTCCTTGCTGCAGGTATAAATACACTGTGCCTGAGCAAGGAAGGCGTCAGTGCTTTGGTTGTCAAACCTAGTTCCTGTTTGTCTCTCTCCTGTGATTGTCTTCCAAGTTCCAGCTCCTGTCTCAAGACTTCCACCATAGAGACCCGCACCAGCATTCCACCTGCGGTGTAGCCTGACTCTCCGATCCATTTTGGATTCATCTGTTTCCAGCTACAACATTACCTGCTTCCAGCCCAGCTTCCAGCAGAGTACAGCTTCTCTTAAAGGGCCGGTGTCCTTTCTACAGTTTACCACTCTCCACCGGTATTATAATTTCACCGCTCTCAAACTCCTAACTTCAGCTCATATTTCATCGCTCCCAAGTTCATTTATTATTTAACTGGTTCCAGCCAGTATCCACTCCGTGCCAACAACAGTCTGGTTCCAGCCAGTATCCACAGCAGCCGTTTTATCTACAGCAGCCCAGCTTTTCCTGGAACACCAGCTGGTACAATCCTGGGTTATCTCCATTGCTACAGTCGGGCCTGGTAAGGACTTTCCATCTAGAAGATTATAAGAACTATCTCACACTACCAGTGCCCTGTGGCTCCTGCCACCCTGTAGTTCCCAGGAACTGTATTTATTCTTTGCTGACTTTTATGTTTCTTTTACTGCTACTGTGATGCATGGAGTTTGTCATAATAAACATCATTGACTTTTATTCAAGTTGTCGTGGTCACGCCTTCGGGCGGTTCTTCTTCATGTTACTTACATGTCCAGGGGTCTGATACAACCTCCCAGGTTCCGGTACATCTCAGCCCCTACAACTGAGGCTGCCTCCCGTCAGCTCAGGCCCTCAGTTGTGACAGTAAGCACTGACCTAATGAATCCAGCCGGAGACCAGGATCAAGCGGCCAGGCCGATGCAAGAACTGGCAGCCCGACTAGAACATCAGGAGGCTGCACAAGGCCACATCATCCGCTGTCTCCAGGATCTCTCTACTCGGCTGGATGGGATTCAGACAACTCTCCGTGGATCAGGCGCGTCTGGTGCGTCAACCACAGTGACTCCAGCTATAACCCCACCCACCTTACCCATTTCTGCTCCACGTCTTCATCTTCCAACGCCAGCAAAATTTGACGGATCTCCAAGATTCTGCAGGGGATTTCTCAACCAGTGTGAGATTCAGTTTGAGCTACAACCTGGCAATTTTCCCAGTGACCGTACAAAAATTGCCTACATTATTTCTCTTCTCAGTGGCTCAGCCCTTGATTGGGCATCACCGTTATGGGAGAGGTCCGACACCCTGCTATCTTCTTACACTGCATTCGTCTCAACATTCAGGCGCATCTTCGACGAGCCAGGCCGGGTAACCTCAGCTTCATCCGAGATTCTCCGTTTACGCCAGGGGTCATGTACTGTAGGACAATATCTGATACAGTTCCAGATCCTGGCATCCGAACTGGCATGGAACGACGAGGCCCTGTATGCTGCATTCTGGCATGGCTTATCTGAGCGTATTAAAGATGAGTTAGCTACCAGAGACTTACCCTCTAAGTTAGATGAGCTAATCTCACTCTGCACGAAAGTTGATTTACGTTTCAGAGAGAGAGCAACTGAGCGTGGAAGATCATCTGCTCCAAAATCTTCTGCTCCTCCTCCTCGCCAACTGTCACCAACTAAAGATGAGCCCATGCAAATTGGCCGTTCCCGTTTAACTCCTGCTGAGCGCCGAAGACGTCTCTCCGAGTCTCTCTGTCTTTATTGTGCAGCTCCGTCTCACACCATTAATGCCTGTCCCAAACGTCCGGGAAACTCCAAATCCTAGCTCGCCAAGGAGAGGGCCGGCTAGGAGTAATGATCTCCTCTCCATCTCCTCAAGATTGTAATCTCCCAGTCTCGCTTCAAGTTGCTCAACGTTATCGGAACGTCATTGCCCTCCTTGATTCCGGAGCAGCTGGGAACTTTATTACCGAAGCCTATGTTAAACGGTGGTCCCTACCCACCGAGAGACTTCCTTCGTCCATTTCTTTAACTGCCGTGGATAGCAGCAAAATTTTTGATGCAGTTATTTCTTTAAGGACTCTACCAGTTCGTCTGAGAGTGGGAGTTCTTCATTCCGAACTTATTTCTTTTTTAGTGATTCCAAGAGCCACACATCCTGTGGTCCTGGGCCTTACATGGCTCCGTCTTCACAATCCTACAATTGATTGGACGACTACGCAAATCCTGGCATGGGGTTCCTCCTGTGCTGAGACATGTTTGTTTAAAGTATTGCCTGTCTGTTCTTCCTCCCCCAGGTCGTCTGATGTTCCACCTCCTCCATATCAAGATTTCACGGATGTGTTCAGTAAAGCTTCTGCTGATATCCTTCCTCCTCATAGAGAATGGGACTGCCCGATTGATCTCGTTCCAGGGAAGGTTCCACCTCGAGGCCGAACTTATCCGTTGTCTCTGCCTGAGACGCATTCTATGGAGGAATACATTAAAGAGAACCTAGCAAAGGGGTTCATTCGACCTTCTTCTTCTCCAGCCGGCGCAGGCTTCTTTTTTGTAAAAAAGAAAGATGGTGGTCTGCGGCCGTGCATCGACTACAGAGGTTTGAACGACATTACCATCAAGAACCGTTATCCTTTACCCCTGATTACTGAGCTCTTTGACAGAGTTAGCGGAGCTACCATCTTTACAAAGCTGGACTTGAGAGGTGCATACAATCTCATCCGGATCCGTGAGGGTGACGAGTGGAAGACCGCCTTTAACACCCGTGACGGACATTATGAGTACCTCGTCATGCCCTTCGGATTGAGCAATGCTCCAGCTGTCTTCCAGCATTTTGTCAATGAGATCTTCAGAGACATTCTATACCGTCATGTCGTGGTCTATCTAGACGATATCCTCATTTTTGCCAACGATTTAGAGGAACATCGTTTTTGGGTTAAAGAGGTTCTGTCCCATCTCCGTGTCAATCATCTCTATTGCAAATTAGAGAAATGCGTCTTTGAAGTCAAGTCCATTCCGTTTCTAGGGTACATTGTGTCCGGTTCCGGACTAGAGATGGATCCTGGGAAACTACAAGCAATCCAAAATTGGCCGGTACCCTTAACCCTCAAAGGGGTCCAGAGGTTCTTAGGGTTCGCCAACTATTACCGAAAGTTTATACGAGACTTTTCCACCATTGTGGCGCCTATTACTGCTTTCACTAAGAAGGGTGCTAACCCGTCCAAGTGGTCTGAAGAAGCCATGCAAGCATTTCATCTCTTAAAACAAAGGTTCATCTCTGCGCCTGTTCTGAAACAGCCTGACATCGACTCTCCTTTCATCTTAGAGGTGGATGCCTCCTCCGTTGGAGTAGGAGCGGTGTTATCTCAGAGGGCTAAAGATGGCCATTTACACCCTTGCAGTTTCTTCTCCCGGAAGTTCTCCCCAGCTGAGCGCAACTATGCCATTGGCGACCAGGAGTTGCTAGCCATCAAGCTCGCTCTAGAAGAGTGGAGGTATCTGTTGGAGGGAGCTTCTCATTCAATCACCATACTTACAGACCACAAGAACCTTTTATATCTGAAAGGCGCACAATGTCTCAACCCTCGTCAGGCCAGATGGGCACTTTTCTTTTCCAGGTTCGACTTTAAACTCCAGTTCTGTCCGGGCTCTCAGAATCGCAAGGCCGATCCCCTTTCCCGCTCATGGGAGCAAGAAAATGAGTCAGAGTCTTCAGACAAGCATCCTATTATAAATCCGTTGGCATTCTCCACGGTAGGGATGGACTCTACGCCCCCATCAGGGAAAAGTTTTGTGAAACCGATGCTAAGGAAGAAGCTCATGCATTGGGCCCATGCTTCCCGTTTTGCCGGACATACAGGTATCCAAAAAACCCTGGAGTTTATCTCTAGGTCCTATTGGTGGCCAACTCTGAAAAAGGACGTCTTGGAGTTTATTGCATCTTGCCCAAAGTGTGCTCAACATAAGGTATCCCGCCAGTCGCCTGCGGGGCAACTGGTTCCACTATCTGTTCCCCGTCGACCTTGGACCCATTTGTCGATGGATTTTATTACAGATTTACCCATGTGCAACAAGTTCAATACCATCTGGGTGGTAGTTGACCGGTTCACCAAGATGGCACACTTCATTCCTCTCACCGGTCTTCCGTCAGCTTCCAAGTTGGCTCAAGTATTCATACAAGAGATCTTCCGACTCCACGGTCTTCCTGAAGAAATTATTTCAGATCGAGGAGTTCAATTCACAGCCAAATTCTGGCGAAGTTTATGTCAAGTCCTCCAAGTCAAGCTAAAGTTTTCCACGGCTTACCATCCTCAGACCAATGGTCAAACCGAGAGGGTGAATCAGGACTTGGAGGCCTTCCTCCGCATCTATGTGTCCTCCTCTCAAGATGACTGGGTTCAATTACTTCCCTGGGCCGAGTTCTGTCATAACAACCAGTATCATTCTTCATCTGCTTCAACACCATTCTTCACTAACTTTGGATTCCACCCTAAAGTCCCTGAGTTCCAACCGCTTCCAGCAACTTCTGTTCCCGCAGTGGATATCACCTTGCATCAGTTTGCCAATATCTGGAAGAGCGTACGATCAGCTCTGCTCAAGGCATTGTTCAGGTACAAGAAGTTTGCGGATAAGAAGCGTCGAGCAGTTCCTGCTCTCAAGGTGGGTGATCGGGTATGGTTATCCACGAAGAATTTGAGGTTAAGAGTTCCCAGTATGAAGTTTGCACCTCGCTATATCGGTCCTTTCAAGATTGAACAAGTCATCAATCCTGTTGCTTACAGACTCCAGTTGCCTCCCTTCTTAAAAATACCCAGGACATTCCATGTTTCCCTGTTGAAACCGCTGATCTTGAATCGGTTTCATTCCTCACTTCCTCCAACTCCGAAAGTCCAAACTCAACGAGGCGTTGAGTATGAAGTGGCCAAGATCCTGGACTCACGTCACCGTTACGGTCAACTACAATATCTTATTGACTGGAAGGGTTATGGTCCTGAGGAACGTTCATGGACCAATGCTTCTGATGTCCATGCTCCTGCCTTGGTCCGGAGATTCCATTCCAAGTTTCCTCAAAAGCCAAAGAAGTGTCCTGGGGCCACTCCTAAAGGGGGGGGTGCTGTCACGATCCGGGTATCTGGACGCCATTTCTTACCCATCAGATGCCTCCTAAGGCTGGCTCAGCGCTCCAGGACCGGATCCCATCTGTTATCCTGATGTGTACATTCCTGTATCCTCTCCTGTCACTCTGGGACGTTGTCACAGTAAACGCCATATTACACCTGGCATGGCGTCTCCCGCGGCCTCCGCCGCCATCCCTGAACTTCTGCATGCAGAGTGTCTGAGTGGCGATTACGTCAGCCGCGGCCTCCGCTGCGTCCGCGTGGTTGGATGTGCATCTGTCAGCCTGGCGCCTCCTGTCTCCGGTGGCCGGCGCCGCCATTACTGTTTTCATTACCACATGGATTACAAACCAAACTTCCCTCCAAGTGTCTGCATGGGCGCAGCCATCTTGGATTCTGTCAGCTGATCATTTCCACCAATCTGTTCTCAGTATTGATAATCTGCATAATTGCCTAGCCAATCCCTTCCTTGCTGCAGGTATAAATACACTGTGCCTGAGCAAGGAAGGCGTCAGTGCTTTGGTTGTCAAACCTAGTTCCTGTTTGTCTCTCTCCTGTGATTGTCTTCCAAGTTCCAGCTCCTGTCTCAAGACTTCCACCATAGAGACCCGCACCAGCATTCCACCTGCGGTGTAGCCTGACTCTCTGATCCATTTTGGATTCATCTGTTTCCAGCTACAACATTACCTGCTTCCAGCCCAGCTTCCAGCAGAGTACAGCTTCTCTTAAAGGGCCGGTGTCCTTTCTACAGTTTACCACTCTCCACCGGTATTATAATTTCACCGCTCTCAAACTCCTAACTTCAGCTCATATTTCATCGCTCCCAAGTTCATTTATTATTTAACTGGTTCCAGCCAGTATCCACTCCGTGCCAACAACAGTCTGGTTCCAGCCAGTATCCACAGCAGCCGTTTTATCTACAGCAGCCCAGCTTTTCCTGGAACACCAGCTGGTACAATCCTGGGTTATCTCCATTGCTACAGTCGGGCCTGGTAAGGACTTTCCATCTAGAATATTATAAGAACTATCTCACACTACCAGTGCCCTGTGGCTCCTGCCACCCTGTAGTTCCCAGGAACTGTATTTATTCTTTGCTGACTTTTAGGTTTCTTTTACTGCTACTGTGATGCATGGAGTTTGTCATAAATAAACATCATTGACTTTTATTCAAGTTGTCGTGGTCACGCCTTCGGGCGGTTCTTCTTCGTGTTACTTACATGTCCAGGGGTCTGATACAACCTCCCAGGTTCCGGTACATCTCAGCCCCTACAACTGAGGCTGCCTCCCGTCAGCTCAGGCCCTCAGTTGTGACAGAGGGTTAGGGATAAGCAATAGAGGGGAGGGGTAAGGATAGGCACTAGAGGGTAGGGTTAGGGATAGGCACTAGAGGGTAGGGTTAGGGATAGGCATTTGAGGGTAGGGTTAGGGATAGGCACTAGAGGGTAGGGATAGAAATAAGAAATAGAGAGTAGGGTTAAGGATAGGCACTAGAGGGAAGGGTTAGGGATAAGCAACAGAGGGGACAGTTAAGGATAGGCACTAGAGGGTAGGGTTAGGGATAGGCACTAGAGGGTAGGGTTAGGGATAGGCACTAGAGGGTAGGGTTAGGGATAGGCACTAGGGGGTAGGGTTAGGGATAGGCACTAGAGGGTAGGGTTAGGGATAGGCTTTTGAGGGTAGGGTTAGGGATAGGCACTAGAGGGTAGGGATAGAAATAAGAAATAGAGAGTAGGGTTAAGGATAGGCACTAGAGGGTAGGGTTAGGGATAGGCACTAGAGGGTAGGGATAGGGATAGGCATTTGAGGGTAGGGTTAGGGATAGGCACTAGAGGGTAGGGTTAGGGATAGGCACTAGAGGGTAGGGTTAGGGATAGGCACTAGGGGGTAGGGTTAGGGATAGGCACTAGAGGGTAGGGTTAGGGATAGGCATTTGAGGGTAGGGTTAAGGATAGGCACTAGAGGGTAGGGTTAGGGATAAGCAACAGAGGGGACAGTTAAGGATAGGCACTAGAGGGTAGGGTTAGGGATAGGCACTAGAGGGTAGGGTTAGGGATAGGCACTAGAGGGTAGGGTTAGGGGTAGGCACTAGGGGGTAGGGTTAGTGATAGGCACTAGAGGGTAGGGTTAGGGATAGGCACTAGGGGGTAGGGTTAGGGATAGGCATTTGAGGTTAGGGATAGGCACTAGAGGGTAGGGTTAGGGTTAGGCACTAGAAGGTAGGGTTAGGGATGGGGCACTAGGGGGTAGGGTTAGGGATAGGCATTTGAGGGTAGGGTTAGGGATAGGCACTAGGGGGTAGGGTTAGGGATAGGCACTAGAGGGGAGGGTTATGGATAGGCACTAGAGGGTAGGGTTAGGGATAGGCACTAGGGGGTAGGGTTAGGGATAGGCACTAGAGGGTAGGGTTAGGGATAGGCACTAGAGGGTAGGGTTAGGAATAGGCACTAGAGGGGAGGGTTAGGGATAGGCACTAGGGGGTAGGGTTAGGGATAGGCACTAGAGGGTAGGGTTAGGGATAGGCACTAGAGGGTAGGGTTAGGGATAGGCACTAGAGGGTAGGGTTAAGGATAACCACTAGAGGGTATGGTTAGGGATAGGCACTAGAGGGTAGGGTTAGGGATAGGCATTTGAGGGTAGGGTTAGGGATAGGCACTAGAGGGTAGGGTTAGGGATAGGCACTAGAGGGGAGGGTTAAGGATAGGCACTAGAGGGTAGGGTTAGGGATAAGCAATAGAGGGTAGGGTTAGAAATAAGCAATAGAGAGTAGGGTTAAGGATAGGCACTAGAGGGTAGGGTTAGGGATAAGCAATAGAGGGGACAGTTAAGGATAGGCACTAGAGAGTAGGGTTAGGGATAGGCACTAGAGGGTAGGGTTAGGGATAGGCACTAGAGGGTATGGTTAGGGATAGGCACTAGGGGGTAGGGTTAGGGATAGGCACTAGAGGGTAGGGTTAGGGATAGGCACTAGGGGGTAGGGTTAGGGATAGGCATTTGAGGGTAGGGTTAGGGATAGGCACTAGAGGGTAGGGTTAGGGTTAGGCACTAGAGGGTAGGGTTAGGGATGGGGCACTAGGGGGTAGGGTTAGGGATAGGCATTTGAGGGTAGGGTTAGGGATAGGCACTAGAGGGTAGGGTTAGGGATAGGCACTAGGGGGTAGGGTTAGGGATAGGCACTAGAGGGTAGGGTTAGGGATAGGCACTAGAGGGTAGGGTTAGGAATAGGCACTAGAGGGTAGGGTTAGGGTTAGGCACTAGAGGGTAGGGTTAGGGATGGGGCACTAGGGGGTAGGGTTAGGGATAAGCATTTGAGGGTAGGGTTAGGGATAGGCACTAGAGGGTAGGGTTAGGGATAGGCACTAGAGGGTAGGGTTAGGGTTAGGCACTAGAGGGTAGGGTTAGGGATGGGGCACTAGGGGGTAGGGTTAGGGATAGGCATTTGAGGGTAGGGTTAGGGATAGGCACTAGAGGGTAGGGTTAGGGATAGGCACTAGGGGGTAGGGTTAGGGATAGGCACTAGAGGGTAGGGTTAGGGATAGGCACTAGAGGGTAGGGTTAGGAATAGGCACTAGAGGGTAGGGTTAGGGATAGGCACTAGGGGGTAGGGTTAGGGATAGGCACTAGGGGGTAGGGTTAGGGATAGGCACTAGAGGGTACGGTTAGGGATAGGCACTAGGGGGTAGGGTTAGGGATAGGCACTAGAGGGTAGGGTTAGGGTTAGGCACTAGAGGGTAGGGTTAGGGATGGGGCACTAGGGGGTAGGGTTAGGGATAGGCATTTGAGGGTAGGGTTAGGGATAGGCACTAGGGGGTAGGGTTAGGGATAGGCACTAGAGGGGAGGGTTAGGGATAGGCACTAGGGGGTAGGGTTAGGGATAGGCACTAGAGGGTAGGGTTAGGGATAGGCACTAGAGGGTAGGGTTAGGGATAGGCACTAGAGGGTAGGGTTAGGGATAGGCACTAGAGGGTAGGGTTAAGGATAACCACTAGAGGGTATGGTTAGGGATAGGCACTAGAGGGTAGGGTTAGGGATAGGCATTTGAGGGTAGGGTTAGGGATAGGCACTAGAGGGTAGGGTTAGGGATAGGCACTAGAGGGTAGGGTTAGGGATTGGCACTAGAGGGTAGGGTTAGGAATAGGCACTAGAGGGGAGGGTTAGGGATAGGCACTAGGGGGTAGGGTTAGGGATAGGCACTAGAGGGTAGGGTTAGGGATAGGCACTAGAGGGTAGGGTTAGGGATAGGCACTAGAGGGTAGGGTTAAGGATAACCACTAGAGGGTATGGTTAGGGATAGGCACTAGAGGGTAGGGTTAGGGATAGGCATTTGAGGGTAGGGTTAGGAATAGGCACTAGAGGGTAGGGTTAGGGATAGGCACTAGAGGGGAGGGTTAAGGATAGGCACTAGAGGGTAGGGTTAGGGATAAGCAATAGAGGGTAGGGTTAGAAATAAGCAATAGAGAGTAGGGTTAAGGATAGGCACTAGAGGGTAGGGTTAGGGATAAGCAATAGAGGGGACAGTTAAGGATAGGCACTAGAGAGTAGGGTTAGGGATAGGCACTAGAGGGTAGGGTTAGGGATAGGCACTAGGGGGTAGGGTTAGGGATAGGCACTAGAGGGTAGGGTTAGGGATAGGCACTAGGGGGTAGGGTTAGGGATAGGCACTAGGGGGTAGGGTTAGGGATAGGCATTTGAGGGTAGGGTTAGGGATAGGCACTAGAGGGTAGGGTTAGGGTTAGGCACTAGAGGGTAGGGTTAGGGATGGGGCACTAGGGGGTAGGGTTAGGGATAGGCATTTGAGGGTAGGGTTAGGGATAGACACTAGGGGGTAGGGTTAGGGATAGGCATTTGAGGGTAGGGTTAGGGATAGGCACTAGAGGATAGGGTTTGGGATAGGCACTAGAGGGGAGGGTTAGGGATAAGCAATAGAGGGGACAGTTAAGGATAGGCACTAGAGGGTAGGGTTAGGGATAGGCACTAGAGGGTAGGGTTAGGGATAGGCACTAGAGGGTAGGGTTTGGGATAGGCACTAGGGGGTAGGGTTAGGGATAGGCACTAGGGGGTAGGGTTTGGGATAGGCACTAGGGGGTAGGGTTAGGGATAGGCACTAGAGGGTAGGGTTAGGGATAGGCACTAGATGGTAGGGTTTGGGATAGGCACTAGGGGGTAGGGTTAGGGATAGGCACTAGAGGGTAGGGTTAGGGATAGGCACTTGGGGGTAGGGTTAGGGATAGGCACTTGGGGGTAGGGTTAGGGATAGGCACTAGGGGGTAGGGTTAGGGATAGGCACTAGAGGGTAGGGTTAGGGATAGGCACTAGAGGGTAGGGTTAGGGATAGGCACTAGGGGGTAGGGTTAGGGATAGGCACTAGGGGGTAGGGTTAGGGATAGGCACTAGAGGGTAGGGTTAGGGATAGGCACTAGGGGGTAGGGTTAGGGATAGGCACTAGGGGGTAGGGTTAGGGATAGGCACTAGAGGGTAGGGTTAGGGATAGGCACTAGAGGGTAGGGTTTGGGATAGGCACTAGGGGGTAGGGTTAGGGATAGGCACTAGGGGGTACGGTTAGGGATAGGCACTAGGGGGTAGGGTTAGGGATAGGCACTAGGGGGTAGGGTTAGGGATAGGCACTAGGGGGTAGGGTTTGGGATAGGCACTAGGGGGTAGGGTTAGGGATAGGCACTAGAGGGTAGGGTTAGGGATAGGCACTAGAGGGTAGGGTTTGGGATAGGCACTAGGGGGTAGGGTTAGGGATAGGCACTAGAGGGTAGGGTTAGGGATAGGCACTAGAGGGTAGGGTATGGAATAGGCACTAAGGGGTAGGGTTTGGGATAGGCACTAGGGGGTAGGGTTAGGGATAGGCACTAGAGGGTAGGGTTTGGGATAGGCACTAGGGGGTAGGGTTAGGGATAGGCACTAGAGGGTAGGGTTAGGGATAGGCACTAGAGGGTATGGTTAGGGATAGGCATTTGAGGGTAGGGTTAGGGATAGGCACTAGGGGGTAGGGTTAGAGGTGATGATTAGTGCTAGGGGAGAAATAATCACCTGAAAGCTGGAGGATCAGAGGTCTGACCCAGAAGTCACAGCCACATGACCGCCGGGACTCGGAAGACACCACTGGAGACACCGCAGCTAACAAGAGCAGGTAAATCACCGCTGGGCCAACAGAGATGATATGTCGACCTTCTAAACTTATGATTGTCACGGTCAACGTTATGGCAATGATAAATGTTGACTATATGACTGCTGACATATCTTATCACTCGCAGCATAAATGTTCCTAAAGTTTTGATGCCTGTGCAGAGTGTGATCCTCTATCTGTGGAGCAGTACATGGGTGTGAATGTCCAAATACAAAACACAAATACGTGTTTGCACAGGACCATGGGCTGACCAAGATCCTGTGAGGCTGAGGCACAATGATGCCTCTAATGCACCTGTAGCATCCTGCTGGTAGATGCCGTTCGTGTGTAAGGGCCGGGTGACGGTCTTCCATCCACCAGAGACTCCGGAAACCTCTGCCCCACCACCTCTAACCAGTGTCACCCACACAAGGCCTGCCTCCAAACCACAGCGGCATAGTTATTTATTTAGAATAAATATATAGGAAAGTAGGTGACAGCCTTCAACCATCTAAAGGATAATAGGGATCAGCAACGATAGTTGTAAGAACATGATCTATACATAGCACGCAGTTGGTGGCAGTAGCAATGAACGAAATACAATAAATTCAGGTGTGAATAGAACAGAGAAAAAGACGATAGGTAATTGTTGGAAATATCGATAGGCATCGAGGTTAAGTGATGGTCGGCAGCGGAAGAAATCAATATTAGGTACCAAAAAATTGATCAATGTAGATAAAACATGTAGATAAAACGATATACTGCTCACGACACAAAATCATGGCTGCCAACTTCCTGGCTGCCCCTTTTAAAGGGGTTTGGGCATCATTTAGGCCCGCCTCTTCCTCCATGACGGAGAATCAACGTATTTTATTGCTGTGGGGATGGGGCCTAATTAAACAACAACCACCTGATCCCGGGATTGGTCTCCCTACTCCAGGCTAGATGGTCCAAGTGGCTCTTATCTGCAGTCAAATTTCTATGATAAATGAAATGTATAGAAAAATCAGGTTATCTGTGTTGGGAGCGATGTATGTGCAGGTGGTTAAATTGCAGAGTTATATAGGCACACACCAGCGGATTACTCAAACTATGAACAGCACAGTTACTGAACCAGTGGTGTTGGTTTATTAATATATAGCAGGTACATCTGTACTCACTGTTACATGCACACTGGTTATGAAGCGGAACTTGAGCGGAGTGGGATTTCATACAGCTCACCAGTTGGTGAGTGTATGTAGGCACTGGGTAGTAGTACAGGATCACTGTAAGCATTATTGATTGCAGGTAATCGCAGGGATCTCTGGAGATGAGTGGCAGATGTGTCTTTTACTCTGATTCTCTACCGCTGCAGACAAAGGCAAAATATAGGGATAATCAGGGACTGCCATCTAGGGTTCCGGCTGCACACTGTTGGAATGTTTTTCATCTAATTGCTTATGTGAGGATCTTCCCCGATTCCTCTTTAGAGAGCCATAGAATCATTTAATTTATGTCACCACAAGGCCAAAAATAATAAAAAGAAATATTTATTGGTGGAAGTAGGAGAAAGAAAACCAATATATATATATATATATATATATATATACACACACACACACACACACACACACACACACAGCAATTTCAGACCGGCACTCCACGGAAAACTCCAATAACTGCGCCGGTGCCTCCACATATACCAATGTATAGATATAGTCCCGCAATGGTGTGGCACTCTGCTGGATAAATGGACAATAAACCAGTCAGGTCTTACAACGTTTCAGTGCTTTATTGCACTATCGTCAGGATACAATGCACATAAATGACATTACATACCTTTATAATCATGCACCCAGAGTGAATTCGCGCCAGGAGGTCCGTTTGAACTTCCCCCTAGCGTCAAACACGTATTACATCATCATGTTAGTGACTCCCATCACCATGACAACAAACAAATAATCACACCTAGGGGGAAGTTCAAACGGACCTCCTGGCGCGATTTTGAATATCGTATCCTGACGATAGTGCAATAAAGCACTGAAACGTTGTAAGACCTGACTGGTTTATTGTCCATTTATCCAGCCGAATGCCACACCATTGCGGGACTATATATACACACATATATATATACATATATATATATATATATATATGCTGTATATTTGGACTTTTTAATTGTATTTGCAGACTGCATGATGTGGAATATACTTATTGGTACAGATACATCTCATTCAGAACGTCTACAGCACCTATAGGCTGTAAGAACGCAGTAAAACATGGTAACGCACAGTAACTATGCTTAATTAATGGACATTAAACTTTTTTTAATTCTCATTACATTACACTGCTTAGCTGTTACTGTACTTACTGTACTGTAAATAACAGTTCTGATTTGATTACTACAATATCAGAACCTGTGTTATACGTAGTACTTTCTGTAAGTATAATGGGCGTCCCTCCTCAGCAAACATAATCTATATGTACATTTTATATATAAATGAAGAGGAACTTTCTCATGTTAATCAAGTATAAAAACAGTTCAGCTTGGCTGTACGCTATTTAAGTAATGTGAGCTCCGTGCTGTGTGCACTATATAAGCAGGATGGGCTCTGTGCTGTGTGCGCTATATAAGCAGGGTGGGCTCTGTGCTGTGTGCGCTATATAAGCAGGGTGGGATCCGTGCTGTGTGCGCTATATAAGCAGGGTGGGATCCGTGCTGTGTGCGCTAAGTAATGTGAGCTCCGTGCTGTGTGCGCTATATAAGCAGGGTGGGCTCAGTGCTGTGTGCGCTATATAAGCAGGGTGGGCTCCCTGCTGTGTGCGCTATATAAGCATGGTGGGCTCCGTGCTGTGTGCACTATATAAGCAGGGTGGGCTCCGTGCTGTGTGCAATATATAAGCAGGGTGGGCTCAGTGCTGTGTGCGCTATATAAGCAGGGTGGGCTCCGTGCTGTGTGCGCTATATAAGCAGGGTGGGCTCCGTGCTGTGTGCACTATATAAGCAGGGTGGGCTCTGTGCTGTGTGCACTATATAAGCAGGGTGGGCTCCGTGCTGTGTGCACTATATAAGCAGGGTGGGCTCCGTGCTGTGTGCGCTATATAAGCAGGGTGGGCTCAGTGCTGTGTGCGCTATATAAGCAGGGTGGGCTCCGTGCTGTGTGCGCTATATAAGCAGGGTGGGCTCTGTGCTGTGTGCACTATATAAGCAGGGTGGGCTCTGTGCTGTGTGCGCTATATAAGCATGGTGGGCTCCGTGCTGTGTGCACTATATAAGCAGGGTGGGTTCCGTGCTGTGTGCACTATATAAGCAGGGTGGGCTCCGTGCTGTGTGCACTATATAAGCAGGGTGGGCTCAGTGCTGTGTGCGCTATATAAGCAGGGTGGGATCCATGCTGTGTGCGCTATATAAGCAGGGTGGGCTCCGTGCTGTGTGCGCTATATAAGCAGGGTGGGCTCTGTGCTGTGTGCGCTATATAAGCAGGGTGGGCTCCGTGCTGTGTGCGCTATATAAACAGGGTGGGCTCCGTGCTGTGTGCGCTATATAAGCAGGCCCGGCTCCGTGCTGTGTGCGCTATATAAGTAGGCCCGGCTCCGTGCTGTGTGCGCTATATAGACAGGGTGGGCTCCGTGCTGTGTGCACTATATAAGCAGGGTGGGCCCCGTGCTGTGTGCACTATATAAGCAGGGTGGGCTCCGTGCTGTGTGCGCTATATAAGCAGGGTGGGCTCCGTGCTGTGTGCGCTATATAAGCAGGGTGGGCTCTGTGCTGTGTGCACTATATAAGCAGGGTGGGCTCCGTGCTGTGTGCACTATATAAGCAGGGTGGGCTCCGTGCTGTGTGCGCTATATAAGCAGGGTGGGCTCAGTGCTGTGTGCGCTATATAAGCAGGGTGGGCTCCGTGCTGTGTGTGCTATATAAGTAGGGTGGGCTCTGTGCTGTGTGCGCTATATAAGCAGGGTGGGCTCCGTGCTGTGTGCGCTATATAAGCAGGCCCGGCTCCGTGCTGTGTGCGCTATATAAACAGGGTGGGCTCCGTGCTGTGTGCGCTATATAAACAGGGTGGGCTCCGTGCTGTGTGCGCTATATAAGCAGGGTGGGCTCCGTGCTGTGTGCACTATATAAGCAGGGTGGGCTCAGTGCTGTGTGCGCTATATAAGCAGGGTGGGATCCATGCTGTGTGTGCTATATAAGCAGGGTGGGCTCCGTGCAGTGTGCGCTATATAAGCAGGGTGGGCTCTGTGCTGTGTGCACTATATAAGCAGGGTGGGCTCCGTGCTGTGTGCGCTATATAAACAGGGTGGGCTCCGTGCTGTGTGCGCTATATAAGCAGGCCCGGCTCCGTGCTGTGTGCGCTATATAAGCAGGCCCGGCTCCGTGCTGTGTGCGCTATATAAAAAGGGTGGGCTCCGTGCTGTGTGCACTATATAAGCAGGGTGGGCCCCGTGCTGTGTGCACTATATAAGCAGGGTGGGCTCCGTGCTGTGTGCGCTATATAAACAGGATGGGCTCCGTGCTGTGTGCACTATATAAGCAGGGTGTGCTGTGTGCACTATATAAGCAGGGTGGGCTCTGTGCTGTGTGCGCTATATAAGCAGGGTGGGCTCTGTGCTGTGTGCGCTATATAAGCAGGGAGGGCTCCGTGCTGTGTGCGCTATATAAGCAGGGTGGGCTCCATGCTGTGTGCACTATATAAGCAGGATGGGATCCATGCTGTGTGCGCTATATAAGCAGGATGGAATCCGTGCTGTGTGCACTATATAAGCAGGGTGGGCTCCGTGCTGTGTGCGCTATATAAGCAGGGTGGGCTCCGTGCTGTGTGCGCTATAAAAGCAGGGTGGGCTCCGTGCTGTGTGCGCTATATAAGCAGGGTGGGCTCTGTGCTGTGTGCGCTATATAAGCAGGGAGGGCTCCGTGCTGTGTGCGCTATATAAGCAGGATGGGATCCATGCTGTGTGCGCTATATAAGCAGAATGGGATCCATGCTGTGTGCGCTATATAAGCAGGGTGGGCTCCGTGCTGTGTGCGCTATATAAGCAGGATGGGATCCATGCTGTGTGCGCTATATAAGCAGGATGGGATCCATGCTGTGTGCACTATATAAGCAGGGTGGGCTCTGTGCTGTGTGCACTATATAAGCAGGGAGGGCTCCGTGCTGTGTGCGCTATATAAGCAGGGTGGGATCCATGCTGTGTGCGCTATATAAGCAGGATGGGATCCATGCTGTGTGCACTATATAAGCAGGGTGGGCTCCGTGCTGTGTGCGCTATATAAGCAGGATGGGATCCATGCTGTGTGCGCTATATAAGCAGGATGGGATCCATGCTGTGTGCACTATATAAGCAGGGTGGGCTCCGTGCTGTGTGCGCTATATAAGCAGGATGGGATCCATGCTGTGTGCACTATATAAGCAGGGTGGGCTCTGTGCTGTGTGCACTATATAAGCAGGATGGGCTCCGTGCTGTGTGCACTATATAAGTAGGGTGGGCTCTGTGCTGTGTGCACTATATAAGCAGGGTGGGCTCCGTGCTGTGTGCGCTATATTAGCAGGGTGGGCTCCGTGCTGTGTGCACTATATAAGCAGGGTGGGCTCTGTGCTGTGTGCGCTATATAAGCAGGGTGGGCTCCGTGCTGTGTGCGCTATATAAGCAGGGTGGGCTCCATGCTGTGTGCACTATATAAGCAGGGTGGGCTCCGTGCTGTGTGCGCTATATAAGCAGGGTGGGCTCCGTGCTGTGTGCACTATATAAGCAGGGTGGGCTCCTTGCTGTGTGCCCTATATAAGCAGGGTGGGCTCTGTGCGCTATATAAGCAGGGTGGGATCCGTGCTATGTGCACTATATAAGCAGGGTGGGCTCTGTGCTGTGTGCACTATATAAGCAGGGTGGGCTCCGTGCTGTGTGCGCTATATAAGCAGGGTGGGCTCTGTGCTGTGTGCACTATATAAGCAGGGTGGGCTCTGTGCTGTGTGCGCTATATAAGCAGGGTGGGATCCGTGCTATGTGCACTATATAAATATAAGCAGGGTGGGCTCTGTGCTGTGTGCGCTATATAAGCAGGGTGGGATCCATGCTGTGTGCACTATATAAGCAGGGTGGGCTCTATGCTGTGTGCGCTATATAAGCAGGGTGGGATCCGTGCTATGTGCACTATATAAGCAGGATGGGCTCCGTGCTGTGTGCGCTCTATAAGCAGGGTGGGCTCCGTGCTGTGTGCGCTATATAAGCAGGGTGGGCTCTGTGCTGTGTGCACTATATAAGCAGGGTGGGCTCCGTGCTGTGTGCGCTATATAAGCAGGGTGGGCTCTGTGCTGTGTGCGCTATATAAGCAGGGTGGGCTCTGTGCTGTGTGCGCTATATAAGCAGGGTGGGCTCTGTGCTGTGTGCGCTATATAAGCAGGGTGGGCTCTGTGCTGTGTGCGCTATATAAGCAGGGTGGGCTCTGTGCTGTGTGCACTATATAAGCAGGATGGGATCCATGCTGTGTGCGCTATATAAGCAGGGTGGGCTCCATGCTGTGTGCACTATATAAGCAGGGTGGGCTCTGTGCTGTGTGCGCTATATAAGCAGGGTGGGCTCCGTGCTGTGTGCACTATATAAGCAGGGTGGGCTCCGTGCTGTGTGCGCTATATAAGCAGGGTGGGCTCTGTGCTGTGTGCACTATATAAGCAGGGTGGGCTCTGTGCGCTATATAAGCAGGGTGGGATCCGTGCTATGTGCACTATATAAGCAGGGTGGGCTGTGTGCTGTGTGCACTATATAAGCAGGGTGGGCTCCGTGCTGTGTGCGCTATATAAGCAGGGTGGGCTCTGTGCAGTGTGCACTATATAAGCAGGGTGGGCTCTGTGCTGTGTGCGCTATATAAGCAGGGTGGGCTCCGTGCTGTGTGCACTATATAAGCAGGGCAGGCTCCGTGCTGTGTGCACTATATAAGCAGGGTGGGCTCTGTGCTGTGTGCACTATATAAGCAGGGTGGGCTCTGTGCTGTGTGCACTATATAAGCAGGGTGGGCTCTGTGCTGTGTGCACTATATAAGCAGGGTGGGCTCCGTGCTGTGTGCGCTATATAAGCAGGGTGGGCTCTATGCTGTGTGCGCTATATAAGCAGGATGGGCTCTGTGCTGTGTGCGCTATATAAGCAGGGTGGGCTCTGTGCTGTGTGCGCTATATAAGCAGGGTGGGCTCTGTGCTGTGTGCGCTATATAAGCAGGGTGGGCTCTGTGCTGTGTGCGCTATATAAGCAGGGTGGGCTCTGTGCTGTGTGCGCTATATAAGCAGGGTGGGCTGTGTGCGCTATATAAGCAGGGTGGGCTCTTTGCTGTGTGCGCTATATAAGCAGGGTGGGCTCTGTGCTGTGTGCGCTATATAAGCAGGGAGGGCTCCATGCTGTGTGCGCTATATAAGCAGGGTGGGCTCCGTGCTGTGTGCACTATATAAGCAGGGTGGGCTCTGTGCTGTGTGCGCTATATAAGCAGGGTGGGCTCTGTGCTGTGTGCGCTATATAAGCAGGGAGGGCTCCATGCTGTGTGCGCTATATAAGCAGGGTGGGCTCCGTGCTGTGTGCACTATATAAGCAGGGTGGGCTCCGTGCTGTGTGCGCTATATAAGCAGGGAGGGCTCCATGCTGTTTGCGCTATATAAGCAGGGTGGGCTCCGTGCTGTGTGCACTATATAAGCAGGGTGGGCTCCGTGCTGTGTGCACTATATAAGCAGGGAGCCTGCATACATCGCACTTTAGGTAGTGCAGTTTCTGTTTTAGAGGTCTGTCCTGTAGGTCGTGTCAAAGTCAGAAAAATATCTCTATGCACACTACCATATTTGCACCTCACACAGGTCCGTGCTGCGCATGCGTACGCTCTCCCGTACGTGCGCATACTCACAGTCGCGGGCACCCGCAGGCGCACGGTATGCGTATTTACGGTAGAGTTTATGTGATCGTAGCGTGCGACTCAATCGTTACATATTTTCACTATATAATGTATTTTGTAGATCATGGTCCCTTTGATAGATTCTGAAAGTTTGGTTAATATAGAATGTTCGTGAACAGAGAAGTCCCTCTTTGTTTGATACGAAGGGTCAGACAGGAGTAACACAGTGGTGTTTAGTACCCATCGGAAGAGTATTTAATTAGCAATATTCCGGTGTTGGTTTGAAGCGGATTAATCGCTCGTGCGAATAGTTATGGACATAAGAAGTTTATGAACATTTACTGTATTTGCACTTACTTATCCATGCGGCGGGAAACCCAGTTTCCCTCCCACCTGAGCTGTTGGAAATAGTCACGGCCCACCTGTATGAATCAACCTATGACCTTTTGTTATGATGCGAGGAGGAATTCCTGTGTCCAATGAACAATGAGATTGTAGGGACCATTGAATTGCATTGTGTGTGGGGCATAAATAGACAGGCCGATCACATCCAGCTCTCACTCTTCAACGGTTATCATTGCTGAAAATCGGGAGCTGGATGTCCAGAGGCGCATGCGATCGTTTCCCCTTGTGCGTAAGTTTTCTCCGCAACTATATTGATCTTCTTGTTATTGTGGGCCAATTTCTCTCTCTCTCTCTCTCTTCTCCTCTTTCTCTCTTATTTTCCCTTAAATAGTAATTGTATTATATTTCCTGTGTAGTTATCTGGTTAGGTAGTCTATGTTATATTGTAGTGTATGATTTGTATTTGTATTAATTCTTTTGCAAGTATATCATTCAGAATATATATATATTAGGCGTTGGACCCTAAGCCCAGGTATCTGTGTATTTCTTATAGTGTTAAGTATTCTCAGAGCGTCGGTGACGCTCAAACAGCTTTTGAGTTAATAAGGTTACACTGTGTTGCATCTACACCCTATCTCTACACTAAGGTTTTACAGCATACTGCATTGTTTATGGTTTAGATTTAAAGGTTTAACATTGTGAGCGTCAGCGCCGCTGGTGATCTCCTCGTGGTCCCGAGCATCCGCTACGCTATAGCGAATCATTACGTTAGTCAGCAGCCAATAACGTGCCTGCCAGTGATCTCTTGGCCATGAGCGAACGTGACGCTTGAGCGTCTCGACTACGGCTGAGCGATTGTTACGCAACGAGCGTACCCTTACGGCACTTCATACGTAAATAGCGTACAGTGTTCTTAGACCTCATAAAGGGTTTTATATACGATAAATATTCAGCTTTATCAATTGGCGGCTCGCCCGTCCTTCACATATCTGCACTAGGTAATTTCAGCAGACATTATCCAGCAGCAAAGGGCGGGAGATCATATTCCTCGTAGTGCTGTTTGGATAAGCGTCTGCTTCGCTTAGTAAAGGGTGCTGAAGGAATCCGGGACCGAAGGTAAGAACAAAACGATAGTGTCTTTTTTAAAACTGTTTATTTCTGTCTTGCGTACACACGCACGCATATCTGCATTTCTTTTCATTCGTGTATTTTCATATATCACTCTCCTGCTTGCCAGTTTTATAGTTGATAAACGTGCTAAGAGAGATTTGCCGCTATTTCATAGTTTAAGAGTAAAGGTAATATAGTTAAAGTATAGACAAACACACAGCTCTGCCTGAAAGATAAGGCGAAGTCAGTGTGGTGCGCGGTAGATGATCAAGGATCATCTACATTGATAAACGTGTTAGTTGTGTTACGGTAGACAAAGGCTTTGTGTACACGTGTCTCTAACAAAGGGCTGAGACTCGCGTACGCAAAGGCCGACGCACGCAGCGTAAATTACGCAACGGAGCGTCTGGGTACGCCCACGTAACTCAAGTCACACGATAGTGTTGATTTATAAGTAGCGCAACAGGCGATAAATAACGCAACAGGCGATAAATAGCGAAAATTTATTTTAACATTCAAAATTTAAATTAATAGATCCTTCTCCTAATTTGTAACACATCTGGTCTAAAGAGAAATTTCTGCGCAGAAATAGAAATAGAAACAAAAGTGTACATGTGGTGAGTGAGTGTTTTTACATACAATTTTGAGGTTGAACCAAAAGAAATCATCGAGTTCTCGTGAGGTACATACGTGTAAGTGACATGCACGGTGGCTAGGGAGGCATCCTTGGTTAAACATAAAATTTGAGCATTAGAGTATAGCAGACCAGGAGGTCATACTGTAACAGACCAGGAGGTCATAGCAGACCAGCAGGTTCAGGTACAGCAGACAAGGAAGTCCGCTATACAGTCCACAGGCACAACACCTAAAAGGGTTGGTGCAACACCCATATAGGCCATACAAGCTCTTGCTGAAGGAATTCGCAGCCGCAATTTTCGATTCCACTGGTCGCTCCGTACATAAGATTAGTTGCTTATGTGCTGAACGATTGTACCGCACGTAATTGTGTGCATTAGTAAACCTGACCGGTACTATTTGTGTACGAAGGTCATAAACGCTATTTGTACATTCTGACGTGATTTGTGTAATTTTTTATTTTTACAAAGGGAAGTTCGCTGGTCACTCAGGAATTGTCCAACAACCTCACCTTTACTGGAAAGAGTAAGTGTTCTGCGGATATCCCTCGCATGTTCCAGTAAACAAGGGTTAAATAGGTGCCCTGGGTCGAGTACGCCAGCACCATATCGGTGTGATCAGGTCGTATTGGTCGGCGTGGGCAGAGTGAGTAAGGTGCTCGGTAAACCTTACCGTCAACCTATCGTGAATATCTTGGTTTTTTGTAAGGGTCCGTAACACCTGCAAATTATGGGGGCCAGTTGTTCAGGAAGGGGGCGATCAACCTCGGTTCGGGTTGATTCCATAAACCGACCAGTCGGGTCGGCAAGGTACGTAATGTGTGAAAAGTACGGAAGTCACACAGAAGCTTTATGTGATGAATGGGAGAGAATGACAGTACATGACGGGGATAAATTCCCAAGAGTAGGTAGCTTCAGCACAGAAGTGTTAACGAATTTAAGGAGAAGGATATGTCTCATTAAATCAGCAAAGAGACGAATCAAGCATTATGATTATTTGCAGTTGTGGCAACAGGAGGGTGACATACAGAGAGGATTGGCTCAGGCGGCGGGATCTGGCTCGATCAGGAAACTGATAGCCACGGCCCCACCGCCACCATACATATCAGGAGAGAAATTGGTTGCGGAGAATGACGCACTAAGGTGTAACAAACAAACACTTAGCAACTGTGTAAATGTTAAAGATAATGTTAACCAATTAACCAATGCAAGTATTAACCCGTGCAAGTTGTACCCTGTTTTGAACTTTCCTCAGGAGTGTGATCAAGAGGACGAATCGGCAACAATTTCAGCGCTCTCTCTAGCAGCCACCATAGCAGAGACCACAGTAGGCACAGCTCCACCCCCGAGATTAGTAACAAAGGCCCCTAGCGGAGGGATAGGTGAGGTCGTATCAACGGGTAAGTACGGCACCATACACTATGCTGAAACTATTTCACCACAGCCTGTAGAATCTACACAGAATGAGGTTGTTAGAGTTAATCCTGTTAAGGTAATAGTAGTTCCAAATGGGAAAACAGACACTTCAGGAGTCACTCCTGTTAGGAACATTGCCATGTATAGCCCATTTTCCCGAATGGAATTGAGGACCATAGTGTCTGAATTCCCTGACCCTAGAAAAGACTTAGTTGCCAGCCAAAAATACATCAGAGACCTAGGTAACACGGTAGAGCCCAACAACAAAGACTGGCAGATATTGCTGAGAGCATGTTTACCCTCCAATGTTGACGCAACTCAATTTTTAGCTGACTGTGGATTAGATCAGGATGTACCTCTTACAGATGTGTACAACAAAGACAATGTAAAAAGAATAAGCTTACAGTTAAAAGAGTATTTCCCAGCGGTAGTTAAATGGAACAAGATTTTCTCCATTAGACAGAAAGAGTCAGAAACTGCTGCAGAATATTTTCACAGGGCATTATTAGAAATGGCAAAATACACAGGCATAGAGGACATTAAAACAAACATAAACCATCGAGAAGTAGCAGTATCGGTACTGATGGATGGTTTAAAAGAATCATTAAAGACTAGGGTACAGACCACACAACCATGTTGGCGAGGTCTGTCTGTGGCTACTTTGAGAGAGGCTGCTATTGATCACGATAGGAACATCACCAGACACAGGGAACAACAAGGTGATAAGTTAATGGCAGTAAGTATACAGGCCTTGACCACAAAACAGCCTGTGTTAATATCACCAAACCCTGTGGGTAAGTCAAATGTGGTAACATGTTATTCTTGTCACAAACAGGGACACTTTGCACGAGACTGTAGATCGAGAAATATACAAAAATCTTATCAACCCCCTAGACAACGACACGATACACGACATTGGGATCAGGGTCCGCAGAAACGGAGTTATGAGCCACATGCAGGGGAAACAAAAAGATATCCCCCGAACAGAGACTGGCAAGCCTCTGGTAGCTCCCAATTAACTCCATCACAAGTAGTTGCTGCCAGCGGGATTCAGGGAGGTCACCATACCCAATAGGGGTGTGGCCATACCTGTAATCTGCAGCCAGTAAAATTGATTGCAAGCCTTGGAAGTGAACCAGAAATTGCAATCAATGTAGCTGGTAAATCATTAAACTTTCTTGTAGATACAGGGGCGGCCAAATCAGTGATAAATTCGACAGTGGGCATGAGAACCACTGGTAAGACAATTCCAGCCATAGGGGTAACGGGAGTAGTCCAGCACTACCCTGTTAGCAAACCAGCCGAGATTACAGTAGGGCCTTTACATACCAAGCATTCCTTTTTGCTGGCTGCATCGGCACCGACTAATCTCCTGGGAAGAGACTTACTGTGTAAAATGGGGTGCGTCATTTATTGTACTCCTGAAGGTGTATTCTTGGACATACCTGAGAATCACGCTCAGGAAGTACGAGACATGTTAGACTCCCCATCAAAATTAATGTCACATACCATTATGACAAATAGGACTCCCTCCCAAGTAGAAGAAATGACATCTCAGATACCAGAGTCACTTTGGACTAAAGATGGACAGGACACTGGATTAATGGCAAACGTAGCTCCGGTAGTTGTACAAGTAAAAGATGGTAGGATAGCTCCAAAAATCCCACAGTACCCTCTGAAGCCAGAGGTGGAGTTAGGAGTGTATCCCGTAATAGAGCGCTTGCTACAACAGGGCATTCTGGTAAGAACGTCCAGCACTGCCAATAGTCCCATCTTCCCTGTTAAAAAGAGTGGGGGGAGGGGTTACCGGCTAGTGCAGGATCTAAGGGGGATTAACAAAATAGTTGAGAGTCAGTTCCCCGTAGTGCCAAATCCAGCTGTCATCCTAATGCAAATCCCTCCCACTGCGAAATTTTTCACTGTTATTGACCTCTGCTCCGCTTTCTTTTCGGTACCTCTGCACCCTGACAGTCAATATTTGTTTGCATTTACATACAGAGGAGTCCAATACACATGGACTCGATTACCACAAGGATTCATAGATAGTCCAAGTATATTTTCCCAGGCTTTGCATGATTGTTTACAGTCTTTCCAACCAGTGAGTGGATCAGTATTAATACAGTACGTGGATGATCTACTACTGTGTTCTGATTCATTGGAAGCATCCCTGAAGGATACGAAACAGCTCCTGTTTCATCTTTCAGACACAGGACACAAGGTTCCCAAAGACAAGTTGCAATTATGCCAAACTAAGGTAAAATATTTGGGACACTGTCTAACACAAGGACTGAGACACCTGACCGCTGATAGAATTCAAGCAATTAGAGACATGACTCTGCCACAAACCCAGCAACAGATCAGAACATTTTTAGGAATGTGTGGGTATTGCCGTAACTGGATCCCAGGGTTTTCCATTCTAGCGTTACCCTTGCAGGAGATGGTCTCCTCAAACAAACCTGATCGGATTTCGCATACAGACGAGTCTGAGACAGCATTTGAGAGACTTAAACAGTGCCTAACGCAGGCACCAGCATTAGGTATGCCAGACTATGGGAAACCCTTTGAACTATACGGAACAGAAAGTGCTGGTTGCGCGGCAGGCGTACTAACCCAAAAGCACGGTGATGCCAGCAGGCCAGTAGCATATTACAGCGCTCAGCTAGATACAGTAGCGCGATCCCTCCCCACATGCTTGCGAAGCGTTGCTGCGATAGCATTGCTAGTAACGAAAAGCGAAGATGTCGTGCTAGGTCACAACCTCACAATTCATACACCACATGCAGTGTCAGCCTTGTTAAATTCTGCCCAAACCAGACACGTCTCATCAGCGCGGTTTACAAGATGGGAATTGGCACTAATGGCCCCCGTAAACATCACCATAAGGAGATGCAGTGCATTAAATCCTGCAACATATCTCCCAGGTGTGCCTGGACAGGCACAAAGGGTGGAGGATGAGAGTGGTGGGGAAGGAGGATTTAATACAAAGGAAGACACACATGATTGTATGGAATATTTGACCCAAAATGTTACCGCAAGGCCTGACATCAGTGACAACCCACTGGAAGATGTAGAACTTACGTTCTACACGGACGGTAGTTGTCATAGACAGTCAGACTCGGGAGACTTGTGTACTGGATACGCAGTCGTAGATGACCAAGGCACCATAGAAGCGGAACCGCTAGGCCCACCTCACTCAGCCCAGGTTGCTGAACTGGTCGCCCTAACCAGAGCATGTGAATTGGCTAAGGGCAAATCAGCCAATATCTACACCGATTCTAGATACGCATTCGGGGTAGTCCATGATTTCGGAGCCCTATGGCGCCTCAGAAATTTCATGACGGCAGCTGGTACACCGGTAGCGCATGCAGCTCACATAAAAAGGCTTCTAACAGCAATACAGGAACCCGACAGAGTGGCTGTTATCAAATGTAAAGCACACACATATAGCCAAGACCCAGTATCACTTGGTAACAGCCGAGCAGACGAAGCTGCTAAATTAGCAGCTGCTACCCCCAGACAGACAGACACCACACAACTGATGGTATTTAATACCATCAACACACAGAAGTTGTGTGAGATGCAAAATTTGTGTTCCACACAGGAAAAGGCAGTCTGGAAGGCAAAAGGATATGGCCAGGAGTCCTCAGGACTCTGGACGGATGGACACGGTAAACCAGTGGCCCCCAGAGCATACCTTCCATGTTTAGCTGAGGCAGCTCACGGGCTGACTCATCTGGGCAAGGAAGGGATGTGCAAGTTGGTAAGAGCATATTGGTGTGCCCCAGGATTTTCATCTCATGCGAGTAAAAGAGCAATGTCATGCCTTACCTGTCTGAGAAAGAACATCGGAAAGGCAATACCTACAGAACCATCTCATATCCCACCTGCCGGCGGCCCTTTCCAGGTAATACAGATTGACTTTATTCAATTACCCCCTTGTCGAAATTTGAAATATGTACTTGTTTGTATAGATGTTTTCTCAAATTGGGTCGAAGCATTTCCAGCGGCCACAAATACCGCTATGTTTACTGCTAAGAAAATTGTGCAGGAATTTGTATGTAGATATGGTATCCCTAGAATTATCGAAAGTGATAGGGGTACCCATTTTACAGGTGATGTCTTTCAAGGAATGTGTAAATTGATGGGAATTGATAGCAAGCTGCACACTCCATACCGTCCACAGGCGAGTGCGAAAGTGGAAAGAGTGAACAGCACTATTAAAAATAAACTGAGTAAAGTGATGGCAGAGACAGGATTGACATGGCCAGAAGCTTTACCCATTGTACTGTACAGCATCAGAACCACTCCCAGGTCCCCTCTTAATCTGTCTCCCTTTGAAATCTTGTTTGGTCGACAACCGCATGTTATGATTAACCCTCAGGATGATTTGAAGTGTAACAATGAAGTGACTGTAAAATACTTGATTAACATGAGTAAACAGTTAAGGAATCAAAATGATAATCTGAAGTTAGTGATTCCTGATTTACCAGATAGTAATTGTCATGACATTGAACCTGGGGATTATGTAATTATACGGAATTTTCTACGCTCAGGTTGCCTTATTGACAGATGGGAAGGACCATACCAGGTCTTATTGACTAGCACTACAGCATTGAAGGTTGCTGAGAGAGAGACTTGGGTTCATTCGTCCCACTGTAAAAAGGTTGCTGATCCAGAGAGGCCCCGTGATAAGGAACAGACGGTAGAGGTTGTATCACTGGAGTGTCTGTTCCAGGAGGATTGAGGCGGCACCTGAGCATTGAAAATCACAAGACCAAAAGCAGTTGTCGATCCCCTGTTCCCTGTTATTGTTTTTCTCCAACTTCCCATCCCCTCTCCCTCAAATTATTTTTTTTCCCCCTTCTCATTCTTCTCCGTTTCCTCCTACAAGATGGACTTGCCCCAAGAGACTGTGATCCGGATTTTCCTGTTGACCATGATGTTGACCAGAGCAGTCTGTTCCGGCGAGAGTACCATGGAGGTCGAGAGAGGTTCTGGAATGGGTTCTGATGACAGAGATGGAGGCGTAGTTTTCCAAGAACAACATAATCAACAAGCAAAGGCGAGTACCAGAAAACGATCCGATAGCATTGACCATAGAAGGAATTGTGAAGGATTGTTAGCTGAAGAAAACTGTATCTGTCGGCTCTGTAACAATGTCATTGAGGATGGGTGCATAAAGAAATGCCAATCCAGTTTTAATATCCATATGGACCGGCATCCATTGAGTGACTATCACTCCTTAGTGGGTAGTGTGTTAAATAAAACAGATTGTTGGGTATGCTCTCAAGTACCTCAAGGTCATAGCAAATCAGGGCTAGTACCATTTCCTTTAACGTTAGGGGAGGTACTTGAGTTAAGTGGTGGGAGACCGGTGGACAGGAGATTTAATATCTCCAGCCCTCCTAGTTTGAAGCTCCACCAATACCATGTGGATAGGTCCCTATTATGTTTTAACATCTCCAATCCCCGAAAGCCGGGAAATTGGGAAGTGTCATGGAGTAATCAAACCATGACCTTTTCGCATAGAGCAGATAGAATGCCTACAGATACAGAGCTTATACGCCACATAGCCAGTAGAGGAAAATCTTTCCGGTATAGGTATACCTTAGGAAATAGGATTACGAGAGTTGGAGAGGTATCACCAGGATACTGTGCACATATCGTACAACCTGATACGTGTACTAAGCAGATGGAAGAATTAGGGTTAGGAGATTTCACATGGAAGGTGTGTAATATGGTTATGTCCTACTCTGTCCCATATGTTCTCCCCGATGATGCATATTTCATATGCGGGAGAAAGGCGTATAAGTGGCTTGCCCCAAACTCTGAAGGATTGTGTTATATTGGAAAAGTACTGCCTGAAGTAATGACTGTATCACATGACAAAATGAAAGACATACACCGTGTTGCCCAAACTCCTTACACTCACACCCATTACGAGCACGTAGTTAAACGGCACCTGATAGAAAGAACAGAGCATCCGGCCTCTGACATGATCCATGAATCCACCGGGATTCAGTTTCTAATCGCGTTAGATATCACTCGCACCGCTAGAGGAGTGTTGAATTATAAATACATATCTGCGCTCGCCAATTTGTTAGATAATATCACTGAAATGTATGATGACACGTTTAGGTATACTGGAAGAGAACTTCAGGCTTATAAAACAGAACTGGTACAGCATAGAATGGTTCTTAATTACCTCACAGCAGTGACAGGCGGATATTGTGTCACACTGGCAACACAATACGGCGTGAAATGTTGCACATATATTACGAATAGCACCGAGGACCCGGTCGAGGTCATAGACCAAAAGATGGACGATATTCTCCAACTGAAGTGGGAATTTCGCAGGAGACACAATCTCACTCTTGCTGCTGTAGGTAATGAGCTGACTGGTTGGGTGTCATGGTTGAACCCGCGAAATTGGTTCTCTGGTTTAGGAGACTGGGCTCAAGGAGTCATAATGGATGTTGGGAAGTTTCTCCTATGTATCTTAGGTGTTATCATAACGATTGGTTTGATATTTAGATGCGGTCAGGCTTTAATGAGGTGCAATCGTCGTACTAGGGTAATGAGTTTAAGGAGTGAGGAAACTGTAATTCCCATGGATCTGATTTATGACCCAAATGTAGAAACAATGATGTGATGAAAATGCGATTTCTACGGTCCGTTTCTTTCACCTGTTTTTCCGTTTTCTCCAAGGTAAAAAGACCCACTTGGACGAGGAGTTTGATGAGCCGATATACAGACAACAGATGGATTAAAGAAGAAGTTTTGACAACCTGATACACAGATTTTTGATGAACTATGCCATGGATCCCCAGTTTCCCTAGAAAATTTTAAAATTACGCTAGCCCAACACTTTTGTAAATCTATGGACATTGACAGCTTTTGCTCGCACCTTATGGGCAAAAGCACAAAGAAGACTGCATTCAACAGACACCAAACAAGACCTCAATCGACGAATGTACATTTACTTGACATAGAATACCACCGCATTTACCGTAATTATGTCTTTTCTTCATTTCTACAACCCTCAGGTAATGACACACATAGTCGATAGGGAATACAGGCACAGATATCAGCAATCACATATCTCCCCCATTCATGTATCATCAACTAAAATGTGCTCCCCCATTTTGTTACAACCAAAGCCGAAAAGAGCTCGGTAAAGTTTGACAGCCCATCCACAGACCCGTACCACGGGATAAGAAGGAATTCAAATGTATACTTCCCAATACCTCAAAGCTTGATTTAAAACACGTACGGCACGATGATACATGACCCCCAAGCACGGATTCATACACACATGCTTCTGCTATCTCACTAGGTCATACCCTTTTCCTACCTTCTCCTCTCCTCCCCTACCCAACCATGTAAATGTATTAACCCCTGACATATATTTTTCTCTTTTTGAAATGTTTTAGAAGGTGGCAGTTATTGTTGACTGCCAAAGGGTGGACTGTCAAAGTCAGAAAAATATCTCTATGCACACTACCATATTTGCACCTCACACAGGTCCGTGCTGCGCATGCGTACGCTCTCCCGTACATGCGCATACTCACAGTCGCGGGCACCCGCAGGCGCATGGTATGCGTATTTACGGTAGAGTTTATGTGATCGTAGCGTGCGACTCAATCGTTACATATTTTCACTATATAATGTATTTTGTAGATCATGGTCCCTTTGATAGATTCTGAAAGTTTGGTTAATATAGAATGTTCGTGAACAGAGAAGTCCCTCTTTGTTTGATACGAAGGGTCAGACAGGAGTAATACAGTGGTGTTTAGTACCCATCGGAAGAGTATTTAATTAGCAATATTCCGGTGTTGGTTTGAAGCGGATTAATCGCTCGTGCGAATAGTTATGGACATAAGAAGTTTATGAACATTTACTGTATTTGCACTTACTTATCCATGCGGCGGGAAACCCAGTTTCCCTCCCACCTGAGCTGTTGGAAATAGTCACGGCCCACCTGTATGAATCAACCTATGACCTTTTGTTATGATGCGAGGAGGAATTCCTGTGTCCAATGAACAATGAGATTGTAGGGACCATTGAATTGCATTGTGTGTGGGGCATAAATAGACAGGCCGATCACATCCAGCTCTCACTCTTCAACGGTTATCATTGCTGAAAATCGGGAGCTGGATGTCCAGAGGCGCATGCGATCGTTTCCCCTTGTGCGTAAGTTTTCTCCGCAACTATATTGATCTTCTTGTTATTGTGGGCCAATTTCTCTCTCTCTCTCTCTTCTCCTCTTTCTCTCTTATTTTCCCTTAAATAGTAATTGTATTATATTTCCTGTGTAGTTATCTGGTTAGGTAGTCTATGTTATATTGTAGTGTATGATTTGTATTTGTATTAATTCTTTTGCAAGTATATCATTCAGAATATATATATATTAGGCGTTGGACCCTAAGCCCAGGTATCTGTGTATTTCTTATAGTGTTAAGTATTCTCAGAGCGTCGGTGACGCTCAAACAGCTTTTGAGTTAATAAGGTTACACTGTGTTGCATCTACACCCTATCTCTACACTAAGGTTTTACAGCATACTGCATTGTTTATGGTTTAGATTTAAAGGTTTAACATTGTGAGCGTCAGCGCCGCTGGTGATCTCCTCGTGGTCCCGAGCGTCCGCTACGCTATAGCGAATCATTACGTTAGTCAGCAGCCAATAACGTGCCTGCCAGTGATCTCTTGGCCGTGAGCGAACGTGACGCTTGAGCGTCTCGACTACGGCTGAGCAATTGTTACGCAACGAGCGTACCCTTACGGTACTTCATACGTAAATAGCGTACAGTGTTCTTAGACCTCATAAAGGGTTTTATATACGATAAATATTCAGCTTTATCAGTCGGCACATCTGTCCTTATCCCAGGGCAGTTGTGAGGTAAGTGTTGCTGACGGGTGTCCCTTCAATGCCATGCGTACCAGTGACAGGTGTTTTGAGGAGAGGGGTGCGGATTTGCACGACCAGGAGCTCTGTGTTCGCCCGCTTATCTCCATAATGGCCTGTGTTTTATATACTCGCCACCACAATGGCCTCCGTGCTATACAAGCCTACAGAAAGTGCTCAGTATTGAATACTAGCCTTTCGAATAAGCATAGCACATTGAAGAGGACCTAGTTAAGTGCCCGAAAGTTGCCCATGTGCCATCTCTATAGCATTGATAGAAGAAAAGATCTGCGGCAAATGAAAAAGATCAAAGGTTAGGAGTGTGCAGCTATGAAATGAGGAACATCAAGCAGGTCGCTGCAGCGACCAGGTCTGAATTAGGGCCTATATACATTTCTTTCTCGGTACCCACAAATCACTCTACGAATTAAAGGTTGGATAAGCGCAGGAGCTAACAATCTGTCTCTATCCCATTGGCTGCAGGATCAGTTAGATTGGTAGCAGTAACCGACACACTCACACAAAGGATACAGGTGGAGGCTGCCATCCTGTGGGACACACAGACACATCCTACTACAGGAAAGGACTACCATACACCGAAACCTATTCACCCTCAGTCTGACGCTCGTCACTGTGCAATACATTAATAAACATATTACACTAATAGCAAACACTCCATACAGCCGCTTGCGCTGCTCGGCCCGTCTTCCCAGAAGTAATCAGGATGATTACTGAGAGAGAGTAGGACAATTACTCCCTGAGCCGGAGACGGATTCTGCTGCCACAACACATTTCTCACCCGAAACACGTCCTGAATGACTCATCCCACCCACCCCCTTACCGCCGCACTATTTGAGTGCTGGGATTCAGACTACTCTATTACATCTCCCCCCGACCTGCAGCGCTAATTAGCCAGAACGGGAATCCCATTCATAACCGATGGCTCATTAATCTTCTAATTAAAATAAGAGGAAGAACAGGATTCCTAAAACAAATTTAAGTTAAACAATTACTACAAGATTTTGCAACTTCATGTTAGCTAATGACCCTCAGCGTCTTAGGGTTATAATTACTAAGGTGCGGGTTTATAGAAATGGAGGTGTTGCTCATACCGACCAATCCGATTCTACTTATCATTTATCTAGCACCCTCTAGAAGATAACAGCTAGAATCTGATTGGTTGCTAAGGGCAACATCTCCACTTCTCTAAACCCGCACCTTAGTAAATTTAACCCTTAGCGTCATATAAGGCCTGAGTCAGCGACTGTCGCAAATGCAATCGCAGCTGCCATCCCATAAGGAGCGGTTGTGCGAATATATGCAAACGTCGCATCCACAGGGATTTGCATTGAGACACCCATTGGCGGAATCACAGTTCCACCGCATGTGTATGTAGAAGATGGCCGTCGGAAGATGCCAGAGACATTTTTACTGAGCGAGGGATCGCAGTTGCAAGCTGAGACGTGCCCCAGAAATGGACGCAGCACACATGCGTTTCAGCAGCCACCCTTGTTACCGCCCACAAGCGGTACCTTATGGTCAATCGATTTGCAAATAAATCCTCAGTGCAACCGCCTTCGCCAGACCATTGCGTCCATCTCTGCCCATAATGATGACACTGCTATAATACAAGATCCACCACTCAGGATCCGTCCTAAAATATAACTTATTGGGCGGTATTCAATTGTTATCGCACCAACAGCCACTAGATAGCGCCCAACGGAGCAATTCAATCGTTGCTCTGTTCAGACGCAATGGGCGGGATTCAAATGTTTTATTGCCCCCGATCTCCCGTCTAAAGTGACGGGAGATCGTGGGGCGATATTCTAATGACACCCGTTATCGCGCTGATCGCGCCCATAAGAGACTGGTTTAGCCGCGTAAAGCAGCTAAACCCAACTAAAATGGGCGAGATCGTGAAAAGTCCCGTTTGGGCGTCCAAACGGGTCACTTTTTGCACATTTCAGCTCACCACCCCTGGGGGTGGTGAGCTGAAATGCTGATATCGCGCCCATCGGCAGCAACATTTGAATACTGCCGGCGGGCGCGATGGGGGCGGGAGGGGAAACAGAAGATTTGAATCCCGCCCAATGGCTGCCGGCACCGGCATTTCAGCTTGCACCCCTCAGGGTGACGAGCTGAAATGTGCAACGTGACCCATTTTCGCACCCAAATTGGACTTTTCGCTTGCGCCCATTAGTTTGCGTAAATCGGCTAAACCCGATCTCTAAGGGTGCAATAGCCGCGAAAGAAAGATCAATTAAATATCGCCTCACGATCTCCCATCATTTTAGACAGGAGATCGGGCGCGATATAGAAATTGAATATCACTCATTGTACATTATAAGTATTCCCGGCATCCAAGGCGGACGTTGGGAGCAGTAATATGAATTACGCAAACACAAATTCATGAGAAACTAACTTTTCACGTTCAGTCGGCAAAATGTGAATAGACTTCTTGTGGGTTCTTTTTCTTAATCCTACAATGGAACAATAATTAATTCAAGTGTTGCAGACATTGCGTCATCCGCCCAGAAAGTGTTTCAAGGGCTGGAATTGATTACAATTAAGGAACAGATCAATTTGTTCTGTTGGTGTGAATACTCGCTTTAGCCTCACACAGAATCTAGTCATTAAATTCAAGTGACGGATCACAGCTGACCCGATGTAATAAGTGCTCTCTGAGAGGAAACATCACCTCACCCGGTGACGGCAGCACTGAGTCTTCTGCACAAACCTGATGCTGATATCTAACCTCTGAGATTGGGTTCTATGATAATGAACGCAGTGCGGCTTATGGGTAGTTAGTGGTATATAAAAAATAAGGAGCAATTTGCTCCTGGAACTCACCATGTTGCAATGCAAGGGGTGCAAACATTTTTTGTTGCAAGCAGGAAAAGCACTGAGTACTTTAGTTCATCATTAGGCCTCATCCCCACCATGCAAAAATGCAGCGATACGCAGTTCTGCAACGAAGGGGTGAGGCTAAATGATGCCATTTCACTTCATTTAGCCCCGCCCCCTCCAAATGGAGTCGCAAACCTACAGGGAAAGTAGGCAAGTATGCTGCATAATAAGTGGTAAACTTAACATCAAGCTCACCACAAATTCTCCATTAGAGGAGGTGGTCTCAATTTGCAGTTATGTTTTTGTATGACAGGAAATTACTGTAAGTCAAACTTCCAGCTAACTTATGAAGGTCTCCATTAAAGAACCAATCATAACCCCATTCAGCACTTGCTAAAGGGGTTATTAAATATTTAGGAAACAGCAGTCTGCTCACCTTACCGCTGTTTGTGATGGTACTGTTTACTCCATCCAGGAACGCCACCAGGGGAGGACTGCCGGGACTGCAGTCCCGGGCTCGGACCGAGAGGGGGCCCTCCTCTGCAGCTGCGAAAGAGGGTCTGTATAGAAATGTCCTCAACAAAATGGGCGCCGACATGGAGGAGGCAAAACAACTGACAATATGGATGAACAAGTACATAGGAACACAAGGAAGCATCACGTTTACTGTAAGTCAAAGAGAAGGCAACATGATGTCTGCAGGATCGCCAGACAAACTAGTACATTGAGAAACTGACAGCGATAAGGCAGGGCTAAGGTATACTGTATATATCTGTGAGAGGTAGGTGTGTGTGTGTGTGTGTGTGTGTGTGTGTGTGTGTGTGTGTGTGTGTGTGTGTGTGTGTGTGTGTGTGTGTGTGTGTGTGTGTATCTATCATACTGAGGTACCATACAGTTTATGATAGCTTTACAATACATGTTAGAACAATACCCACCCCCGGCCACAGTCCAAAACATTGACAATTTAGAAAAAAAAAGGTTTATACACCAATTGATGCCCCAACCCCACCATGTTCAGCCCTACCTTCATACTCCTACAAGGAGGCTTCATTCCCTATCTAAGATGGCTGCCAATCTACTACTGTGCCGTCTTGTCACTTTTAGAGCACCACCATGGGAGACAGACCTCTTCCCCTTAGCTCCAGGAGAGACCCCGTGATACCTGCCAATACCGCTACAGAGAGCCAACACAGAGAGCTGGTACCACTTGCATCCGTACTGCTAACTCTGTCACTGGCTGGTGACCTTTATGTTCTGCACAAGCTCTGCTACTTAGTAACATAGTAACATAGTATCTAAGGTTGAAAAAAGACAATTGTCCATCAAGTTCAACCTATTTGTGGTCTCCTATGCACGATTATTTTGTTTAAAACTTTGACTGAATTTGATGACTGCCGTTACGTTTTACCCCTCTTTTTTGTAATAACCATAGTGCGTGACTATGCCCCGTAACCCTGGATATCCTTATCCATTAGGAATTTATCTAACCCATACTTAAAGGTGTTGACTGAGTCGGCCATTACAACTCCCTCAGGCAGAGAATTCCAAACACGTATCGTCCTTACCGTAAAAAAGCCTTTGTGCGGAATCTCCTCTCCTCTAACCTGAGCGAGTGTCTAACCAGAAACATGTCCTGTGCAAGATCTGTATATTGTCCCCTTATATATTTGTAAATGTTGATCATGTTCCCTCTTAATCTCCTCTTTTCCAGTGTAAACATGCCTAGTCTTGCAAACCTTTCCTCGTATTCCAGCGTCTCCATACCCTTAATTAGTTTGGTCGCCCGCCTTTGAACCTTTTCTAGCTCCAGGATATCCTTTTTGTAGTAAGGTGCCCAGAATTGTACACAGTATTCAAGGTGTGGCCCCACAAGTGATTTATATAACGGGAGTATAATACTCTCGTCCCTAGCATCAATTCCCTGTTTTATGCATGCTAATATCTTATTAGCCTTCTTTGCTGCAGTCCTACTTTGGGTACTACTGCTTAGTTTGCTATCTATGAGGACACCTAAGTCCTTTTCCAGTACAGAATCCCCTAATTTTACCCCATTTAGTAGGTAGGTGTTATTTTTGTTCTTGTTACCGCAGTGCATTACCTTACACTTGTCTGTATTGAAGCGCATTCTCCATTTCGCTGCCCAAGCTTCTAATTTAACTAAGTCGTTCTGAAGCGACTCAGCATCCCCCTCCGCATTTATAACTTTACACAATTTGGTATCATCTGCAAAAATTGACACCATGCTCTCTAGACCTTCTGTTAGGTCGTTATTGAAAATATTGAACAATAGCGGTCCTAATACTGAGCCTTGCGGCACACCACTTAGCACTTCAGTCCAAGTTGAAAATGATCCATTAACCACAACGCGCTGCTCCCTATTATCTAACCAGTTTTTGACCCAAGTGCATATTGTGCTTCCTAGCCCTGACTACTTGTCTGTGTATGCATAACTGTGAGTACAGCTTTACCGTCACATTGCTACTTCAATGAACCACCCACTGGTTAAGAACCGGGTTGTTCATAGTCTACTCACCTTGTCATACCACCGCTACCTGTACACACATGCTCCAACAATACTGTGATGGAAAATCGCCAACTGCCATAGGGCTGGCGCAAGTTCCGCTGGTGCGTCTGGAGGTGGCGTCTACAGACGCACAAGCGGTATTACAGAGACTGCGGACGCTCAAAATGGGCGTCTCAGTCTTTGTATATTCATACGCACGGATGTGCACCAGGGAGGGGCATTGAGCACAATTTGCACTATTAAGGTCTATGTACTAAGCCGTGGAAAGAGATAAAGGCCCTCATTCCGAGTTGATCGCTCGCAAGGCGATTTTAGCAGAGTTACACACGCTAAGCCGCCGCCTACTGGGAGTGAATCTTAGCTTCTTAAAATTGCGACCGATGTATTCGCAATATTGCGATTACAAACTACTTAGCAGTTTCAGAGTAGCTTCAGACTTACTCGGCATCTGCGATCAGTTCAGTGCTTGTCGTTCCTGGTTTGACGTCATAAACACACCCAGCGTTCGCCCAGACACTCCTCCGTTTCTCCGGCCACTCCTGCGTTTTTTCCGGAAACGGTAGCGTTTTTAACCACACGCCCCTGAAACGCCGTGTTTCCGCCCAGTAACACCCATTTCCTGTCAATCACATTACGATCGCCGGAGCGAAGAAAAAGCCGTGAGTAAAAATACTATCTTCATTGTTAAATTACTTGGCGCAGTCGCAGTGCGAATATTGCGCATGCGTACTAAGCGGAATTTCACTGCGATGCGATGAAATATACCGAGCGAACGACTCGGAATGAGGGCCAAAGTACCAGCCACTCAGCTCCTGCCATGTTTCAGGCTGTGTGTGAAAAATGACAGTTAGGAGCTGATTGGTTGGTACTTTGGGTGACATGTACTAAGCAGTGATAAAAGTGGAGAAGTGAGCCAGTGGAGAAGTTGCCCATGGCAACCAATCAGCATTGACGTAACATTTATAATTTGCATACCTTAAAAGTATACAGAGCAGCTGATTGGCTCACAACTGCACTCAGTGGCGTAACTAGAAATTTTTCTCCACCCAAGCCAAAAAATTCTCCGGCGCCCCCCCCCCCCCCCTTCATAATTGGCACTAGTAAATGGATGAAGCTGCGCGTGCCGCAAAAAGGGGGCGTAGCTTTGGTGAAATGGGCGTGGCTTCATATAAATGGGCATGGCATTGCAGGAAAAGACTACCTTATACCCCAGTTTTGCACCCTGCACGCCCAGACGTTGGCCACCACAGGAAAGAAAAATAATCCTGATTCATGCCCCTTACATTATTTGTCATTTTTCCTCCTTATAGTAATGCCCAGTATACATTATGCCACATACTGCAATGGCCCTTAGACATTATGCCGCACACAATAATGCACATGACACAATATGCACACACTGTAATGCCCCCGACACATTATGCCACACACCGTAATGCCTGTGACACATTATGACACACACCGTAATGCCTGTGACACATTATGGCAGGAATCGCAACGCCCGTTATACATTATGCTACACACTGCAATGCCCCTGATACATTATAGCACATACAATGCCTGTGACACATTATGACACACACTGCAGTGACCCTGAGACATTATACCACATACCACAATGCCCGTGATAAAGTATACCACACACCGTAATGCCTGACACATTATGACACACACCACAATGTCCGTGATACATTATGCCACACACTGCAATGCCCCTGATACATTATACCACATACCACAATGCCCGTGATATAGTATACCACACACCATAATACCTGTGACACATACCGCAATGCCCGTTATACCCTATGCCACACACCACAATGCCCGTTATACATTATGCCACACTGCAATGCCCAGTCCTACATTAAGGTTTCTAATTACTTTTAAATTACCTGCTCGTTGCCAGGGGTTTCATGCTCTTGGTTCCATGCACGGTGCCAGGGGTTTTCATGCTCGTTGCCAGGGGTTTCATGCACTGGGTGTCATGCTCGTTGCCAAGGGGTTTCATACACTGGGTGTCATGCTCGTTGCCAGGGGTTTCATGCACTGGGTGTCATGCTCGTTGCCAGCGGTTTCATGCACTGGGTGTCATGCTCGTTGCTAGGAGATAATGCTTGTTGCTAGGGCTGTGTTCCCAGTGCCACATATGCCCCCAGTGCCATATATTCCCCCACAGTGCCAGGTACACACATGCCCCCAATACCAAATATGCCCCCCCCCCCCCAAATGCCAGGTACACATATACCCCCCAGTGTCACATATGCCCCCTCAGTGCCACATATGCCCCCCCAAGTGCCAAATATGCTCCCCCCCCCCCGCGCTTCCCCGCTGTTTTGTGAAGGAGGGACACGGAGGGCACAGCGCGCGCCTCTCCTGTGTCCCTCCTGTGTCTCCAGCGGGTCTGTTAAATGAAGTGCCGGTTCGTGAGCCAATCAGAGCTCACGAACGGGCACTTCATTCAATAGACAGGCCGGAGACGCAGCAGAGACACAGGAGAGGCGCGCGCTGTGCCCTCCGTGTCCCTCCTTCACAGCAGTGGCTAGGGAAGGAGGGAGACAGCAGATTGACATGCGGACGGCTCGTCCGCATGTCAATCTGCGCTAAATCAGTGGCGGTTCCCCCGCAGCCCTGCACCTCCAAGCCACCGCGAGGGCTGGAGGGGGCAGGAGTTACGCCACTGTCTCCACTTTTATCACTGCTTAGTACATCTCCCCCTTTATCTCCATCCACTTCATCATGCCTGAAACATATCATGCGTAGACAATACTGGGGGCCAGTGAGGGGGGGGGGAGCGGGCCCCTATGACTGCGATATACCCACCAGCCACCAATGATAAACAGACCCCTTATTCTCCTACAGACAGCAGAACAAAGCGACACACACACTTCCAAGGTTGCCTTTAAGCAGATCTGTAGCACTGATCTGGGCATTGTATCGTATTGCAAGTGTCTATCCATCCCGTAGCCGGGTGTGCATTATGACGCCGGGCGTGTAGAGAGACTAATTAGTGAACGTAAGCACACAATATATTCGCTTTAGAGAAAATGAATAACTCCTTCAGGATAAAAGTCGGAGCTAAATGTCGCCCACCCAGGGATTATAGTCGTGCGCAGAGATAATGAAGATTCTCTCAATGCACAAATCTCAGCTGCTGAAACTCTCCGGCTCTGCGGCACGTGGCCAACAATTATATTCTCTTCATTTTCAGGAGAGAATTTACCTCAGTATAATGACAAACTCTCACTGTTTCCTTTTGTAACCCTGAGATTGCTCACATGCTGGGACGCCTCCCCGACTGCTTCATATAGGAGGAGAACGGGCAATGCTGCGTATCTAGGCAGCCTATAGGAGTCCTTTCCCTTGCAGGGTCCTCTAGTTGAGTCGCTCTAGAACACTTGGGGCCGCAGGGGGGACATGGGCAAAACAATGTATGTTTTTGTTTTTGCATAGGTGCGTTTACCCTTCCGCACAACTCTAAATATCCTGCAGTTGCGTCAACGCGCCCTCACTGAGTTAGTCGTAGACTAACTACGCCTGCTTGGTTGCAAGTGTAGATACGATTCAAATGCATGCAGCTCTGCATCTCTCGTACTTGCGTATGGTCGGTTATGGAGCATTCACATGGCGACTTCATGTCTGATATGCTCCGCAAACGGTGAACGTTCAACTTGTGCAGTTGGGGGTCTATTTACTAAGCTTTGACAAGAGATAAAGTGGGGAGAGACAAAGTACCAGCCAATCAGCTGTAATGTTTCCAAACACATGGCAGTTAGGAGCTGATTGGCTGGTACTTTATCTCTCTCCAAGGCTTAGTAAATAGACCCATGGAATTGTTGCATTTAAATTGTTGCAGTTGGGATCCAGTCTGCACACATAGAAAGGGGCATTGCTGATACGTAAGGCACAGACCGGGCACACCTTCCGACTGTACTGTAATCAGGACGGAAATGCTGCTTCCAGGACTGGAGAGACATTCCTCTTATTACAGAACTGTCCCTGCTACATCAGGGCAATTGGGAAGCATGCTGGGGGGAACGTTTTCGGTGTACGAGTAGGTAGGGCTGTAGTTCTCTCTGCACCTCGCTGCCAAAGGGTGATTCTCACCAATCGGCTCTGAAAACTCCTCCAGCCCCCCCACACAATGTATCTAACAAGGCCCTAGAGCCATAGTAATGCCACCAGGGCCTGTGCATGGTGCTAAATATAGACATCCAGCAACCAATGGCAGCTGTGCTCAACCAGAGTCAATGAATCACATAAAAGCCTCACTTAGTTGAAATGGAGCATAAATGCAGATCTAATAAATACAATGTCAGTCCGTTCTCTTGTCAAATCACAACTGTTTCCCCTGAGATAAACATCAATCAAGTACAGCAATAGCTCATAAAATGTGTCTATATAACAATATGATGATCTCATGATCAGACCTCAACAGAGGCAGCCATTTTGTCAGTTCAGAGTGCCCCATACTACCTCAGCGATGTCACCAAGGCTTAACTAGGAGGAAATGGTCATAATAACGCAGCCCAATTCCACCTGAGATATGTGTGTGTGTGTGTGTGTGTGTGTGTGTGTGTATTTTTATTTACACAGTTTATCCTTATATTTTTCATGTTATTACTAACACTAGTTTTAGTAAAGCCTGAGCTTCCTAACTCCTATATACTACTGGCTGGATTACATCAATCTACCACTAGGGACGCTGTGTGGGCAGGATAAGGGGGTTGGGTATGTGATGCCACATACCGACGTCAGGATCCTGGCAGCCAGAATACCGGTGGGGGGAGGGGGAGTGGAACGAAGCCCCTAGCAGGCTCGTTGCGCTCGCCACGTGAACACCCACAAATGGGGATAGTCCCTGTAAGTCAGCATGCTGGCTGTTCATGTTTGTAGCGGTCGGGATTCCGGCATCGGCATCCTGACCGCAAGGATACCGACCGCTGGTAATGTGATTACACCCCGGATAGGGGCTGCCATGAAGTGGGCCAGATGTAAGGGCCTTGAGGCAGTGATGTTGCCGCCCCCAGAGCCCTGAGCGACAGGACAGCTCGCTCACCTTCCCCTAGTTACGGCCCTAGGTGTAAATCTGGAGACAGGAAGTCCAGTCCAGGATATGAAACTCTAGACTGGTTCTTTTTCTCAAAGGTTGCTCTGACATAGCCTGGAGGCCTGTTTCAGATAATTTTCTTGCTGTAGGATGAACCCTTGACCAACTAGGCATAAAACCAGTGGTAGCCGTTTTGGCTCAGGGTGCCAGTCACTCTGTTCAAGTCGATGACTCTGGATCCAGCGAGAGCTCCAGACCATCACACAGACCATAAAAGGTCTGCCATTTTAAATTAGTAAATAAATCCCACACTAAGGAACCGTCCTTTAGTTTGCTCAACAGCATACAAAAACCTTGAGTTATGACCAAAAGACATACTTGTCTACTCTCCCAGAAGCTGCGGGAGGCTCCCAATTTTTCAGGTAGTCCCCTGCACCCTTGGAAGAGTGACTGGTTCTTCCGCACCATGCCCACTTCCTAGTTCAGTGGGAAATAATACCAGGAATCACAGCTCTGTATGGATGGGGCAGGGCTTCAAGGATGCAAATTTCAGAATTTTAGCTCCCTTCTCTCAGATCCACGATTCCTGGCATTTTCCTATGACAACGGTGGGGCCTAATGACGTGAGTCCAGACTTATCTCTCGCAGTGGTCAGCTAAAGAAGCCCAGAGAGGTGCAACTAAATGCAGGCAAGTATGAGCAAAGAATTCAAGTCTATTTATCGATCCATACGAACCTTCTCCCAGTCTTCAGAAGACCACTGGCAGCCTTTATAGCCCAGACAAACCAAGCAAGTACTCTTTTTCTTTTCTTTTTTACTCAAAATGTACGTGTGTGTGCCATTTTTCAGGTTTTGGATCTCCTTCGTGTTTTGGATCTGTATTGGTTTTGGCAAAACTGCCCTTGCGGGTTTTGGTTTTGTATCTGTATTTTTTTGTACAAAAATCACAAAAACAGCTAAAATAACAGAATTTGGGGGTGTTTTTGTTCCTACATTAACCTCAATAACATTCATTTCCAGACTATTCTGAACACCTCACAATATTGTTTTTATCCAGTTTAGGCCAAAAGGTTGCACCGAGGTAGCTGGACAGAGCAGCAGCAGCCCTTGAATGTATATACTGGGAGGACAAAATATTTAAAAAAAAAAAGAATGTATTTAAAAAAAACAACGCATTAGGCAAGGCTCAAGATTTCAGTTCACAAAAAGTTGACTAAGGCAAAGAATAAAAAAGACAATATTTTAGATTTAATTTATTTAATTACATTTTAATTAATTTTCATTTAATTTATTTAATTTAAATTAATTTATTTTGGATCAAATTCTTCATTTCCTCAAAGATATCTTTGATATGCAGAAAGTTCATTATACAAGTGTGGAGAGTTTATTTATATTAATTTAATTAAAATGTATTTAATTTATAAAAAAGTATTATTAATAGTATTAATTTGAATTAATCACAATGTGGTGATAAGAAGAATTATGAAAATAGGACAATAAGTTATAAGAATATGAGCTACGGACACCACACCCTAAAATGGACGGAGCACACCTGGATTTATACTGGAAGAATACAACACAAAATATATAAAAAAATATGTTTTTTTATTTTGAGTGGACTGACAGAACACCCCTAGATGGACGGAGCAGCTGCAGTCCCTGGATGTATACTGGGATGATTTTATATCACACACTGCAATTACAGTGCCGCACAAATGAATCAGAAATATATATATAATAATTACACACTGCGGTTGACTTCACCGACAGTGTCGCACAAATGAGTCAGAAATGTATATAATAATTACACACTGTGGTTGACTTCACCGACAGCGTCGCACAATATGTGTATGAGTAGCACATAATATACTGCGGTCTGACTGGCAGTGTCACCGTACTTATGAATAAAAAATAAAAATTGTATAGTACACTGGGGTAGAGCACAAACAAACAAAAACATTTTTTTTAATAATTTTAGGCATTTTGTTATTAGCATTTATTATTTTAATTTCACACTGGGGTAGAGCCCCTGGATGGACGGACAGATCACCCCTTTCAGATACAGCAGATGAGCCCCTTTTTCAGATACAGCAGAGAGAGCACCCCTTTTTCATATACAGCAAAGAGCACCCCTTTTTCAGATACCGCAGACAGAGAACCCCTTTTTCAGATACAGCAGAAAGAGAGAGAGCACCCCTTTTTCAGATACAGCAGACAGAGAACCCCTTTTTCAGATATAGCTGACAGGGAGCACCCCTTTTTTAGATACAGCTGACAGATAGCACCCCTTTTTCAGATACAGCTGACAGAGAGCACCCCTTTTTCAGATACAGGAGAGAGAGCACCCCTTTTTCAGATACAACTGACAGACAGAGAGCACCCCTTTTGCAGATACAGCAGTCAGAGAGAGCACCCCTTTTTCAGATACAGGAGAGAGAGCACCCCTTTTTCAGGTACAACTGACAGAGAGCACCCCTTTTTCAGATACAGGAGAGAGCACCCCTTTTTCAGATACAACTGACAGAGAGCACCCCTTTTTCAGATACAGCAGACAGAGAGAGCACCCCTTTTGCAGATACAGCAGTCAGAGAGAGCACCCCTTTTTCAGATACAGGAGAGACAGCACCCCTTTTTCAGATACAACTGACAGAGAGCACCCCTTTTTCAGATACAACTGACAGAGAGCACCCCTTTTTCAGATACAGCAGACAGAGAGAGCACCCCTTTTGCAGATACAGCAGTCAGAGAGAGCACCCCTTTTTCAGATACAGGAGAGAGAGCACCCCTTTTTCAGATACAACTGACAGACAGAGAGCACCCCTTTTTCAGATACAGCAGACAGAGAGAGCACCCCTTTTTCAGATACAGCAGACAGGGCACCCCCACCCGCTGCACACCACGCCACCCAGTACTGAGATGGAAACGTCCGTCCAGTACACTCTCCAATGCCGGAGTGAAGATGGCGCCGATGTGCGGGGACTTACAAAGAATCCAAAACCTGCGAGAATCCAACAGCGGGATGATGACATTTTGCCTCGTTTTGGGATTTGAGTAAGGCGGGAAGTCCCGAGCTGGACTCAGATCCTGCCTCGGATCACAAAGTTCGGTGGGGGATTTGGTTACCCGCTCATCCCTAGTTTTAACTTTTTATTGTATTGCTTGAACAAAGTTATTAAATGTGGTTGCTTCAACACAGTGGAGAAGTGAATAACTGAATGACTGACTGGTCTGCAGGCCAGGTCATCAGGACAACCCTTTTTTGAGTGCCATATCCAGCTTGGTGCACTTTACTATATAACTGTCTATTTAGCATGCCCATATTCTACAGGTATATTTAGGAGAAGAAATAAGTCACCGCTGTCTTGTTCCTAAAACCTCAAAACAGAAATTGATAGCAGCCTTGCGCTTGTTAATTGCTGCTAGTTCTCAGGTAATGGAGGAAACACCCAATACCTCCTATTTTACACAGATTTACACAAAAAGAAAAATACCCAGAACTAGCGCTCTATACACATGAAATGAAAATGGTAAGTATTGACATGCAGAAATCCCCTGTGCGCTCTCTCTCCTGGAAAAACACTTACAGGTTGTTTCTTTCACGTGTGTCCATAAAGGTATCTTTATCCTCTCTGTGTGTTGGTATCCAATAGTGTGTCCTACTGGGAATTCCTATTGGATACCAACACACAGAGAGGATAAAGATACCTTTATGGGAACGCGGGACAGAAATTCAATGTAAGTTGTTTAACTGTCAGCTAGTAGTGAAAGAGTACTGTGGTACCAGTGGGTGAAATCCGTAAGCTGTTTAAAGATACCTTTATGGACACACGTGAAAGAAACAACCTGTAAGTGTTTTTCCAGGAGAGAGAGCGCACAGGGGATTTCTGCGTGTCAATACTTACCATTTTCATTTCATGTGTATAGAGCGCTAGTTCTGGGTATTTTTCTTTTTGTTCCTAAAACCACCTGACCTGCTTATTCATCCTTCCAAATATTTGTCAAGAAATTGCCAACAGGGAAATGTAATCAAATAAAGTGTCAGTCGAGGTGATAGGTGCAGGTCTTGTGATTGATGTGACCAGTCGTCTCTACTACATCAATTGCCCATAATTGTAAGACAATAAATGTTCTCCAAACTGTTCATACTCCAGTTCTTAAAGACAATGTCCCCATAAACCATAAAACACCATCTGGACAGTCGGCCTGATTCCTTTTTGTAAGTAAAGCAAATTATCAAGAAACTTGGCAAAACCATGCGGCACTGCAGGTGGGGCAGATGTAACATGTGCAGAGAAAGTTAGGTTTGGGTGGGGTGTGTTCAAACTGAGATCTAAAGTAAAGTGTAAAAATAAAGCTGTCTAACATTTGTGGGCTACAAGTAAAAGCAGCCAGTATTTACTCTGCACAGAAAAAATATAACCCACCCAACTCTCTCTGCACGTTTCATATGCCCCACCTGCAGTGCAACGTGGTTTTGCCCAGTTGCTTGATAATTTGCTTTACTTACAAAGTTACAGACATGAATCAGACCCTATGTATGGATTAAGTTTTACATGGGCCTATTGTGAGAGAAACAAATGAGGTGTGACCAGAGCTACGTGGGTGTGGTCAGTTCTGTGTGAGTGTAAGGGTGTACACCCCCTTCACAGGGTTGCTGAGAGCTGAACGGGGCCCGAGTACTGGGGTGTGTGGCCAAATCCAGGATGCATGGCCACGCCCCCTAAAAAAAAATAACATGGTGCCAGGGGACGCCTGGAGCTGTAGTCCCAACCATACCATTGTTAATCTGGCTCTGACAATGTGGAGGCTATTAATACCCCTTTCCACTAGCTCCAAAAACACGGGTAAATGCACGGGGCTACAGTTTTAGGGGGCCCTCCGGCTGGAGTAACTCTGTCCCAGCTCTGAAGCTCCCCCCGTCCTGCCAGCAACAGTAGCAGCATTGTCCTACAGTCAGCACACGCTGCTGCGTGTTGGCAGGTCTGTGGTGTTGCAGGGAGGCAGCAGCCTCCCTGCTTTCTTTTGCCTGTGCGGGTGTGTAGGGGGGAGCGACCACCCCCTATGGATTTAACCCTAGCTGAGGGGCCAAAATCCCATTAAAAAAAATATCCGGAATTTGCATAAGGGGGCGTGGTCCCGCGTCCCACGATTAGGCAATGCCCCCAAACCCGCAGCAGGCACAGCAATGAGATAGGTCCCCCCTGTCTCAAGTGCCCTGGGCCCCCCGGACTCATAATCAGCCCCTGGTGGCATGCCAGCAGCTCACAGAGCGCTGGGCATGCCCCCTCACTGACGAAAACGGGGGCGTGGCTCATGGTCATGGGTCCTCCATGAAGCCGTGCCCCCTTTTCATTGGCCACGCCCCCTTTTCGCCGCAAGTGTGTCCCTCCTGCCTGAAGAAAGTTGGGAGGTATGCACCCCTGCCTGTGCCATGCTCATACCATCTGCATCTGCTCCTAGTCTCCTATAGATTTGCCCAGATCTGTGACTCATTTGACTAACTCCGCCCAGCGTTGTGACTCCGCCCAGCATTAGCAAATGAGGCACAAAGTCACAGATCTGGGCTATTATATAGAAGATATATATATATATATATATATATATATATATATATATATGTGTGTCTTTATACTTGTGCTGATCAGACACTGGCTTCATATGACTAGATCTGAAAAGGCGATGTCCACCTTCAGATGACGGCAACTATTATTAACTGCATTTCTTTATAGCTCATCATTCTGTGCTTTTCATCAAAGCTGTTGTATTATCCAGACAGGACTGATTATTTTTGTTTCCTTTAAATGCAAATAGAACTGCCCTGTAGGTATGTTAGTTTCCAATTAAAAAGAGCCAATCCTTGTTACTGTCAACGGCAAGAATAATAAACAACATTGCCCAATATCAGCATAGTGCAGCCATTGTCCGCCAGCGGAAAGGAGGTACACTGGCACGGCCAGCCATCAGCCTCCAGTACTCCCATGCTAAGAGAATATTTCCTGTGCCTCTAGTATTCCTGCCAGCATTTCAAATCCATTCCCAAAGCATAACTCTGATTCGCACAGATAATGAGACACGTTTCGTTTATTAATACTGTTACTGGCAGAGATAAGGCATTTCCTATTTATTATAGGATACCACCAACAGCGGCTGTCGTCGACAGGTTTCGGCAGCAGTAGCCTTCGCTGGGGCACTATTTGAAACAGCGCTGGCCGATCGCTATCCTCCAGGATGGCCAAAACTTTTTTTATTTTTATTCTTTTTTTTCCTTCCTAGATTTATTTTATTTTTTAATATACTCTTACTGTTGTCAGCCAGCATCACCATCTCAGCTCAGTTGCCCTGGTGACTTATTTTTTAAAATAAATCGTGGGTCAAACTAGATCGCTGCAATAAACATACATTTGATTGAATTTTACCGTTTCAAACATATTTGCATTACATATTTCTATAGGACCAGACTGAAAGCTTGCAGTTCAATATCAAAGGTCTCATAAAAATTGGCGTTAAATCTGTCTCAAATATCATTCAATGGGGTATATTTACTAAAATTTCGTGTTTGTCCGATTTGTTTTTTTTTTTCTAAGTCCCAACACGGGAATTTACTAAGCACAAATCTCGGCAGTGTTGGGGCTATTCGTAATGGTTTTCACGGCTAAGTTCAGAAATACGAATGAATAGACCATCGGTCAAATGCGGCTGTTTGTTCATTCAACACGGGAATTTACTATTAATTCGTATTTGGGTGTTAGTCTCTGAATGCTCAAGTGCGGGTGTATTTTTTTGTGATTCGTTAAAAAAAAGCTGCAAAAAAATAGACCTGCTTTTTCCAGTCGAGTTTTGATAACCATGCACGGATCAGTGAGATCTGTGCATGGTTATCTATGGGAAAGGGTCTGTTTAGTGTAAAAACTGGAAAAAAAAATTGCGTGGGGTCCACCCTCCTAAGCATAACCAGCCTCGGGCTCTTTGAGCCGGTCCTGGTTGTAAAAATACAGGGGAAAAATTGACAGGGGATCCCCCATATTTTAACAACCAGCACCGGGCTCTGCGCCTGGTCCTGGTGTAAAAAATATGGGAGACAAAAGACGTAGGGGTCCACCGTATTTTTCACACCAGCACCGGGCTCCACTAGTCAGAGAGATAATGCCACAGCCGGGGGACACTTTTATATTGGTCCCTGCGGCCCTGGCATTAAATCACCAACTAGTCACCCCTGGCCGGGGTACCCTGGAGGAGTGGGGACCCCTTAAATCAAGGGGTCCCCCCCTCCAGCCACCCAAGGGCAAGGGGTGAAGCCCGAGGCTGCCCCCCCCCCATCCAAGAGCGGCGGATGGGGGGCTGATAGCCATAGTGTAAAAAAAATATTGTTTTTTTGTAGCAGAACTACAAGTCCCAGCAAGCCTCCCCGCAAGCTGGTACTTGGAGAACCACAAGTACCAGCATGCGGGGGGGAAACGTGCCCGCTGGTACCTGTAGTTCTACTACAAAAAAAATACCCAAATAAAAACAAAAACACACACACCGTGATAGTACAATTTTATTACATCCATGCACACTTACATTCATACATACTTACCTATGTTGACACAAAGAGTCGGTCCTCTTCTCCAGTAGAATCCAGGGGTACCTGTAAATAAAAATTATACTCACACAAAATCCTGTGTAGATCGGTCCTTTTCTGTTTGTAATCCACGTACTTGGCAAAATAAAAAAACGGGTTACCCGGACCACACACTGAAAGGGGATCCATGTTTACACATGGATCCCCTTTCCCCGACTGGCGGGACCCCCCGTGACTGCTGTCAAAAAGGGTCCCTTTAGCCAATCAGCCACGTCATGGCACTCTCCTGATTGGCTGTGCGCGCCTGAACTGTCAGTCAGGCTGCGCACCGAAGATACAATGTAGCGCATAGGCGCTCCATTGTATCCAATGGTGGGAACTTTGCGGTCTGCAGTAGACCGCGAGGTCAAGTGGGGTCACTCTTGTGGTTGGTAGTTCTGCTACAAAAAACATTCTTTTTTTTTACACTATGGCTTTCAGCCCCCCATCCGCCACCCTTGGATGGGGGGGACAGCCTCGGGCTTCACCCCTGGCCCTTGGGTGGCTGGAGGGGGGGGCCCCTTGATTTAAGGGGTCCCCAGTCTCCAGGGTACCCGGCCAGCAGTGACTAGTTAGTGATTTAATGCCAGGGCCGCAGGGACCAATATAAAAGTGTCCCCCGGCAGTGGCATTATCTCTCTGACTAGTGGAGCCCGGTGCTGGTGTGAAAAATACAGGGGACCCCTACGTCTTTTGTCCCCCGTATTTTTTACACCAGGACCAGGCGCAGAGCCCGGTGCTGGTTGTTAAAATATGGGGGATCCCCTGTCAATTTTTCCCCTGTATTTTTACAACCAGGACCGGCTCAAAGAGCCCGAGGCTGGTTATGCTTATGAGGGGGGACCCCACGCAATTTTTTTTTCCAGTTTTTAACCCATTCAACAATGCTCACAATGCACACAATGAAGCCCTGCATGGATCTCACAGATCCGGCCGGGATTCCTTGTGTTTTGTCAGGCAGTGTTTTACTCATCACTCCCGTAAAACACTGCCTGACATTACGAATCACATCGACATCGGAAAAAACGAATGTGGAAAACTCGGCAGCTTAGTAAATGACCGTATCAGGATTCAAAAAGTTGCAGTAAAATGCACCCGATACCATTCGAGATCAAACACCCTTAAAAACGGCTAAAACACGAATATTAGTAAATATAACCCAATGTGTGAGTTTTACTTTTGTTTTTATCAAAAATTCAGGAAGTCCCACAAAAGTTTTGTATTGACTCGTAGAACTAGTTTGAGCATCTAAGACAATGATGAGGAACTTCGAGAATGGACAGTCTTATAAAGTCATAGATGATCTACTCCCCGTCTAATCTGCAAATTCCCTGCATCAGAAGGACCTGAAGCCAGGGATGGACTGGGGCTGTCTAACTATTTTCCTGTGTGTACGAAAAGGGAGCATGATCACGGCTCACAATAGCTGCTAGGGCTGGACTGGCCCACAGGGGTACAGGGTAAACCCTTGTTGGCCCCGCTACCTGGGGATACTATGAATATGTATCAAAGGGCCCACACCATGTACTCTCTTACGGTTAGCTAAGCCTCTAAGCATGGGCCACTACTACTGCATTCCCCCGGTGGGCCCTTTATGCCCCAGTCTGACACTGCATGCCGTAAGTCACAGTGACCTGGCCTTGTTTCCTGGGAGGTGGAGCTGCACAGCCAGCCCCTGTCTATGTGAGCCGGCCAGCCGAGCACAGTGCCCGGCCAGCCCAGGTCTCTCTACCTGACCAGCCCTTCAGGCCATTGGCCCGTCTGACATTTGTGTGAGATGGGCAGTTAGGCCCTGCCTTAAGATCAAATTCCCATACACTCGGACTTGTGTCCTATTGGAGAAAGAGCACTATGTAAATATAATTTATTATTATTATTATTATTATTAATATTATTATTATTATATTTACAGTCTTCACGAGTTTTCAATGACAGGGACTCAAAGCTGTGTGTAATAAATGTTATATATACTGTATATATGTCACACGGTCTGCAAAGCTGAGAGAGAGTGGGTACCCCCAGCCTCCCTCCCATGACTGCCGTTTGCTGCTTTGAGCTTCCTCCAATTAAGCCAACTGCCAAAGTGCTACTAATTATTTGATGACTCTTTAATTATGTGTCCGATACATAAAAAGCACCATAGCTACATCAGATCTTCCTGCTAAGGTTCACAACTCCCTGAATTTTATTAATTCCCTTCTTTTGGGTCTTGATTTTATCTATGATGTAAGTGGGCATTACAAGGCCCCTAAATCTTGTTCTGAATTACAGAAGCCAGGCCGCTGGGCTTAAGAAACTAACAGAGATCCTGCAAGTCGCAAGATCAAATGATGTCTGTCCTGAAGAGCTTTGCTTGCCAAAGAAGACATCTTCCAAGAAGACGTCCAACAGTCCCCTGAGTTTCATTCTATTTATGGGAAACCATTACATCAGACAAGTGGGTCAACCAAATCATGCAGGTCAAGCCTCAGTTTCAGAAGGGTTCCTATGAATGGAGAACCTCCAGAAGAGGAGGTGATGACTCACTAAGGTCTCTTGCAGGCTGTAAAGTTCCAAAATCAGATCAACCATAAAACCAGTCTTGAATGTAAAAAGCTTAAGCAAATCAGGAAGAAATGTTTAGTGTTTGAGATTGCGATGTCTCAAACAGAAAGATCTAAAAAATAATTTCATGCAAAACACATCTCCAAGGACAGACAGGATGCCAGACAGCCATTCCCTCATATTCCAAAGAAAAGGTCAACTCCATGAAGGCAGGTGACTGTGCATGACTTCCAGGCCTCCTGACCGAATTGCCCCAAATGACTGGCCATTTCACGCACCGTTCGAAACGGGCAGTGAAGAGAGGTATCCCTTCATGAGTCGGGAGGTACAGTATGAACCCTGCATTTCCTAAAAATACAATCTCACCCTCGTGAAAGATACTAGTGGGTTAGCTGGGGTGGAGGGTTTCAGAGTCATTGAGGAATGGCCATAAGTAAAGTTTGATCTCACAAAGCGAAGGAACAACATATAAATTTGCTAGTGTTTTTGGATGAGCAGGGGTTAAGTAGTACTGAATTTGCTAAAGGTTATTTTTCTACAAACTACCAACAGGTCGCAAGTGGCTTATGTAAACTATATGGGAGACACATGATCCTACATAGTAAGTCTTCAGGCACTGGAAACCAGGCAACGGGTGGCTTTTTTGAATATTAACTTATGTACCAGCTGAAGCAAATGAATTGTTGGATGTGCGATCACACAAACGGTGGCCTAGGTCTCAGACATCTCACTCACTATAGGGGGAGATGGATCAAACTTTGGAGAGAGATAAAGTGGACGGAGATAAAGTGCCAACCAACCAGCTCCTAACGGTCATTTTTCAAACACAACCTGTAACATGGCAGTTAGGAGCCGATTGGTCAGTACTCCAAGTTTTGATAAATCTCCCTGATAGTTTTATTGGTACTCGGCATGGCCCACTAAGCCTCGATTTTACACATACTCACTAACCTCAGGCCACATCTTGGACTAAGGGGTCTATTTACAAAGCCTTAGATGGAAATACAGTGCATGGAGATAAAGTACCAGCCAATCAGCTCCTAACTGCCATGTCACAGGCTGGGTTTGAAAAATGACAGTTAGGAGCTGGTTGGCTGGTATTTTATCTCAATTTAAGGCTTAGTAAATAGACCCCTAACTCACTAATCCGTCTGAGGAACAGCTTCCATCTCATATGCACAGCAGCCTATTTTTCATTGACTATTATATTAATGACCTCATTAATTCCTCCATTATAACGCGAGCAATTGGGACATATATGTCAATTCTCTGGCTTTATCTCCTGGTTACACACTACAGATACATGGGAGGTTAATGATCATTAGATAGTCACTAGACTTGCTTTCCAATAAGATTGAGAAGGACAGGTCTATCCCTTCTCCAAAGCGAATGGTTCAGCCCGACTTTCTTCATACCTAATGATACATACCCCAAAACAGTATTTTACTGAAGGTAAAAAGCCCCTTTTAAGATGTTTGTTTCCTATTCCTGGCCTTTGGCTCTAAATATGATCATCGTAAAGTCCTCACCTACTTCTGGCTGGCAAAGTAGCCAAGTTGGCTACATCAGTCATTTTTCCACCTGAAAACATGAGCTGTTTGGGGTAAGTGAGGATTGAAGTTGAGAACCCCGCCTCTAAATTACGAGTTTATTGATTCAGTATTGGCAGGGTAACATTCCCTTCATCAGACATGGTCAGCCACCGCCATTTCCGATAGTCCTAGAAATTCTCCCCCCTAGAACCAATTGCAATATAAAAAAGCCAATAGATAAGATGTAATAACAAAAGCCTTTTTTTTGTGCACTTTCAGAAACCTGATGCAGGGATTTTGCAAACATCTCTAATCTACAGCTCCCTGGGGACAGCAGGAGACAAATCCTTAGCAACAGGACTGACACCGAGGTCTCCAGGAGCTACACAAAGCTTTGCACTGCCCTCTGCAAGAGCAGAACCTGTAGGAGGCTGGGGCACGTATTGATCCGCAATGATAGCACACCAGTAATACAGCTTGGGCCGGGAGCGGCCTCTCTGGCTCTAGAGAGATAATTATTCTGGCATGGCAGGGCCCTCCGAGTTTTGTTGCCACAGACGAGTGAGTATTTATAGGACACCCATGGAAACAGAGAGACAGTAACATATTACATTGGCAGGACTCTGGGTATGTCAGTACACATAACTGCGACTTTTGGCATCTCTGCAACAATCTGGGACTAACCCATCTAGATGTACAGAACACGTCATTCCACAGAGCTCACATGGAATGAACCGGAGCCTGCGATTGGTGTGGGAGGACCAGACAATGTTCATATAATGTTCCAAAAAGTTATTAAACCTCCCAAAATCAGTGGAGGGGCAAAAGAGAAAAATCAAATAAACATTTCTTATCAAAGTCTGCTCCTAGGTTCTCTCTATAGAGCAGACTGACAGTTGGAAGGGGTTTGGTGAGAAGGATAAAGAGAGGAGTAAAGTAAAATTTGGAGAGGTGATGAGTTAGACTTTGGGTTGCGATGGAGAATAGCTCTGTAATTTTTCAGGCGTTTTATTATGTTCGTAATGTAAAATGGGCAGGGGGCTTAGGCTGGGACCATTAGGCCATTTCAGAGCGATTGGCTACAGGCTGATGGAACAGTAAGTGCAGGATAGAATTTTTGGGATAGCTTCCATTAGCTACAGGTGTTAGTAGTTAACGTGAAGGCTTCACATCTTACAATCCAGCATCATGTTACCTTCCAGCTGGGCCCTAGATACGGTTACTGCACATGGTAATACCGGCAAACCCTCATACCAGAACTTCTGATCCCAGCAGCCTCATCAATAAGGGTAGGAGAGAGAGGGCCCAGAACCTGACAGGGCAGCGGGGCCGACTACATGTCAGTAGGAGTCCCTGGCACCTTCCCAAGTCTCAAGGCCCTAGGCACCCTCCTATGTTGCCTAGTCTGTAACCCGGTACTGGCTAGCCTAGTGGACCTCACTCATCATGTGACACAAACCGTCAAATCATAAAGGCAGCTTTGTTATTATGTTACCCAAGATCTGAGATTATTCTATGATGTTCTATCAGGATGAGATACTAGGAATTCAGCTCTGGGAATTTGGTATATTTGTTTCAGACTCATTTATTGAGCGATTTTCCAAAACCTTACACTCATTGGGCAGGAGGTATTAAAGCTGAAAACGTGGGAAAATCCAATTTTCTGAGTTTTGGCCGCATTTCCGTATTTACCAAGCTCTGGAATGCAATACATTCCTGAGCTTGAAGTCGGTGAGTAATGCCATCTTTAAGTGGCGTTACCGCAGAACGGCTCCCGGGTCCTAAACCCAGAATTCCTTCTATCACAAAGGACAGCTTATCGGGAGAGCTGGTCTCTGCAATTTTAATCACATCTGTAAGTATATACCAAGCGCTATTGACTTTTACAGCTGGGCACATACGCTCCAGAATGCAGTTTGCAGTGATGTCAGCATTTGCAGACCAATACATCACTGCTGTGCCAGCAGAGCGCAGCCTATTCAGTCACTAGGAGCCAGTGACATTACTGAGAGTGCAGCCTACTCAGTCACTAGGAGCCAGTGACATTACTGAAAGTGCAGCCTACTCAGTCACTAGGAGTCAGTGACATTACTGAAAGTGCAGCCTACTCAGTCACTAGGAGCCAGTGACATTACTGAAAGTGCAGCCTACTCAGTCACTAGGAGCCAGTGACATCACTGAGAGTGCAGCCTATCCAGTCACTAGGAACCAGTGACATCACTGAGAGTGCAGCCTATCCAGTCACTAGGAACCAGTGACATCACTGAGAATGCAGCCTACCCAGTCACTAGGAGCCAGTGACATCACTGGGAGTTCACACTATCTAGTCACTAGGAGCCAGTGACATCACTGAGAGTTCAGCCTACTCAGTCACTAGGAGCCAGTGACATCACTGGGAGTTCAGCCTACTCAGTCACTAGGAGCCAGTGACATCACTGAGAGTTCAGTCTATGCAGTCACTAGGAGCCAGTGACATCACTGAGAATGCAGCCTATCCACTCACTAGGAACCAGTGACATCACTGAGAGTTCAGTCTATCCAGTCACTAGGAGCCAGTGACATCACTGAGAGTGCAGCCTATCCAGTCACTAGGAGCCAGTGACATCACTGAGACTGCAGCCTATCCAGTCACAAGGAGCCGCTGACATCACTGAGAGTGCAGCCTATCCAGTCACTAGGAGCCGGTGACATCACTGAGAATGCAGCATATCCAGTACCTAGGAGTCAGTTACATCACTGACAATGCAGCCTATACAGTCACTAGGAGCCTGTGACATTACTGAAAGTGCTGCCTATCCAGTCACTAGGAACCAATGACAACACTGAGAGTTCAGTCTATCCAGTCACTAGGAACCAGTGACATCACTGAGAATGCAGCCTACCCAGTCACTAGGAGCCAGTGACATCACTGAGAATGCAGCCTATCCAGTCACTAGGAGCCAGTGACATCACTGAGAATGCAGTGTATCCAGTCACTAGGAACCAGTGACATCACTGAGAGTGCAGCCTATCCAGTCACTGGGAGCCAGTGACATCACTGAGAGTGCAGCCTATCCAGTCACTAGGAGCCAGTTACATCACTGAGAATGCAGCCTACCCAGTCACTAGGAGCCAGTGACATCACTGTGAGTGCAGCCTATCCAGTCACTAGGAGCCAGTTACATCACTGAGAATGCAGCCTATCCAGTCACTAGGAGCCAGTGACATCACTGAGAGGGCAGCCTATCCAGTCACTAGGAGCCAGTGACATCACTGAGAGGGCAGCCTATCCAGTCACTAGGAGCCAGTGACATCACTGAGACTGCAGCCTATCCAGTCACTAGGAGCCGCTGACATCACTGAGAGTGCAGCCTATCCAGTCACTAGGAGCCGGTGACATCACTGAGAATGCAGCCTATCCAGTCACTAGGAGCCAGTGACATCACTGAGAGTGCAGCCTATCCAGTCACTAGGAGCCGGTGACATCACTGAGAATGCAGCCTATCCAGTCACTAGGAACCAGTGACATCACTGAGAGTGCAGCCTATCCAGTCACTAGGAGTCAGTGACATCACTGTCGCATGCACTACAAACAATGGTTCAGCCCACAATTGTACTTAGATATACAATTAACTCAGAATTCTCAGACCCCCTCCATATGTATTAAATCATAAAGGGCCACAGTATGCATGACAGCACTCCTCGTAGCATTCTATGGGGCTGTGATGTTACTGCGTTGCCTATAGAAGCCTGTGGCCTTCTTACTGCCAAGAGTCACCAGGTTTATGCGTCTCATAGCAGATTACCAAAGGCTTGCCCAGGCTGACGATGGCCCCACATGTACAATTGGACTCCAGAGTATTAAACCTTGAGATTATTTCATGGCGGGGACAGCTTTACATCAGAACAGCTCATCTGGGGGGTATACATAAGAGATGGGACGTAATGTCAAATATTTGTGATACTTAATACATTCTGCTCTTTCGGGGAAATGTTATTGGGTGAGGTGTTTGTCACACGGGGAATAGCTATTCAATAAAAACAGCATTTTCCCTGTGCAATAGACCAGGGAGTAATTCACACATAATACACTAAATTAATGGGTTTCCTGGTTCTTTAAACCCCATCAGGGCTGCGAGGAAAAGCCCACCTCTTGCGTCGAGCAAACCCCGCTGATTAAATTTGCCAGAGCGGGAAATTAGCCGTGGGGTAAAACCTGTGGCTAATTGAATTCCACCCTTAGTGTCTGTCTGTTAGTGGATGGAACAAAGGAATGTTCTGCAGAACTCTAGTGAGGTCAGTAGTGCAACAATCTGCAGAATATATCACCATGTACCTGTGGGGGTAGGTGAAATGAGCAATGTTCTGCAGATCGGGTGTAGTATGGTATGCCGGTGGCCGGGCTCCCGGCGACCAGCATACCGGCGCCGGGAGGCCGATCGCCGGCATACCGACAGCATGGCGAGCGCAAATGAGCCTCTTGCGGGCTCACTGCGCTCGCCATGCTGCAGGCACGGTGGCGCACTACACGCGCCACGCTATTTATTCTCCCTCCAGGGGGGTCGTGGACCCCCACAAGGGAGAATGTCTGTCGGTATGCCGGGTGTCGGGATTCCGGCGCCGGTATACTGTGCGCCGGGATCCCGACATTCGGCAACCTGAAGACCACCCCTGCAGATCTCTAGGGATGTCAGTATTGCAACAATCTGCAGAATATATCACTATGTACCTGTGTGGGTGTAGGTGGGACAGAGCGATGTTCTGCAGATGTGAGGCTAGTATTGCAACAATCTGTAGAATATATCCCTATGTACCTGTGTGAGGGTAGGTGAAATAGAGCAATGTTCTGCAGATCTCTAGTGAGGTCAGTATTGCAACAATCTGCAGAATATATCACTATGTACCCGTGTGGGGGTAGGTGGAACAGAGCAATGATCTGCAGATCTCTAGTGAGGTCAGTATTGCAACAATCTGCAGAATATATCCCTATGTACCTGTGTGGGGGTAGGTGGAACAGAACAATGATCTGCAGATCTCTAGTGAGGTCAGTATTGCAACAATCTGCAGAATATATCCCTATGTACCCGTGTGGGGGTAGGTGGAACAGAGCAATGATCTGCAGATCTCTAGGGATGTCAGTATTGCAACAATCTGCAGAATATATCCCTATGTACCCGTGTGAGGGTAGGTGAAATAGAGCAATGTTCTGCAGATCTCTAGTGAGGTCAGTATTGCAACAATCTGCAGAATATATCACTATGTACCCGTGTGGGGGTAGGTGGAACAGAGCAATGATCTGCAGATCTCTAGTGAGGTCAGTATTGCAACAATCTGCAGAATATATCACTATGTACCTGTGTGGGTGTAGGTGGGACAGAGCGATGTTCTGCAGATGTGAGGCTAGTATTGCAACAATCTGTAGAATATATCCCTATGTACCTGTGTGAGGGTAGGTGAAATAGAGCAATGTTCTGCAGATCTCTAGTGAGGTCAGTATTGCAACAATCTGTAGAATATATCACTATGTACCCGTGTGGGGGTAGGTGGAACAGAGCAATGATCTGCAGATCTCTAGTGAGGTCAGTATTGCAACAATCTGTAGAATATATCCCTATGTACCTGTGTGGGGGTAGGTGGAACAGAGCAATGATCTGCAGATCTCTAGGAATGTTAGTAATGCATCAACCTGCAGAATATATCACTATGTAACTGTGTGGGGGTAGGTGGAACAGAGCAATGATCTGCAGATCTCTAGGAATGTTAGTAATGCATCAACCTGCAGAATATATCACTATGTAACTGTGTGGGGGTAGGTGAAATAGAGCAATGTTCTGCAGATCTCTAGGAATGTTAGTAATGCATCAACCTGCAGAATATATCACTATGTAACTGTGTGGGGGTAGGTGAAATAGAGCAATGTTCTGCAGATCTCTAGGAATGTTAGTAATGCATCAATCTGCAGAATATATCCCTATGTAACTGTGTGGGGGTAGGTGAAATAGAGCAATGATCTGCAGACCTCTAGGGATGTCAGTATACATATATTTGGATAAGAGTATTGTACATACAGTAAAACTATACTGCTTTAAATCAGTGCAGCTGTTCAGTAAGGTTAGTAACAACTGCCACAAAACCTGTTACCAGGGAGGAGGTTTGAGTCAGAGACAAGTCTTGCACCATTGTGTATGTGGAAGTCATTCCTGATGCACATGCTAATAGGCAGCGATAGATGTCCCTTTAAATTAGAGCATCTGCGCACGCTGGCAACCAGTAACCCTTTAGCTGCTGCAGGGGCCTGCAATGCATTGCAGAACACCAAGTTCATCTAGCTCAGGGTGCCCAGCCAGCCAGCAGTGACAGGGTTAAATGGGGAATCTGCCTGCTCCACTGGCTGTGTAGGTATCCCACATACACTGTATTATATCAGATCATGATCTCCTATCAATGTAATGCCCAGATGTGGCTGGAGCCCAGACACACCTGACCCCATAAGAGGTCTCCGTGAAAAGTTTGCAGCAATGAGAATATATATTGTCTCCCTGTGCCCTCATGTTACCAGCCAATCCTCTAAATAGCACCTTTTTCTATCTTACGTCTCAATTATTTCCATCCTTTACCAAATGAATCATCGGAAAATGCATCAGTGATTAATCTGTTGTCTGTAATGTATGAATCTCCCAGCAACTGCAGACAACCTGCAGGGACACACAGCACCACACAAATCACATCTCCTGCACATACAGCAGCTAGTAACACCAGGGACAAATCACCAGGAACAGAGTATTTCACATTGTATCACATCTATGGATCAGGTTGTACCATTGTAGCTGATTGTATCACATCTATGGATCACATTGTATCACATTTATGGATCAGGTTGTACCATTGTAGCTGATTGTATCACATCTATGGATCACATTGTATCACATTTATGGATCAGGTTGTACCATTGTAGCTGATTGTATCACATCTATGGATCACATTCTATCACATTTATGGATCAGGTTGTATCACATCTATGGATCACATTGTATCACATTTATGGATCAGGTTGTATCACATCTATGGATCACATTGTATCACATTTATGGATCAGGTTGTACCATTGTAGCTGATTGTATCACATCTATGGATCACATTGTATCACATGTATGTATCAGGTTGTATCACATCTATGGATCACATTGTATCACATGTATGTATCAGGTTGTATCACATCTATGGATCACATTGTATCACATGTATACATCACATTCTGTATCTTATTGTATCACATTTGTAGCAGATGCTGTTGCGTTAACCCCTCCATTGCTGGGTACCCCAGGCCGGTTAGAGTCCATCACATGCAGTCTACAGTACCTGTCATAGCTCCACCTGCTGTAACACATGGTCCTGTTACTGTTGACCCCCTCCATCCTCAGGTGATGCTGAGGCTGTAGACCCTTCCCTCCTGGGCACTAGGTAACTGCTCTGAGATTGGTTCCTCCAGCCCAGTAAGTGGAATCAGTGTGGCTCATGCACTTGGGGCTTACAATCTGAGGACTGTACCACTTCCAGGGTGTAAAGAGGGGTGCTGGCCAGCAGTCTCCCTCCTGCAAGACCCTCGGTGCACGCTGCCTGCTCCAGCACTGGAGGGAGAGGAGGAAATATTCTGTGTGTGTGAGCAGCCAGTGCTGTGTCTTAGTCTACTCCTGCCTCACTCTGCTCCCTGAGCTACTGACATCACTGTCCCCAGCCCAATAAGCAAATCCCTGGTCCTTGTGGAACCCTGACTGACACTTCCATCACAGGGTTACACAGGCACAGTGCAGCCAATGGTGGAAGCCTCATCAGGTGGCTGGGCTGCTGCAAGCAACCTGCTTGCTGCATATTATTAGTTCATTAAGTGGGTACCTTCTTCTGCTGCTGCTGGAAAACACATTGCTTATTATAGTGGCCCTCATTCCGAGTTGTTCGCTCGGAAAAAATCTTCGCATCGCAGCGATTTTCCGCTTAATGCGCATGCGCAATGTCCGCACTGCGACTGCGCCAAGTAAATTTGCTATGCACTTAGTAATTTTACTCACGGCTTTTTCATCGTTCTGGCGATCGTAATGTGATTGACAGGAAATGGGTGTTACTGGGCGGAAACAGGCCGTTTTATGGGCGTGTGGGAAAAAACGCTACCGTTTCCGGAAAAAACGCAGGAGTGGCCGGAGAAATGGGGGAGTGTCTGGGCGAACGCTGGGTGTGTTTGTGACGTCAAACCAGGAACGACAAGCACTGAACTGATCGCAGAGGCCGAGTAAGTCTGAAGCTACTCAGAAACTGCTACGAGGTGTGTAATCGCAATATTGCGATTACTTCGTTCGCAATTTTAAGATGCTAAGATTCACTCCCAGTAGGCGGCGGCTTAGCGTGAGCAACTCTGCTAAAATCGCCTTGCGAGCGAACAACTCGGAATGAGGGCCAGTGTTCTGTAGCTCTCTTCCAGCTGCATTCAACAGAGGTACTCCCATGCATCAGCCTTATCAGCTTATTGCACGCCATTAGGGTCACTTACCCACTGAAGACTGTATTTCATTTTCTACAGCTTGTAAAGGCACAGATCTGATGTGGACACTTTATAAGTGCGCTGGAGATACTCTTTTATCGTTGCTGGGAATCTTACTTGCATTAAAACAAAATGTTTTAATGAATGTAAAGGAGTGTCACTAGAAGGAGTTTTTTGCTGTGTGATTATACCCATTGGTTTTATTCAACAGCATTTACTCTGGAAGTCTGTAGTGAGCTCTGGAATTACATTGCAAGTGTGCCTCTCACACAGACATAACTTCCTCCTCACACAGCTTCCTCTTCCTTACTCTTTATCGCATTCTCCCTCTTTTCCTCATACAACTTCCTCCTCTTCCCATAACTTTTATCTTCCTCACACTCATTCCCATACCTTCCTCTACTCCCCTATACTTCTTTACTCTCCTTTCTTTTCCCCATACAAGTTCCTCTTCTTCACATAACTTTATCATTCTTACGACCTCTCATACCTTCCTCCTCTTCCTTATACTTCTCACATTCCCCTTTCCTTTTCCTTACACAACTTCCTCTTCTTTCATGCATGACATTATCTTCCTTATTCTCATACAACTTCCTCACATCCCTTCTCACAAAACCTCCTCCTCACATACTGTACCTTTATCATCTTCATTATAGTTTACAAATTATCCCGTCCTTTTCCTCCTACAACTTCCCTTTTATTCCTTGCATAACTATCCTCCATACACTTTTTTTTAAGCTTCCTCGCACAACTTACTTCTCTTCCTTATACTTCACATACCACTTTTTACTCACACTACTTCCTTCTCTTACACCTCACATAAATTTATCCTCTTTATACTTCTCACATTCTCCCATTTCCCTCACACAGCTTCCTCCTCTCTGCACATAACTTCCTCCTCTTCCTCATAATTCTCCCATTCCCCTCACACAGCTTCCTTCTTTTACACCTCACATAAATGTCTAATCTTTATATTTCTCACATTCTCCCTTTTTCCTCACACATCTTCCTTTTCTTCCGTATACTTCACATACTACCCTTTTCCTCAAACTACTTCCTTCTCTTACTCATCACATAAAACTTCCTCCTTTTCCTTATACTTCGCACATTCTCCCATTTCCCTCACACAGCTTCCTTCTCTCTGCACATATCTTACTCCTCTTCCTTATACTTCCCACATTCTCCATTTCCCTAATATAGCTTCCTCAACTCTGCACATAACTTACTCCTCTTCCTTATACTTCTCACATTCTCCCCTTTCTCTCACACAGCTTCCTCCTCTCTGCACATAACTTACTCCTCTTCCTTATACTTCTCCCATTTCAGTCACACAGCTTCCTCCTCTCTGCACATAACTTACTCCTCTTCCTTATACTTCTCCCATTTCAGTCACACAGCTTCCTCCTCTCTGCACATAACTTACTCCTCTTCCTTATACTTCTCCCATTTCAGTCACACAACTTCCTCATCTCTGCACATATCTTACTCCTCTTCCTTATACTTCTCACATTCTCCCCTTTCTCTCACACAGCTTCCTCCTCTCTGCACATAACTTACTCCTCTTCTTTATACTTCTCACTCTCCCATTTCCCTAAAATAGCTTCCTCCTCTCTGCACATAACTTACTCCTCTTTCTTATACTGTTCACATTCTCCCATTTACCTAATATAGCTTCCTCAACTCTGCACATAACTTACTCCTTTCTTATACTTCTCACATTCTCCAATTTTCCCTCACATAACTTCCTCATCTTCCTTATACTTCTCACTCTCCCATTCCCCTCACAAAGCTTCCTCCTCTCTGCACATAACTTACTCCTCTTCCTTATACTTCTCACAATCTCCCATTTCCCCTCATTCAGCTTCCTCCTCTCTGCACATAACTTACTCCTCTTCCTTATACTTCTCACAATCTCCCATTTCCCCTCATTCAGATTCCTCCTTTCTCAACATAACTTACTCCCCTTCCTTATACTTCTCACATTCTCTTTTTTCCCGTAACCAAACTTCCTCCTCTCTGCACATAACTTACCCCACTTCCTTATACTTCTTCCATTCCCCTCACACAGCTTCCTCCTCACTGCACATAACGCACTCCTCTTCCTTACACTTCTCACATTCTCCCATTTCCCCTCACACAACTTCCTGTCAATCCTCACAAAACATTATCTTCCTTACACTACTCACATAACTTCCTCTCTCCTCCTCACAGAACTTGCTATTACAGTGTACATTGCTTAGCCACCCCCTAACTGCCGTGAAATCAGTTCACCTATCCAGTGTGTTCCAAGATGGTAAATCCCTAGGGCTTCCCAACCTCAGGAGGAATACGCTGAAGTTTATATTTCTTTTGTCCATCAGTTACATGGTTATTCTTATGGATAAGTATTAGCTAGTTCATTGGCCGGAGCCAAAGGGACGGAGACCTGGGAGGATAGTCATTACCAGCCAAGGTCAATACATAGAAACCAATCCAAAGAGCCTTAATACAAGGCCTTAATTCTTCTGTCTCCAGCTGCATTGAGGCCACGGTGTATTTATAATGGGTGCAGGATGTGTGGTGTGCACAGGTTCTTGAGGGCCCACACTACATACCATGCACCCGTACATTATACTTACCTGGCTGGAGTGTGGTGCTGCAGAAATCACCAGAAAACTGTCACAGCCACCCTATTCCCAAACATTTCCACATGAACATGGCAGAGGGGGCCATCGTCCCAAAGGCCCGCACATGCTCGGTAGACTCTGGCACGCCCACCATATGGGAGACAACTTTTAAAAATTCATAGAAGGTTTCACATTTTATCTACTACCCTATGATTCAAACATTGTATACATCCACAAATGTCCGCATGTCACAGAGTAACTGCATGCATACTGTACACATCGATGGGGTGCTTAAGTGCCCATAGAGATAGCACGTTAGCACCTACGCCAACTCATGGCAGGTTGTGTCAGAGGCGATACCATTTCTTTCTGGAATATGAGACTTATTGCATGTAGGTGAAGTTAGACTACTAGCCAGGCCCACACCTAACAGAGCCCCGGTCCATAGTATATTGGATGCACCACATAACCAGCGGCTGGTGCTGTAGGCTGCAATGGTACAGTAGTAACCTGTTGGGATTGTGATCCGCAGGTATGGTTCATTAGGTTGACAGTGAAAAGGTCAGATATTCCTTCCTTTATATAGCTGACTAACTAGAACTGTGTACAGAAGGTAAATCCATACTACTGTTCAACCTTCTATAAATACATGGTGCAATACCCGAATTAGGACCCTATTGGGTTTGTAGACCTCAGCCTTTACTCTTACTACTAGCACTAGCATTGCCAGCCAGAGATGGTGACCCTATAGCAGGGAGACTCCTAGGCTGGCCAGGTTCCATAAAGTCCTGTCATGCCTAGTTGATGGCATCCAGAGCCCATGGGAACCTACAAGTATAACTGTCAAACAGAAAAAAATAGGATTTTAATTACCCACAGGAAAATCCTTTTCTCGTAGTCTGTAGAGGATACTGGGAATCCATTTAGTACCATGGGGTATAGATGGGTCCACTGGGAGCATTGGGCACTTTAAGAATTTGATACTGTGCGCTGGCTCCTCCCTCTATGCCCCTCCTACCAGACTCAGTCTCGGAAACTGTGCCCGAGAGACAGACATACTTAGAGAGAAGGATATTGATAAGGAAAGTGGTGAGATTACGAATCAGCAAATACAGAACAATAGGAAAGCCATGCAAACCAAACTTGAAACATGAACATCAACAGCTGAACAAACCAGAATACTTAACCAAGTAACAGTGCAGGAAGAACGAAGCACCGGGCGGGCGTCCAGTATCCCCTACGGACTACGAGAAAAGGATTTACCAGTAGGTAATTAAAATCCTATTTTCTCTTACGTCCTAGAGGATACTGGGAATCCATTTAGTACCATGGGGAAGTACCAAAGCTCCCAAACCGGGTGGGAGAGTGCTGAGGTTCCTGCAGAACTGATTGACCAAACTGAAGGTCCTCAGAGGCCAAAGTATTGAACTTGTAGAACTTTGCAAACGTGTTCAAACCTGACCAAGTAGCTGCTCGGCAGAGCTGTAAAGCCAAGACTACCCGGACAGCCACCCAAGAAGAACCCACCGACCTAGTAGAGTGGGCCTGTACAGACTTTGGAACCGGCAATCCTGCCGTGGAATAAGCATGCTGGCTAGTGAGCCTGATCCAGCGTGCAATAGACTGCTTTGAAGCAGGACACCCAATTTTATTGGGATCATAGAGAACGAACAGCGAGTCAGATTTTCTGTGACGAGCTGTTCTCTTTACATACACCTTCAAAGCCCTCACAATATCCAAAGACTTTGAAGTAGCAGAGGTGTCCGTCACAGCCGGAACCACAAAAGGGTTGGTTAATGTGAAAAGTGGACACCACCTTAGGAAGAAATTGCTGACGAGTTCTGAGTTCAGCCCTGTCCTCATGGAAAATTAAGGAGGGACTCTTGTGAGACAACGCCCCTAGTTCCGACACACGTCTTGCTGAGTCCAAGGCCAACAGTGTGACGGTCTTCCACGTAAGATACTTTACGTCAACCTCTTGTAACGGTTCAAACCAGTCCTATTGGAGGAACTGCAGCACCAAAGTGAGATCCCCAGGTGCGGTGGGAGGCACAAAGGGAGGCTGGATGTGCAGAACACCTTTCAAGAATGTCTGGACCTCAGGGAGAGAAGCCAATTGTTTCTGAAAGAAAATAGACAATCTGGACTTTAAGGGAACCTAGGCGTAGGCCCACATCCCCTCCCGACTGCAGAAAAAGCAGGAGACGGCCAATATGAAATTCCACCGCGGAATATTGTCTGCTCTATTGTCTGAATATTGTATGTCTCACACCAAGAGACATACTTCTTCCATATACCCCTTTCCTGGCTTGGATTATAGTCAGGATGACTTTGTCAGGAATCCCTCTCCTGGCTAGAATCAGCTGTTCAACCTGCATGCCGTTAAACGTAGCCACGGTAAGTCTTGATAGACGAATGGGCCCTGTTGCAGAAGATCCTCGCGAAGAGGTAGAGGCCACGGATCTTTGAGGAGCATCTCCATAAGGTCCGCGTAACAGGCCCTTCTTGGCCAGTCCGGAGCAATGAGAATTGCTTGAACATTTTCCCTTCTTATTCTTTTTAGAATTCTCGGGATCAGAGGAAGTGTAGGAAACATGTACACCATCTGGTAGACCCATGGAGTCATCAGAGCGTCTACCGACACTGCCTGTGGGTCTCTCGACCTGGAACAATACCGCTTGAGCTTCTTGTTGGGATGAGAGGCCATCATGTCGATTTGTGGATATCCCCACCGACATGTCAAGCACCTGAACACATCCGGGTGAAGGCTCCACTCCCCCGGGTGCAGGTCGTGTCTGCTGAGGAAGTCTGCTTCCCAGTTGTCTACTCCCGGAATACATACCGCCGACAACGGCACGGCGTGTTTTTCCGCTGAGAGGAGAATTCTTGACACCTCTGACATTGCTGCTCTGCTTTTCGTTCCGCCCTGTCGGTTTATGTACGTTACCACCGTTACATTGTCTGACTGGACCTGAATGGCCTGATTCCGAAGTATAGACGAGGCCTGCAGAAGGGCATCTGCAGAAGGGCATTGTAGATTGACCTGAGTTCCAAGATATTTATTGGAAGGACGACTTCCTGACTTGACCATCTTCCTTGAAACAGCACACCCTTGGTGACTGCTCCCCAACCTCTGAGGCTTGCGTCTGTGGTTAGCAGAATCCAATTATGAATCCCGAACCTCGATGAGGTGAGAAGTCTGTAGCCACCACAGAAGGGAGATCATGGCTTTTGGTGACAGACAGATCCTCTGGTGCATGTGAAGATGCGATCCGGACCATTTGTCCAACAGATCCAGCTGGAAGGGCCTTGCATTAAATCTTCCGTACTGAAGTGCCTCGTAAGAGGCCACCATTTTCCCCAGAAGGCGAATGCACAGATGCACAGAACTCCGGGCTGGCTTCAGGACAGCCCGAACTATCGACTGGATTTCCATAGCCTTCTCCAAGGGAAGGAACACTCTGAGATTCCGTGCCCAGTATCATACCCAGGAAGGAAAGCCTCTGCGTTGGTTCCACGTGAGATTTTGCTACGTTCAAAATCCACCTGTGATCCAGTAGTAGTCTTGTTGATAGGCGAATGCTGTCCAACAACAGATCCCTGGGCAGTGCCTTTATCAGAAGATCGTCCAGGTATGGAATTATGTTCACTCCCTGTTTGCGGAGTAGAAACATAATCTCTGCCATTAACTTGGTGAACACTCTCGGTGCTGTGGAGAGACCAAATGGCAGGGCCTGGAACTGGTAGTGGCAGTCCTGCAGTGCAAACCGTAGATAAGCCTGATGAGGCAGCCAGATCGGAATGTGAAGATACGCATCCTTGATATCTAGAGACACTAGGAATTACCCCTCCTCCAGACCTGAGATCACCACTCTCAGAGACAGCATCTTGAATTTGAACACTCGTAAGTACGGGTTCAACTACTTGAGGTTCAACATCGGCATTACCGAAACGTACGGTTTCGGTACTAGAAACAGGTGCGAATAATATCCCTTGTTTTGCAGATGAGGTGGAACTGGAACAATTACCTGAGTCTGTACCAGTTTTTGAATTAGCGTTCTGTAAGGTTATACTTGCTTCCTGTGAAACTGGTAAGCCTGATTTGAAGAATCTGAGAGGTGGGAGCTCCTGGAACTCCAGTCTGTAGCCATGGGAAATAAGATCTATAACCCAGGGATCCTGGCATGATGTTGTCCAGATGTGATTGAAAATTTTTATTCAGGCTCCCACCTGCCTGTCCTCCAGGCATCGTGGTCCACCATCATGCTGAGGGCTTTGAGGAAGTAGAGCTTGAGCTCTGTTCCTGTGAACCAGCAGTTGCTGGTTTTCGTGGTTTACCTCAAGCACCTCTGGTGGCTGTAGAAGAACCTCTGGTTTTGCCCTTAAACTTGGCAGTCCAAAAGGACTGTAGATTAGGTCCTAAGTAGGCCTTCCTGGCTAGGAGAACTGCAGAAGGAAAACACGTGGACTTATCCGTCGTAGCTTTGGAGATCCATTTGTCTAGTTTATCTCCAAATAAGGCTTCTCCTGTGAAGGGTAGGCCTTTCACGCCTTTCCTGGAGTCCGCGTCAGCAGTCCACTGGTGTAGCCATAAGCCTCTGCGTGCGGACACTACTATAGCAGTGCTGCGGGCATTAAGCAAGCCTATTTCTTTTATAGATTCCACCATAAAATTTGCAGAGTCCTGTATATGTTGCAGGAGTAAAACAATCTCCCCTTAGGCAAGGTACCTAACCCCTCAATTAGGTTACCCGACCATTTTGCGGTGGCCTTAGTAATCCACCCACATGCCATAGTGGGTCTCTGTGCCACGCCAGCAGCTGTATACAAAGATTTTAGTGTATTTTCAATTCTACAATCAGCCATGTCTTTTAGGGAGGCTGCACCAGGGACAGGCAATACAATTTTCCGTGACAGCCTGGATACTGATGCATCCACTATCGGTGGATTTTCCCATTTTTTTCTATCCTCAGGAGGAAAGGGAAAAGATGATATCAATCTTTTAGGGATTTGAAATTTCCTATCAGGATTAACCCACAGTTCTTCAAACAGGGTATTTAGTTCCTTTGACACAGGAAAATTAGCTGAGGATTTATTTTTTTATATTAAAATAGGATTCCTCATTCTCCTCTGTTACCTTATCAGGGATATGCAGAACCTCTCTGATAGCCTCTATGAGAGCCTCTATTCCCTGTGACAGAGTAGCCTTCCCCACCTCTGCGTCCACCTCCCCCTCCTCCATGTCTGACCCCTCATCATCAGACTGCAGGATATGGGCCAAAGGACGTTTTTGCGGACAAATGGTAGGGGACTGAGACGTTGGTTTGGGTACTGAGTCTCTGTTCATAAACTCAGTCATCGATTGTCTTAAGTATTGCATCTCTTTCTCATTGCAGGATAATTTAGTAGAAATATTAGAAATCATTCCCCTAATGGAATCCAGCCAAGCTGGTTCTGCCCCACTTGCCTGGGAAGGTACACTGCACTGAGTACACTGTAGTGAACCCCCTGGGGAAGAGGAACACTGTGCCTTACATGAAACACACTCTTTGTCTGACATACTGTGACAGTGACAGCACACACACACACACACAGGAAAAGGTTAAATACACAATTAACCCACAAAGAGCCCTTGAAGAGAGAGACAGAGATAGCCTGGAACCAGCACACAGCATCCTTACTGCTAATGCCAAGCTTAGCTGGGTCCCCCCCAGATTGGGGACTTAGTACACTAGTAAGCACTCCCCCCCTGCTATGACACCCTGGTACTGCTGAGGTTATCTGGAGTCTCTCCCTGTCAGTCAGCGTCTGTGTCCACTGCAGAGAGAAAATGGCGCTGGTGAGCTGCTGGATCCGCTCATAGTGAAGCCCCGCCCTTTCAGTGGCATGCGGTCTTCCCGCTTTTTTATACTGGCTGAGGTCATTTTTAGTGCTTAAAATTAGGTCAGTCGCCTTTTAAGTATGTAATGCCAGTCTGGGTACTGTGTACACCCGTAGTGCACTTAGACTCAGTTCGCTCCCTCAGAAGCAGTGCGTCCGCACTGTGTACTGAGTCTTGAGACTCCGCTGCCCCTGTAGAAGCCGTGCGTCTCTGTACCCTCATGTCGCCATAATGGCCGGCGACCCGCTAACCGGGACGCTGGCTTAGTACTCACCACTCTTCTTTCTCCTGGCTCTGTTAGGGGTGGCGGCGTGCTGCAGGAATGTACGCTTGCCGTGGTGGGGCATGCGAATAGGTCCCTCAGGAGCTAGTGTCCTGAAAGCGGGGAATGGGACCATTAACCCTTCAAGAGGTTGGGCCGTCCCCCCCCCCCCCCCTAAGTCCCACGAAGCAGGCAGGCTGGTACCATCCAGTCCTGCCTGAAAATAACAGAGAAAATTATTGCAGAAAACTCATCAGGAGCTTCCAGCGACGTGACCGGCTCCTCCGGGCACATTTTCTAAACTGAGTCTGGGAGGAGGGACATAGAGGGAGAAGCCAGCGCACATTATCAAATTATTAAAGTGCCCAAGGCTCCTAGTGGACCCGTCTATACCCCATGGTACTTAATGGATTCCCAGTATCCTCTAGGACGAAAGAGAAAATACTTTATTAAAATAAATAATTCAACACAATCCTACCGGGACCCTTTTTTTTTTTTTTTTAACAAGCCCCTAGAGAACACTGCATCATGCTACTTGGCTCAGGGCTGGTATGGCACTATGGCAGAGGAAACCAATGCTGCCACCGGTCTGGCAAAGCCTGTTGTTGGTAGCAGCATGTGGAGAGAGGGCACCCCATTCTTTTTGTCACTCCTCCCTTCTTGGGTTGTTTTATGACAGTCTGAACTGGTAGCCTTATTCAAGTTTGTTAGCAAACCAGAAAAATGCAAGTAACTGAGCAAAACAACTAGTGATGAGCGGGTTCGGTTCCTCGGAATCCGAACCCCCCCGAACTTCACCCATTTCACACGGGTCCGAGGCATACTCGGATTCTCCCGTATTGCTCGGTTAACCCGAGCGCACCCGAACGTCATCATCCCGCTGTCGGATTCTCGCGAGATTCGGATTCTATATAAGGAGCCGCGCGTCGCCGCCATTTTTCACTCGTGCATTGGAAATGATAGTGAGAGGACGTGGCTGGCGTCTTCTCACTTTGTTTCAGGGGGCTGCAAATATCTTTATTCTGTGGACCAGCAGTATTATAGGAGGAGTACAGTGCAGAGTTTTGCTGACCAGTGACCACCAGTATTATACGTTCTCTGCCTGAAAAACGCTCCATATCTGTGCTCAGTGTGCTGCATATATCTGTGCTCACACTGCTTTATTGTGGGGACTGGGGACCAGCAGTATTATATAGGAGGAGTACAGTGCAGAGTTTTGCTGACCAGTGACCACCAGTATTATACGTTCTCTGCCTGAAAAACCCTCCATATCTGTGCTGCATTGTAGTATATATAGTAGGAGTACAGTGCATAATTTTGCTGACCACCAGTATATAATATATAGGAGTACGGTACAGAAGGCCACTGCTCTACCTACCTCTGTGTCGTCAAGTATACTATCCATCCATACCTGTGGTGCATTTCAGTTTTGCACAGTTTGCTGACCACCAGTATATAATATATAGCAGTACGGTACAGTAGGCCACTGCTCTACCTACCTCTGTGTCGTCAAGTATACTATCCATCCATACCTGTGGTGCATTTCAGTTTTGCACAGTTTGCTGACCACCAGTATATAATATATAGCAGTACGGTACAGTAGGCCACTGCTCTACCTACCTCTGTGTCGTCAAGTATACTATCCATCCATACCTGTGGTGCATTTCAGTTTTGCACAGTTTGCTGACCACCAGTATATAATATATAGCAGTACGGTACAGTAGGCCACTGCTCTACCTACCTCTGTGTCGTCAAGTATACTATCCATCCATACCTGTGGTGCATTTCAGTTGTGCGCAGTATATATAGTAGTAGGCCATTGCTATTGATACTGGCATATAATTCCACACATTAAAAAATGGAGAACAAAAATGTGGAGGGTAAAATAGGGAAAGATCAAGATCCACTTCCACCTCGTGCTGAAGCTGCTGCCACTAGTCATGGCCGAGACGATGAAATGCCATCAACGTCGTCTGCCAAGGCCGATGCCCAATGTCATAGTAGAGAGCATGTAAAATCCAAAAAACAAAAGTTCAGTAAAATGACCCAAAAATCAAAATTAAAAGCGTCTGAGGAGAAGCGTAAACTTGCCAATATGCCATTTACGACACGGAGTGGCAAGGAACGGCTGAGGCCCTGGCCTATGTTCATGGCTAGTGGTTCAGCTTCACATGAGGATGGAAGCACTCATCCTCTCGCTAGAAAAATGAAAAGACTTAAGCTGGCAAAAGCACAGCAAAGAACTGTGCGTTCTTCTAAATCACAAATCCCCAAGGAGAGTCCAATTGTGTCGGCTGCGATGCCTGACCTTCCCAACACTGGACGGGAAGAGGTGGCGCCTTCCACCATTTGCACGCCCCCTGCAAGTGCTGGAAGGAGCACCCGCAGTCCAGTTCCTGATAGTCAAATTGAAGATGTCACTGTTGAAGTACACCAGGATGAGGATATGGGTGTTGCTGGCGCTGGGGAGGAAATTGACAAGGAGGATTCTGATGGTGAGGTGGTTTGTTTAAGTCAGGCACCCGGGGAGACACCTGTTGTCCGTGGGACGAATATGGCCATTGACATGCCTGGTCAAATTACAAAAAAAAAATCACCTCTTCGGTGTGGAATTATTTTAACATAAATGCGGACAACAGGTGTCAAGCCGTGTGTTGCCTTTGTCAAGCTGTAATACGTAGGGGTAAGGACGTTAACCACCTCGGAACATCCTCCCTTATACGTCACCTGCAGCGCATTCATCATAAGTCAGTGACAAGTTAAAAAACTTTGGATGACAGCGGAAGCAGTCCACTGACCACTTAATCCCTTCCTCTTGTAACCAAGCTCCTGCAAACCACACCACCAACTCCCTCAGTGTCAATTTCATCCTTACACAGGAAAGCCAATAGTCCTGCAGGCCATGTCACTGTCAAGTCTGATGAGTCCTCTCCTGCCTGGGATTCCTCCGATGCATCCTTGAGTGTAACGCCTACTGCTGCTGGCGCTGCTGTTGTTGCTGCTGGGAGTCGATTGTCATCCCAGAGGGGAAGTCGGAAGACCACTTGTACTACTTCCAGTAAGCAATTGACTGTCCAACAATCCTTTGCGAGGAAGATGAAATATCACAGCAGTCATCCTGCTGCAAAGCGGATAACTCAGGCCTTGGCATCCTGGGCGGTGAGAAACGTGTTTCCGTTATCCACCGTTAATTCACAGGCAACTACAGACTTGATTGAGGTACTGTGTCCCCGGTACCAAATACCATCTAGGTTCCATTTCTCTAGGCAGGCGATACCGAAAATGTACACAGACCTCAGAAAAAGAGTCGCCAGTGTCCTAAAAAAGCAGTTGTACCCAATGTCCACTTAACCACGGACATGAGGACAAGTGGAGCAGGGCAGACTCAGGACTATATGACTGTGACAGCCCACTGGGTAGATGTATTACCTCCCGCAGCAAGAACAGCAGCGGCGGCACCAGTAGCAGCATCTCGCAAACGCCAACTCGTTCCTAGGCAGGCTACGCTTTGTATCACCGCTTTCCAGAAGAGGCACACAGCTGACAACCTCTTACGGAAACTGAGGAACATCATCGCAGAATGGCTTACCTCAAATGGACTCTCCTGGGGATTTGTGACATCGGACAACGCCAGCAATATTGTGCGTGCATTACATCTGGGCAAATTCCAGCACGTCCCATGTTTTGCACATACATTGAATTTGGTGGTGCAGAATTATTTAAAAAAATGACAGGGGCGTGCAAGAGATGCTGTCGGTGGCCCGAAGAATTGCGGGCCACTTTCAGCATTCAGCCACCGCGTGCCGAAGATTGGAGCACCAGCAAACAGTCCTGAACCTGCCCTGCCATCATCTGAAGCAAGCGGTGGTAACGAGGTGGAATTCAACCCTCTATATGCTTCAGAGGATGGAGGAGCAGCAAAAGGCCATTCAAGCCTATACATCTGCCTACGATATAGGCAAAGGAGGGGGAATGCATCTGACTCAAGCGCAGTGGAGAATGATTTCAACGTTGTGCAAGGTTCTGCAACCCTTTGTACTTGCCACACGTGAAGTCAGTTCAGACACTGCCAGCCTGAGTCAGGTCATTCCCCTCATCAGGCTTTTGCAGAAGAAGCTGGAGACATTGAAGGAGGAGCTAAAACAGAGCGATTCCGCTAGGCATGTGGGACTTGTGGATGGAGCCCTTAATTCGCTTAACCAGGATTCACGGGTGGTCAATCTGTTGAAATCAGAGCACTACATTTTGGCCACCGTGCTCGATCCTAGATTTATAACCTACGTTGTATCTCTCTTTCCGGCAGACACAAGTCTGCAGAGGTTCAAAGACCTGCTGGTGAGAAAATTGTCAAGTCAAGCGGAACGTGACCCGTCAACAGCTGCTCCTTCACATTCTCCTGCAACGGGGGGTGCGAGGAAAAGGCTAAGAATTCCGAGCCCACACGCTGGCGGTGATGCAGGGCAGTCTGGAGCGAGTGCTGACATCTGGTCCGGACTGAAGGACCTGCCAACGATTACCGACATGTCGTCTACTGACACTGCATATGATTCTCTCACCATTGAAAGAATGGTGGAGGATTATATGAGTGACCGCATCCAAGTAGGCACGTCAGACAGTACGTACTTATACTGGCAGGAAAAAGAGGCAATTTGGAGGCCCTTGCACAAACTGGCTTTATTCTACCTAAGTTGCCCTCCCACAAGTGTGTACTCCGAAAGAGTGTTTAGTGCCGCCGCTCACCTTGTCAGCAATCGGCATACGAGGTTACTTCCAGAAAATGTGGAGAAGATGATGTTCATTAAAATGAATTATAATCAATTCCTCCGTGGAGACATTAACCAGCAGCAATTGCCTCCAGAAAGTACACAGGGACCTGAGATGGTGGATTCCAGTGGGGACGAATTAATAATCTGTGAGGAGGGGGATGTACACAGTGAAAGGGGTGAGGAATCGGACGATGAGGAGGAGGTGGACATCTTGCCTCTGTAGAGCCAGTTTGTGCAAGGAGAGATTGATTGCTTCTTTTTTGGTGGGGGCCCAAACCAACCAGTCATTTCAGTCACAGTTGTGTGGCAGACCCTGTCACTGAAATGATGGGTTTGTTAAAGTGTGCATGTCCTGTTTATACAACATAAGGGTGGGTGGGAGGGCCCAAGGACAATTCCATCTTGCACCTCTTTTTTCTTTCATTTTTCTTTGCATCATGTGCTGTTTGGGGACTATTTTTTGAAGTGCCATCCTGCCTGACACTGCAGTGCCACTCCTAGATGGGACAGGTGTTTGTGTCGGCCACTTGTGTCGCTTAGCTTAGCCATCCAGCGACCTTGGTGCACCTCTTTTTTTTCTTTGCATCATGTGCTGTTTGGGGACTATTTTTTTGAAGTGCCATCCTGCCTGACACTGCAGTGCCACTCCTAGATGGCCAGGTGTTTGTGTCGGCCACTTGTGTCGCTTAGCTTAGTCACACAGCTACCTCATTGCGCCTCTTTTTTTCTTTGCATCATGTGCTGTTTGGGGAGTATTTTTTTGAAGGGCCATCCTGCGTGACACTGCAGTGCCACTCCTAGATGGGCCAGGTGTTTGTGTCGGCCACTAGGGTCGCTTAGCTTAGTCACACAGCTACCTCATTGCGCCTCTTTTTTTCTTTGCATCATGTGCTGTTTGGGGAGTATTTTTTTGAAGGGCCATCCTGCGTGACACTGCAGTGCCACTCCTAGATGGGCCAGGTGTTTGTGTCGGCCACTTGGGTCGCTTAGCTTAGTCATCCAGCGACCTCGGTGCAAATTTTAGGATTAAAAATAATATTGTGAGGTGTGAGGTGTTCAGAATAGACTGAAAATGAGTGGAAATTATGGTTATTGAGGTTAATAATACTATGGGATCAAAATGACCCCCAAATTCTATGATTTAAACTGTTTTTGGGGGGTTTTGGAAAAAACACCTGAATCCAAAACACACCCGAATCCGACAAAAAAATTTCAGCGAGGTTTTGCCAAAACGCGTCCGAATCCAAAACACGGCCGCGGAACCGTATCCAAAACCAAAACACAAAACCCGAAAAATGTCCGGTGCACATCACTAAAAACAATACTGCACTGCAGGTGGGGCAGATGTAACATGTGCAGAGAGAGTAAGATTTGGGTGGGGTGTTCAAACTGAAATCAGTGTAAAAATTAAGCAGCCAATATTTACCTTGCACAGAAATAATATAACCCACCCAAATCTAACTCTCTCTGCACTTGTTACATCTGCCCCACCTGCAGTACAACGTGGTTTGGCCCATTTGCTTGCTTTTTTGGTTTGCTAGCAAACCTGAATAACCCCTTGTGGTCCTTGTAGAGGTGCGTGCAGCTAGCAGATGAGAATAATGGGCATTACTAATCAGGCACTGGGGGGGATTATATTGCTCATATCCGACGTCGGCCTGTTATTACCCAATCCTATATTATTATTATTTGTCCATAATTGTAAAGCGCTATAGAATATGCTGGTGATACAAGTGTTAATAAATAAAACAATCTGAGATTTGGGGCACCTGGAACACTTTAATCTCCAGCAAACCCCATGTATACAGACAGATCACTTCATTGTGTTTCCGATGGAACTGAAGTTTAGGCATGAGCACCTGCGTGGATGTAGACGTATGTACTGGGGATAAAGACAACGGTTAGATGGTCACACTGGCCTCTGACTGGTCAAAGACTACAACACGGCTCATTGCATGACATCCTGTTCCCATAGCAACATCCGTACGCCTGATGGGAAACCATCAGAACAAATTGCTCCAAGGGGCCAAAATCTGACCCTCCCCCCGCATCACCCATTTCTTCTTGTGACTCTAATTAATCAGGCTTAAGGCGTCATCCCCTCATTCCTGACGCAGCGACGTCTATTCAACACGTCCGTCTCCTCACAACTTACTTCCAAGAAATACACACATCTCATAAGTACATTTATGCAGACGCATCAATACATATGCAAGCCCAAGATTCACTTCTGTTATCCAATCTGAGGCTAATTACAGATATCTGAAGCCCCAGACACTTGTTCTCCCAAATTCAGACTTAAAAATACACAAATCCTCATTTCTATCAGCAACATGCACTTAGAGCCTAATTAAGTTCCTGGTGGCTTGCGCACAACTACGATGGTGCAAGGATTGCCGGAACCAGAGGCGTGTCACCCCCATTTTCTGGGAGTGCTATGGCCTGCGTCTGAAGACACTTCACATTACCCATCATGCTTTTGTGCCCCATCAAACCATGCTCTTTAAGATATTGGGGGTCATTCCGAGTTGTTCGCTCGCTAGCAGATTTTAGCAGCATTACACACGCTAAGCCGCCGCCCTCTGGGAGTGTATCTTAGCTTAGCAGAATTGCGAACGAAAGATTAGCAGAATTGCGAATAGAAATTTCTTGGCAGTTTCTGAGTAGCTCCAGACCTACTCACAGATTGTGATCAGCTCAGGCCGTTTCGCTCCTGGTTTGACGTCACACACACGCCCAGCATTCGGCCAGCCACTCCCCCGTTTCTCCAGACCCTCCCGCGTTTTCCCTGACACGCCTGCGTTTTTCCGCACACTCCCAGAAAACGGCCAGTTTCCGCCCAGAAACACCCACTTCCTGTCAATCACACTCCGATCACTTCAACGATGAAAAATCTTCGTTCGGATGTGAGTAAATTTACTAAGTTTTGTGCTAAAATACTAACCGCATGCGCGCTGCATAACATGCACATTTTTGCCTTAATTGCCCCGTTGCAAAAATTGGCATTGAGCGAACAACTCGGAATGACCCCCATTGTTCAGTGCCACCGTGGTTTTGTGTATCATAATTCATCTCCCAAATGTTGATGTCAACATATCACTAAAGGGCTCTGCTGGGAAAATACAAATCATCGATTCATAGAAATTTGTCATTTTTGAATAATAGCTAAAGGAATCTAGACTTGCAAGTTGGATGCATTGGACGCTCAGAACTAAGGGGGTCATTCCAAGTTGATCGCTCGCTAGCAACTTCTCTTATACGTCTTAGAGGATGCTGGGGACGACATCAAGACCATGGGGTAATGACGGGATCCGCAGGAGACATGGGCACTCTAAAGACTTTTCATTGGGTGTGAACTGGCTCCTCCCTCTATGCCCCTCCTCCAGACCTCAGTTTTAGAAATGTGCCCAGGTCGACTGGATGCACTCTGAGGAGCTCTACTGCGTTTCTCTGAAAAGACTTATGTTATGTTTTTTATTTTCAGGGAGATCTGCTGGCATCAGACTTCTTCGACTGCTTCGTGGGACTGAGGGAGCAGAAGCAGAACCAACTTCCTAAAGAGTTTCATGGCTCTGCTTGTGGCTGACAGGACACCATTAGCTCCTGAAGGGAACTGAACGCTAGCCGTGTCTAGATGCTCACTCCCACAGCACGCCGTCACCCCCCTCACAGAGCCAGAAGTCAGAAGACAGGTGAGTATGAGAAGAATGATCTTCAATCAAGTGACGGCTGAGGTGCGCCGCGGCTGGCGGGAGCGCAGCGCGCCATTGCTGCCCACACACACAGGCACTGCAGGGTGCAGGGCGCGGGGGGCACCCTGGGCAAGAAAAATACCTCAAAACTGGCTAAAAGGGGGCATAAGATGCCGCTAGCACAGCCCTACCCCCGCCAGTATAAATAATAGGTCAATATACTGAGTGTAAGGACGTGCCGTTGTGGGGGCAGAGCTTCTTCCTCAGGCAGCCAGCACACTACTCAGCGCCATTTTCTCTCTCTCCTCAGGCTGCAGAGAACACGTTGGTCCTCTCCTCCACTTCTGACAAGTACAGGGTGCTATAAAGGGGGAGCACAAAGCGATTGTGGTGCATTTGATAGTGTATATTACTATTTAAAAGCGCTTTTGGGCTGTGGACATACTGTGTGCACAGGCAATATTGGCGCTGGGTTTGTGAGCTGGCTGCTCCTATCCTGTGTCCCTCTGACAGATTTTACTGTGGGTCTGTCTTCAAAATAAGTCCCAGTGTGTCTGTGAGTGTGGTGTACACGTGTGAGGCATGTCTGAGGCAGGGAGTTCCTCCCCGGAGGAAGCAATTTTAGGGACACAGAGTTGTAATGTGGTGGCGCTACCGGCACACCAAGAGCCTGCATGGGTGAAAGCGCTACGTGACAGTATGCATCTGATTAACCGTAGATTGGATAAGTCTGAATCTAAGGCTGCAAGCTGGAGAAAATCTGTGGAAGATGTGATTTTTCAGGATGCTGTTATTCCTTATGCGGGCGGCCCCTCTGGGTCACATAAGAGACACTGATACAGACACGGATTCTGATTCTTGTGTCGACAAAAGTGAATCCAGAGAGATAGATCATAAATTGGCAAAAAGTATACAATATATGATTGTGGCTATAAGGGAAGTGTTGGAGGTTACAGAAAGCACTCCTGTACCTCAGGAGAAGGCTTATTTATGTAAGGAAAAGAAATCCAAAATCACATTCCCTCCTTCACACAAACAAAATGCTCTGTTTGAAGGGATGTGGCTGAATCCTGATAAAAAATTTCGGATTCCCAAAAGGATTCACATAGCTTATCCTTTCCCGGTTGAAGACAGGAAAAAATGGGAGTCACCCCCTGTGTTACACAGTGCACTTTCCAGGTTGACAAAGAAGGTAATTCTCCCTGCTCCTGGCACGGCTTCTCTTAAAGAGCCGGCATACCGCAAAATGGAAACGACATTGAAATTCATTTATGTTACCAATGGTACACTGCTCAGGCCCACTATTGCCTGCGCATGGGTGAGTCGCGCTATTGAAAAATGGTCAGAAAGCGTGTCATCAGAAATTGACACGATTGATAAAGATGAGATACTCCTTAAGTTAGGGAATATCAAGGACGCTGCCACCTACATGCTGGAAGCAATGAAGGATATTGGACTCTTGAGTTCACAGGCCGCTACCATGACAGTATCGGCTAGGCGGGCATTATGGATTCGCCAGTGGAACGTGGATGCAGATTCCAAAAGAAACATGGCGGCTCTCCCATATAAAGGTGAGGCCTTATTTGGCGATGGCCTGGATGCGTTAGTCTCGGCGGCTACCGCAGTTAAGTCAACATTTTTGCCCTCTGCGCCTGCACCGGCAAAAAAGACCTATCACCCGCAAATGCAGTCCTTTCGGCCCAATAAATACAAAAAGGCGAGAGGTTCCCCATTCTTTGCAGGTAGGGGAAGAGGAAGGGGAAAGAAGCCCACACCGGCTCCAGGTTCCCAAGAGCAGAAGTTTACCTCTAATTCTGCCAAATCCCCAGCATGACGCTGGAGCTCCCTTGCGGGAGGCCGCTCGGGTGGGGGCACGTCTCAAACTCTTCAGCCAGGATTGGATTCTGTCTGGCCTGGATCCCTGGGTGTTGCAAATAGTATCCCAGGGATACAAACTAGAGTTTCAAGACGTTCCCCCATGACGATTTTTCAAATCGACCTTGCCAGCTTCTCCGCCAGAGAGAGAAGCAGTAACAGCGGCAATCCAAAAATTATGTCAAGACCAGGTTATAGTCCTGGTACAGTTGTCACAACAAGGGCGGGGTTTTTATTCAAGCCTCTTTGTTGTTCCGAAGCCGGACGGCTCGGTCAGACCGATCCTAATTCTAAAAGATCTGAATTTCTTCCTGAAAAGGTTCAAGTTCAAGATGGAATCACTTCGGGCGGTGATTGCCAGTCTGGAGGAGGGGGACTACTTCGTGTCGGTGGACATAAAGGATACTTACCTGCATGTTCCTATTTATCCTCCTCACCAGGCTTATCTGAGATTCGCGATTCAGGATTGCCATTACCAATTCCAGACGTTACCTTTCGGTCTCTCCACGGTGCCGAGGGTATACACCAAGGTGATGGCAGAGATGATGGTCCTCCTTCGTCAGAAAGGAGTCAATATAATCCCTTATCTGGACGACCACCTGATAAAGGCGCGATCCAGGGAGCAGTTATTACAAAACATATCCCTCTCCCTGTCAATACTCCAACACGGGTGGATCATAAATTACCCAAAGTCACAGTTGGAACCGACGACAAGGTTGTCTTTCCTCGGGATGATTCTGGACACAGAAGTTCAGAGAGTATTTCTTCCGCTGGAAAAGGCTCTGGAAATCCAGAAAATGGTAAAACAGATATTGAAACCATCAAGTGTGTCGATCCATCAGTGCATTCGGTTGTTGGGGAACATGGTGGCGGCCTACGAGGCCATACAGTTTGGCAGGTTCCATGCCAGAGTATTCCAGTAGGACATGTTGGACAAGTGGTCGGGGTCACACCTACACATGCACAGAAAGATAATCCTGTCGTCAAAACCCAGGATTTTGCTCCTGTGGTGGTTGCACAGCTCTCACCTACTAGAGGGACGCAGGTTCGGGATTCAGGACTGGGTCCTAGTAACCACGGATGCAAGACTCCGAGGCTGAAGAGCAGTCTCTCAGGGAGAAAACTTCCAGGGATGTTGGTCACAACAGGAAGCCTGCCTTCACATAAACGTTCTGGAGCTAAGAGCCATTTACAACGGTCTTCAACAAGCGGTACATCTTCTTCAAGACCATCCCGTGCAGATCCAGGCGGACAATGTAACAGCAGTCGCATACATAAACAGGCAGGGCAGAACGAAAAGCAGAGCGGCAATGGCAGAGGCGACAAAAACCCTCCGCTGGGCAGAAAAACATCTACAAGCTCTGTCGGCAATATACATTCCGGGAGTAGACAACTGGGAAGCAGACTTCCTCAGCAGACACGATCTCCATCCAGGAGAGTGGGGCCTCCACCAAGAAGTCTTCGCAGAGGTGACAAGTCTTTGAGGAGTTCCTCAAATAGACATGATGGCATCTCGTCTCAACAATAAGCTTCAAATATACTGTTCCAGGTCGAGAGACCCTCAAGCAGTAGCAGTGGATGCACTGGTAACCCAGGGGGTGTTTCCGTAAGTGTATGTTTTCCCCCTACTTCCGCTGATCCCAAAAGTACTCAGGATCATAAGAAAGACAAGGGTTCGAGCAATCTTCATTGCCCCAGACTGGCCAAGAAGGGCTTGGTACCCAGATCTTCAGCAGTTACTCATAGGAGATCCTCGACCTCTTCCTCCTCGGGAGGACCTGCTGCAGCAGGGGTCGTGTGTGTACCAAGACTTACCGCGGCTACGTTTGACGGCATGGCTGTTGAGCGACGTATCCTAGCCAGGAAGGGTACTCCTAAGGAGGTCATCCCTACCCTTATTCAGGCCAGAAAGGGAGTAACGTCAAAGCATTACCACCGTATTTGGAGAAAATATGTGTCTTGGTGTGAATCCAAGAAAGCTCCTACGGAAGAGTTTCACTTAGGACGTTTTCTCCATTTTTTGCAGGATGGTGTGGAGACGGGCCTACGATTGGGATCAATCAAGGTCCAGATTTCGGCCTTGTCAGTGTTCTTCCAAAAACAATTGGCCTCTCTTCCAGAGGTTCAGACCTTCGTGAAAGGGGTTCTGCACATCCAGCCTCCATTCGTGCCTCCAGTGGCACCATGGGACCTTAACGTGGTATTGCTGTTCCTTCAATCGGATTGGTTTGAGCCTCTACAAAAGATAGAGTTGAAGTTTCTCACTTGGAAAGTGGTGATGCTTTTGGCATTGGCATCCGCAAGGCGGGTGTCGGAATTGGGGGCCTTGTCTCACAAGAGCCCTTACCTGATTTTCCATGAAGATAGGGCAGAGTTGCGAACTCGCCAACATTTTCTTCCAAAGGTGGTTTCTGCTTTTCACATAAACCAATCTATTGTGGTGCCAGTAGTTACTGACACATTCACTGATTCAAAGACTCTAGATGTGGTTAGAGCTTTAAAAACCTATGTTGCTAGAACAGCTCGTATACGGAAAACAGAAACTCTGTTTGTCCTGTATGATCACAACAAGATTGGCTGTCCTGCTTCCAAGCAGACTATTGCACGTTGGATTAGAAATACGATTTAGCAAGCTCGTACTACGGCTGGATTGCCGTTACCGACGTCGGTAAAGGCCCACTCCACTAGGAAGGTGGGCTCATCCTGGGCGGCTGCCCGGGGGGTCTCAGCATTACAACTTTGCCAAGCAGCTACTTGGTCAGGGTCAAACACATTTGCTAAGTTCTACAAGATTGACACCTTGGTCAATGAGGACCTAAAGTTTGGTCAATCGGTGCTGCAGGGTCATCCGCACTCTCCCGCCCGTACTGGAGCTTTGGTATAGACCCCATGGTCTTGATGTCATCCCCAGCAGCCTCTAGGACGTATGAGAAAATAGGATTTTGATAACCTACCGGTAAATTCTCTTCTCCTAGTCCGTAGAGGATGCTGGGCGCCCGTCCCAGTGTGTACTTTACCTGCAGTTTAGTTATTACAGTTACACAAGTTGTGTTATCTTGGTTTCAGCATGTTGCTGCAATTAGTTCATGCCTGTTGGCATGTGTTATGTTGAATGCCATGTGTGCGGCATGGTTGAGGGTGTGAGTTGGTAGATATCTCACCACTAGTTAAGTAATTCCTTTCCTCGAAATGTCAGTCTCCCTGGGCACAGTTCCTACAACTGAGGTCTGGAGGAGGGGCATAGAGGGAGGAGCCAGTTCACACCCAATGAAAAGTCTTTAGAGTGCCCATGTCTCCTGCGGATCCCGTCTATACCCCATGGTCTTGATGTAGTCCCCAGCATCCTCTACGGACTAGGAGAAAAGGATTTACCAGTAGGTTATCAAAATCCTATTTTTGCTGTGCTGCGATCAGATAGTCGCCGCCTATGGGGGAGTGTATTTTCGCATTGCAAGTGTGCGAACGCTGTTGCAGCCGACGGCACAAAAAAGTTTTTTGCAGTTTGAGTAGCTCTGGACTTACTCAGCCGCTGCCTTCACTTCAGCCTGTCCGTTCCAAGAACTGACATCAGTTTTTGCAAACACTCCCAGAAAACGGTCAGTTGACACCCACAAACGCCCTCTTTCTGTCAATCACCTTGCGATCGGCTGTGCACTGCAAATGGATTCTTCCTTCAATCCATCGCCCAGCACCAATCCTCTTTGTACCCATACGACGCGCCTGCGCAATGCGGTGCATACGCAGTTTTGCAGAGATTTAACCTGATCGCAGCACTGCAAAAAGTTGCTAGCGAGCGATCAACTCGGAATGACCCCCTAAATCAGGATGACCAGCAACGACTTGGCCGCATCTGTGTCTGCAATGCTTCCGCTGGGTGTGGTATGAGAACAACATTCATCATGTAGACACTGATAAAATGTTGACATGATAAAACTGACTTACCTGCTGCCTACATCAGCAACAGCTGCGGCAGTCTCTGAATCCCGGTGATCATGTGACTGAGTTCCACCAGAGATATCTGACTGAGCGCCATTCCGGTGAGTACACTGGCCCTATCCCTGTTGTTGACATTTTGACTGTGTCGGCATTTCAGATGTCTACATTCTAAGAATTAGACCTTACGAATGTAGACATTATTACTGTTGAGTTAATGACTGCAGCCTGCCCCCAATCCTCCGAGCCCTGGTTGCCGGTGTGATTCTACAGCTAGACAATCAACGGCAGCAGAGACAATTACAGAAAACACTGGGGCTACAGTCAGCGCCACGCCACTTGGCGAGACGGATCTCATGTGCCATTCAGGTACCAAACACAAGCAGACGTCAGTGGTGTAACTAGAAATTTTTCTCCCCCAAGCCAAAAAAATCTTCGGCGCCCCCCCCCCCCCCCCTCATCCCCCATAATTGGTACTATAAAAAGGGATAAATATGCGCGTGCCGAAGGCGCGCGCGTCGCAAAAAGGGGCGTGGCTTCATTGGGATGGGCGTGGCTTCACATAAGGGGGCGTGGCATTGCAGGAAAAGACTGCGTTATACCCCAGTTTTGCAACCTGCACGCCCATACGTTAGCCACCACGGGAAAGAAAAATAATCCTGATTCATGCCCCTTACATTATTTGTCATTTTTCCTCCTTATCGTAATGCCCAGTATACATTATGCCACATACTGCAATGGCCCTTAGACATTATGCCACACACAATAATGCCCCCGACACATTAGGCCACACACCGTAATGCCCCCGACACTTTATGCCACACACCGTAATGCCCCCGACACATTATGACAGGAATCGCAATGCCCGTTATACATTATGCTACACACTGCAATGCCCGATACATTATAGCACACACAATGCCTGTGACACATTATGCCACACACTGCAATGACCCTGAGACATTATAGCACAATGCCCGTGATATAGTATACAACACACCGTAATGCCTGACACATTATGACACACACCGCAATGTCCGTGATACATTATGCCACACACTGCAATGACCCTGAGACATTATACCACATATCACAATGCCCGTGATATAGTATACCATACACCATAATACCTGTGACACATACCGCAATGCCCGTTATACCCTATGCCACACACTGCAATGCCCATTATACATTATGCCACACTGCAATGCCCCAGAGACATTATACCACATACCACAATGCCCGTGATATAGTATGCCACACACCGTAATGCCAGTGGTGTAACTACTGCCCCCGCAGCCCTCGCGTTGGCTTGGGGGCGAGGGCGCCACTGATTTAGCGCAGATTGACATGCGGACGAGCGTCCGCATGTCAGTCTGCGGTCTCCTTCCCTCCGCTGCTGGCCGCTGCTGTAAGGAGGGACACGGAGGGCACAGCGCGCGCCTCTCCTGTGTCCCTCCTGGGTCTCCGGCGGCTGCAGGTCTAATAAAGGAAGTGCCGTTCATGAGCTCTGATTGGTTCACGAACCGGCACTTCCTTTATTAGACCCGCGGCCGCCGGAGACCCAGGAGGGACACAGGAGAGGCGCGCGCTGTGCCCTCCAACACGAAGCAGCTGGGGAGCGGCGGCGGGGGGTGGGGGGCTCGCACTGAGGGGGCGATATCTGGCACTGGGGGGGGATATCTGGCACTGGGGGGGGGATATATGGCACTGGGGGGGGATATATGGCACTGGGGGCATTACATATGGCACTGGGGGCATTACATATCTGGCACTGGGGGGGAATATCTGGCACTGGGGGGGGGGATATCTGGCACTTGGGGGGGGGATATCTGGCACTGGGGGGGATATGTGTACCTGGCACATGGGGGGGGGGGGTCTATATTTGGCACTGGGAGCATGTGAGTACCTGGCACTGTGGGGGAATATCTGGCACTGGGGGTACATATGTCACCACCAGCCTGGCAAGTCAGCTCCTCACATAAACGCCTCTGAGGCTGAGCTCTATGTCTGTCACCAGCACAGCACTGTCACCGGGCTCATGGGCTGACAGGAGACAGTCAGTGTGGGCAGGCGGACGGGAGGCTTCCCAAGCGGCGCGGGGCGGCGGGACGGACCGACTATCACTTACTTAGACAGCGGGCGGGCAACAATAAGGGGCAGGCAGCCGGGAGTGACGGCGATGTCTTCCCAGGCGGCCCAGATTAGGCCGCAGTGACAGCCGCACGCAGCCGCGCACTTACCAAGAGAGCTGGCGGGAGGCAATAATGGGCATGGATGGCAGCAACCGCAGGCGGCAATGAACTCCCGGCTGGCCTCCACTGCTTCCAGACCCTCCGGCAACAGTAGGACTCGGAGGACCCTGCACAAACACTCAGCGTCGCCAGCCTCTCCTCACTCGGTCTTCCCACGTGCAGGGGGTGTACACAGCTGACCTGACCCTCCCTCCTCAGTCACATATATATATATATATATATATATATATATATATATATATATAAATAAAACCGCCCACCCTACAAACCGCTCCTCCCTCACCTCTGTGTAATTGGCTGGCCACTCTGTCTGTCAGCCTAGCTGACAGCCAAAGCTAGTCACTCAAAGTGGCGTCGCCCCCACGCCATGGCGGGGTCTGCGGGGGCAGTAGTTACGCCAGTGGCAGACGTGCTATTGCAGAATGGATGCATCACTTACACACAGTACTGTGCAAAAGTTTTAGACAGGTGTGGAAACAAAATGCTGCAAAGTAAGAATGCGTTCAGAAATAGAAGCGTTAATAGTTTAATTTTATCAATTAACAAAATGCAAAGTGAATGAACAGAAGAGAAACCTAAATCAAATCAATATTTGGTGTGACCACCCTTGGCCTTCAAGACAGCATTCATTCTTTTAGGTACACTTGCACACAGTTTTTGAAGGAACTTCACAGGGAAGTTGTTCCAAACATCTTGGAGAACTAACCACAGATCTTCTGTGGATGTAGGCTTGCTCAAATCCTTCTGTCTCTTCATGTAATCTCAGACATACTCGATGATGTTGAGATCAGGGCTCTGTGGGGGCCATATCATCACTTCCAGGGCTCCTTCTTTTGTAAGCTGAAGTTAGTTCTTAAAGACAATGGTTGTATGTTTGGGATTGTTGTCCTGGTACAGAATAAATTTGAAGCCAATCAGACACCTCTCTGATGGTATTGCATTATGGATAAGTACCTGCCTGTATTTCTCAGCATTGAGGACACCATTAATCCTGACTAAATCCACAACTCCTTTTGCCGAAATGCAGCACCAAACTTGCAAGGAACCTCCACCATGCCTCAATGTTGACTGCAGACACTCATTATTGTACCGCTCTCCAGTCCTTCGGCAAACAAACTGCCTTCTTTTACAGCCAAATATTTCACATTTTGACTCCTCAGTCCAGAGGACGTGCTGCCATTTTTCTGCAGCCCAGTTCCCATGTTTTCGTGCATAGTTGAGTTGCTTGGCCTTATTTCCATGGCAAAAGTATGGCTTTTTGGACACAATTCTTCCATGAAGACCACTTCTGGCCAGACTTCTAACAGTAGATGGGTGTACCTGGGTCCCACTGGTTTCTGCCAGTTGTGAGCTGATGGCACTGCTGGACAACTGATTTCAAAGGGAAGTAAGCATGATGTGTCTTTCATCTGATGCACTAAGTTTCCTTGGCCGACCACTGCGTCTATGGTCCTCAACATTGTCCATTTCTTAGTGCTTGTTCAAAAGAACATGAACAGCACATCCTGAAACCCCAGTCTGCTTTTAAATCTTTGCCTGGGAGAGACCTTGCTGATGCAGTATACCTTGTGTCTTTTTGCTGTGCTCAGTCTTATGGTGTATGACCTGTGACATGAAACGGTCTTCTACAACCTCACTTTTGTAGCAGAGTTTGGCTGTTCCTCACCCAGTTTTAAGCCTCCTACACAACAGTTTCAGTTAATGACTGTATTTCAACCTACATATGAAAATGGGTATCCGGTCTCATGTTCTAGGTCAACAGGTCAAAATTAGTTTTTCACATTTTTTTTTTTTTTTAACTTTTTCATACTTAACGATCCACACGGACTACAATTGGGAATAGTAACCTGGCCGAAGCATGGTGAGCGAAGCGACACGGTGCACTAATTGGGGTTCCCGGTCACGGTATGGAGAAAACGATACCAAAGACCCCATAAAAAACTCATGTCGACCTAGACCATGTTGACATACAGACCCTGTCAACCTAGTTACTGTCAACCAATAGTGGTTGACTTAGTTACTGTCGACCCTGCATACCACACCCATGAGAAATGATTATCATCACCACCTGTTTGGTATGATTGGTTAATCATACACTTGACTATAACCCTACAAAATTCCTGACTTTGTGCAAGTGTACCTTAAAAAGAATTAATGCTGTTTTAAAGGAAAAAGGTGGCCACACCAAATATTGATTTGATTTAGATTTCTTTTCTGTTCATTCACTTTGCATTTTGTTAATTGATAAAAAATAATAAGAATTTACTCACAGGTAATTCTATTTCTCGTAGTCCGTAGTGGATGCTGGGGACTCCGTAAGGACCATGGGGAATAGACGGGCTCCGCAGGAGACTGGGCACTCTAAAAGAAAGATTAGGTACTACCTGGTGTGCACTGGCTCCTCCCTCTATGCCCCTCCTCCAGACCTCAGTTAGGGAAACTGTGCCCGGAAGAGCTGACACTACAAGGAAAGGATTTGGAATCCAGGGTAAGACTCATACCAGCCACACCAATCACACCGTATAACTTGTGATAACCATACCCAGGTAACAGTATGAACAACTGAGCCTCAATCAACGGATGGCTCATAACAATAACCCTTTAGTAAGCAATAACTATATACACGTATTGCAGAAGAAGTCCGCACTTGGGACGGGCGCCCAGCATCCACTACGGACTACGAGAAATAGAATTACCGGTGAGTAAATTCTTATTTTCTCTAAAGTCCTAGTGGATGCTGGGGACTCCGTAAGGACCATGGGGATTATACCAAAGCTCCCAAACGGGCGGGAGAGTGCGGACGACTCTGCAGCACCGCATGAGCAAACTCAAGGTCCTCCTCAGCCAGGGTATCAAACTTGTAGAACTTAGCAAATGTGTTTGAACCCGACCAAGTAGCAGCTCGGCAAAGCTGTAAAGCCGAGACCCCTCGGGCAGCCGTCCAAGAAGAGCCCACCTTCCTTGTGGAATGGGCTTTTACTGATTTTGGATGCGGCAATCCAGCCGCAGAGTGAGCCAGCTGAATCGTGCTACAGATCCAGCGAGCAATAGTCTGCTTCGAAGCAGGAGCGCCAACCTTGTTGGCTGCATACAGAATAAACAGCGAGTCAGACTTTCTGACTCCCGCCGTTCTGGAAACATAAATTTTCAAAGCCCGGACTACGTCCAGCAACTTGGAATCCTCCAAGTCCCTAGTAGCCGCAGGCACCACAATAGGTCGGTTCAAATGAAACGATGATACCACCTTAGGGAGAAATTGGGGACGAGTCCTCAATTCTGCCCTGTCCATATGGAAGATCAGATAGGGGCTTTTACATGACAAAGCCGCCAATTCTGACACACGCCTAGCCGAAGCTAAGGCCAATAGCATGACCACTTTCCACGTGAGATATTTTAGCTCCACGGTCTTAAGTGGCTCAAACCAGTGGGATTTCAGGAAATCCAACACAACGTTAAGATCCCAAGGTGCCACTGGTGGCACAAAAGGAGGCTGAATATGCAGCACTCCCTTTACAAACGTCTGAACCTCAGGCAGTGAAGCCAGTTCTTTTTGAAAGAAAATGGATAGGGCCGAGATCTGAACCTTTATGGACCCTAATTTGAGGCCCATAGTCACACCTGACTGTAGGAAATGCAGAAAACGACCCAACTGGAAGTCCTCTGTAGGGGCCTTCCTGGCCTCACACCAAGCAACATATTTCCGCCATATGCGGTGATAATGCTTTGCTGTCACATCCTTCCTAGCTCTTATCAGCGTAGGAATTACTTCATCCGGTATACCCTTTTTCCGCTAGGATCCGGCGTTCAACCGCCATGCCGTCAAACGCAGCCGCGGTAAGTCTTGGAACAGACAGGGCCCCTGCTGCAACAGGTCCTGTCTGAGAGGCAGAGGCCATGGGTCCTCTGTGACCATCTCTTGAAGTTCTGGGTACCAAGTCCTTCTTGGCCAATCGGGAACAATGAGTATTGTTCTCACTCCTCTTTTTCTTACTATTCTCAGTACCTTGTGTATGAGAGGAAGAGGAGGAAACACATATACCGACTGGAACACCCACGGAGTTACCAGTGCGTCCACAGCTATCGCCTGAGGGTCCCTTGACCTGGCGCAATATTTTTTTTAGCTTTTTGTTTAGGCGGGACGCCATCATGTCCACCTGTGGCCGTTCCCACCGATTTGCAATCTGCTCGAAGACTTCTTGATGAAGTCCCCACTCTCCCGGGTGAAGGTCGTGCCTGCTGAGGAAGTCTGCTTCCCAGTTGTCCACTCCCGGAATGAACACTGCTGACAGTGCTTGTACGTGATTCTCCGCCCAACGAAGAATCCTTGTGGCTTCCGCCATCGCCACCCTGCTTCTTGTGCCGCCCTGTCGGTTTACATGGGCGACTGTTGTCTGACTGAATCAGCACTGGTTGGTCTCGAAGCAGGGGCTCCGCTTGACTCAGGGCGTTGTATATGGCCCTTAATTCCAGTATGTTTATGTGCAGACGAGTCTCCTGACTTGACCACAGCCCCTGGAAGTTTCTTCCCTGAGTGACTGCCCCCCATCCGCAAAGGCTTGCATCCGTGGTCACCAGGACCCAGTCCTGTATGCCGAACCTGCGGCCCTCGAGAAGATGAGCACTCTGCAGCCACCACAGAAGAGACACCCTGGCCCTCGGGGACAGGGCGATCAGCCGATGCATCTGAAGATGCGATCCGGACCACTTGTCCAACAGATCCCACTGAAAGATCCTGGCATGGAACCTGCCGAAAGGAATGGCTTCGTATGACGCTACCATCTTTCCCAGGACTCGCGTGCAGTGATGCACCGACACCTGCTTTGGTTTCAGGAGATCCCTGACCATGGTCACTAACTCCTGAGCCTTCTCCTCCGGGAGAAATACCTTCTTCTGTTCTGTGTCCAGAATCATGCCCAGGAAGGGCAGACGCGTCGTAGGAATCAGCTGCGACTTTGGAATATTCAGAATCCAGCCGTGCCGTAGCAACACTTCCTGAGAGTGCGCTACGCTGACCAACAACTGCTCTCTGGACCGAGCCTTTATGAGGAGATCGTCCAAGTACGGGATAACTGTAACTCCTTGCTTCCGGAGAAGTACCATCATCTCCGCCATTACCTTGGTAAAGACTCTCGGTGCCGTGGATAGACCAAACGGCAACGTCTGGAATTGGTAATGACAGTCCTGTACCACAAACCTGAGGTACTCCTGGTGAGGCGGATAAATGGGGACATGCAAGTACGCATCCTTGATGTCCAGAGATACCATAAAATCCCCCTCTTCCAGGCTGGCAATGACCGCTCTGAGCGATTCCATTTTGAACCTGAACTTTTTCATGTAAATGTTCAAGGATTTTAAATTTAGAATGGGTCTTACCGAACCGTCCGGTTTCGGTACCACAAACAGTGTGGAATAGTAACCCCTTCCCTGCTGAAGGGGGGGTACCATTATTATCACTTGCTGTAGGTACAGCTTGTGAATAGCCGTCAGGACTATCTCCCTCCCCGTGGGAGAAGCTGGCAAGGCGGATTCTAGGTAACGGTGAGGGGGCGTCACTTCGAATTCCAGCTTGTATCCCTGAGATACAATTTGTATAGCCCAAGGATCCACTTGTGAGCGAACCCACTGGTTGCAGAAATTTTGGAGACGCGCCCCCACCGCTCCTGGCTCCGCCTGTGGAGCCCCAGCGTCATGCGGTGGACTTAGTGGAAGCAGGGGAGGACTTTTGTTCCTGAGAACTTGCTGCATGGTGCAGCTTCTTTCCTCTACCCCTGCCTCTGGCAAGAAAGGATGCACCTCTGACTCTCTTGCTTTTTTGAGAACGAAAGGACTGCATTTGGTAATACGGTGCTTTCTTAGGCTGTGAGGAAACCTGTGGCAAGAAAGTCGACTTTCCAGCTGTCGCTGTGGATACGAGGTCCGAGAGACCGTCCCCAAACAATTCCTCACCCTTATAAGGCAAAACCTCCATGTGTTTTTTAGAGTCGGCATCCCCTGTCCATTGCAGAGTCCATAAGACCCTCCTGGCAGAAATGGACATTGCATTTATTCGAGAGCCCAGCAGGCAAATGTCCCTCTGGGCATCCCGCATATATAAGACAACGTCTTTAATATGGCTAAGTGTTAGCAATACGGTATCCCTGTCCAGGGTATCCAACCCCTCTGACAGAGTATCTGTCCATGCTGCAACAGCACTGCACATCCAAGCTGAAGCAATAGCCGGTCTCAGTAGAGTACCAGAGTGTGTATACACAGACTTCAAGATACCTTCCTGCTTCCTATCCGCAGGTTCCTTTAGGGCGGCCGTATCCTGAGACGGCAGGGCCACTCTTTTAGATAAGCGCGTCAGGGCCTTGTCAACCCTAGGGGAGGATTCCCAGCGTAACCTATCCGTTGGCGGGAAAGGGTACGCCATTAGTATTCTCTTGGGAATAACCACTTTCTTATCAGGGGAAGACCACGCTTCTTCACATAACTCATTTAATTCATGTGACGGGGGAAAAGTCACTGGCTGCTTTTTCTCCCCAAACATATTTACCCTCTTATCAGGGACAGGGTCAGCCTTTGAAATGTGTAATACATTTTTCATTGCAATAATCATGTATCGGATGGCCTTAGTCATTTTGGGCTGTAATAGTGCCTCATCCTCGTCGACGCTGGAGTCGGACTCCGTGTCGACATCTGTGTCAACCAACTGAGATAGTGTGCGTTTTTGAGACGCTGACGGCTTCTGTGGCGCCTGGGCAGGCCCGGGTTGAGAGCCCGGCTGTCCCCCGGCAGCAACATAATCAAATCTCTTATGTAATGAGTTTACATTGTCATTTAAGACCTTCCACATATCCATCCAATCAGGTGTCGGCACCGACGGGGGCGACACCACATTTATCTGCACTTGCTCCGCCTCCACGTAACCCTCATCAAACATGTCGACACAGCCGTACCGACACACAGCACACACACAGGGAATGCTCTGACTGAGGACAGGACCCCACAAGGTCTATGGGGAGACAGAGAAAGAGAATGCCAGCACACACCACAGCGCTATATACACAGGGATACACACTACCAGAAGTGAATTTTTCCCAATAGCTGCTGTATCAATACACCTTTTGCCTAAATTTATGTGCCCCCCCTCTCTTTTTACCCTCTTAGTGCCAGGAGACTGCAGGGGAGAGCGTCCTTCCAGCGGAGCTGTGAAGAGAAATGGCGCTGGTGTGCCGAGGAAGAAGGCCCCGCCCCCTCAGCGGAGGGCTTCTGTCCCGCTGTTTCTGACTAAAAATGGCGGGGGTTTTACACATATACAGTCACAGACTGTATTATGTGTCTTTTTTATGCCAAAGGTATTCTTATTGCTGCCCAGGGCGCCCGCCCGCCCCCCCCCCCCCCAGCGCCCTGCACCCTACAGTGACCGGAGTGAGTGGTGTGCAGTGGGAGCAATGGCGCACAGCTGCGGTGCTGTGCGCTACCTTAATGAATACAGGAGTCTTCAGCCGCCGATTTCATCACCAACTTCTGATCTTCTGGCTCTGCGAGGGGGACGGCGGCGCGGCTCCGGGAACGGACGACCGAGGACCTTTGCCTGTGTTCGAACCCTCTGGAGCTAATGGTGTCCAGTAGCCTAAGAAGCGCAACCTAGCTGTGAACAGGTACGTTTGCTTCTCTCCCCTCGGTCCCACGTAGCAGTGAGTCTGTTGCCAGCAGATCTCACTGAAAATAAAAAAACTAACATTACTTTCTTTACTAGCAAGCTCAGGAGAGGCCACTAGGTGCATCCAGCTCTGGCCGGGCACAGATTCTAACTGAGGTCTGGAGGAGGGGCATAGAGGGAGGAGCCAGTGCACACCAGATAGTACCTAATCTTTCTTTTAGAGTGCCCAGTCTCCTGCGGAGCCCGTCTATTCCCCATGGTCCTTACGGAGTCCCCAGCATCCACTAGGACGTCAGAGAAAAACTATTAACATTTCTATTTTTGAAAGCAGTCTTACTTTGCAGATTTTTTCCCCACACCTGCCTAAAACTTTTGCACAGTATTGCAGGTCTCATTACAACTAGAGGAGGAAAAGATGAAATTAGGAGTATGCTCACACAGCCCTAGTACAGGAAGGTTATGTTACCACAAATGCGGTCCTGCAGCATGCCCCAGTGACACCTGTCAGTAGCGGTGTCTGCTACATGCGACTAAGGCCGGCACAAGTACCAATGGTGCAGTTACTTATAGTGGCAGTTTGTGTTGTAAACCAAGTGGCTCTGCTCTGATTGGTCAGCGCTGAACCCTACATAGAATTTTGCCATTTTTTTACCAAAAGTGGCTTTCCCTACGCTCTGACCAATCAGCGCAGCCACTCTGCTTGTAATTCTAAAAATGAATAAACGATGAAAAAAAAAAAATAGGTACAGTTGCGCAGAATAAACCTCTATACAAAAAGGCATATACGATATTTTTGTGATCAGTGCATATAAAAAATGTCATCATCATACCTCAATTAAAATATAGGACAGTGCCCAGACAACCATCACTAAGCAGAGGCAGAGAGGAAGGTCCAGCTGTGCAAGTAACATCCTCTCCATCCCCTTCGTTTCACTAGTCTTACTCCACAAAATGGAAATCTCGTTTATGCTCCCACCAAAACCAGATACAACGATGGGCCGACGCAGTAAATATTCTCTGTATATGGTTCCTTACCCATCACTATCCCCTGCAGTGCCACTGTCCCACCAGTACTGCTACTCAGCCATGTTCCCACCAGTCCGGTCCTCAAACGCGGTTCTCAAGTCACCCTAACCGTTCATGTCTTAAAGATATCCATGCTTGTGCAAAGATGGATTAATCAAACTGACGGAGGTACTAATTAAGTCACCTTGCTGGATATCTTTAAAACCTGGACAGTTAGGATGCCTTGAGGACAGTGGGGGTAATTCAGAGTTGATCGCAGCAGCAAATTTGTTAGCAGTTGGGCAAAACCATGTGCACTGCAGGTGGGGCAGATGTAACATGTGCAGAGAGAGTTAGATTTGGGTGGGTTATAGTGTTTCTGTGCTAGATAAATACTGGCTGCTTTATTTTTACACTGCAATTTAGATTTCAGTCTGAACACACCCCACCCAAATCTAACTCTCTCTGCACATCTTATATCTGCCCCCCCCCCCCCCCCCCCTGCAGTACACATGGTTTTGCCCAACTGCTAACAAATTTTCTGCTGCGATCAGCTCTGAATTAGGCCCTGTGTTTCAAAACCACTTTCATGGTCTGTTGGCTGCCTGCCCCAATTAGCTCTCATGTAATCCTGCATCACAGTGCCATCTGGGCCACATCATTGTGTTAGATTCCTGCCTTTATCTGGTGTTCTCTGGCCTCATGGTTCAGGTATCTATCTACGTGCTATCTGGTAAACCTGTTCCAGTATTACTTCATTCCGCTCCAGTACTACCTGGAAAACCTGGCTCGTTATTGCTTCATTCCGCTCCAGTGCTACCTGGAAAACCTGGCTCGTTATTGCTTCATTCCGCTCCAGTGCTATCTGGAAAACCTGGCTCGTTATTGCTTCATTCCGCTCCAGCGCTATCTGGATAACCTGCTTTGGTATTGCGTCATTCCGTTCCAGCGCTATCTGGTAAACTTGCACCAGTGTTCCTACACTGTACATCCAGAAAACCTGCATCAGCTCCTCTTTCTGGACATTTCTACAGCAGTGAGTTATACATTCCTACACTGGTTCATTGATGACTTTTGTATCCTGTATTACCAGCTTCCTTAATTACCAGATTCATTTCTGCACTGTACCCTGAGTGATAATAAACCTTAATTGTTCACTTGTACTATTGTAGTGCTTATATTACCCCTGGCAAGCACACACAGGGGAATACTCTGAGACATGAGAGTATGATCTGGCCCAGCCAGTACAGATGCCTAGAGACTAATTACAGCCTGCCAGTTACAATGACCTTTCCGCGGGTTAACCCTCAAGCTCCTGAGTTGTAGTGATCCCTGGACTCTGTGCAACTGGAAACTCTCAAGGGAAGTGTTGTCCTGTTGCAGTCTGTAATAACGGAAGTGCTACTTGTTCTGCCAAAGTTGTTGCAGACACTTCCAGGTCCAGTTAAAATAAGAATTTACTTACCGATAATTCTATTTCTCGTAGTCCGTAGTGGATGCTGGGAACTCCGTAAGGACCATGGGGAATAGCGGCTCCGCAGGAGACTGGGCACAAAAGTAAAAGCTTTAGGACTACCTGGTGTGCACTGGCTCCTCCCCCTATGACCCTCCTCCAAGCCTCAGTTAGGATACTGTGCCCGGACGAGCGTACACAATAAGGAAGGATTTTGAATCCCGGGTAAGACTCATACCAGCCACACCAATCACACCGTACAACCTGTGATCTGAACCCAGTTAACAGCATGATAACAGAGGAGCCTCTGAAAAGATGGCTCACAACAATAATAACCCGATTTTTGTAACAATAACTATGTACAAGTATTGCAGACAATCCGCACTTGGGATGGGCGCCCAGCATCCACTACGGACTACGAGAAATAGAATTATCGGTAAGTAAATTCTTATTTTCTCTGACGTCCTAGTGGATGCTGGGAACTCCGTAAGGACCATGGGGATTATACCAAAGCTCCCAAACGGGCGGGAGAGTGCGGATGACTCTGCAGCACCGAATGAGAGAACTCCAGGTCCTCCTCAGCCAGGGTATCAAATTTGTAGAATTTAGCAAACGTGTTTGCCCCTGACCAAGTAGCTGCTCGGCAAAGTTGTAAAGCCGAGACCCCTCGGGCAGCCGCCCAAGATGAGCCCACTTTCCTTGTGGAATGGGCTTTTACAGATTTTGGCTGTGGCAGGCCTGCCACAGAATGTGCAAGCTGAATTGTACTACAAATCCAACGAGCAATAGTCTGCTTAGAAGCAGGAGCACCCAGCTTGTTGGGTGCATACAGGATAAACAGCGAGTCAGATTTTCTGACTCCAGCCGTCCTGGAAACATATATTTTCAGGGCCCGGACTACGTCCAGCAACTTGGAGTCCTCCAAGTCCCTAGTAGCCGCAGGTACCACAATAGGCTGGTTCAAGTGAAACGCTGAAACCACCTTAGGGAGAAATTGAGGACGAGTCCTCAATTCTGCCCTGTCCGTATGAAAAATTAGGTAAGGGCTTTTATAGGATAAAGCCGCCAATTCTGAGACACGCCTGGCTGAAGCCAGGGCTAACAGCATTACCACTTTCCATGTGAGATATTTTAAGTCCACAGTGGTGAGTGGTTCAAACCAATGTGATTTTAAGAACCCCAAAACTACATTGAGATCCCAAGGTGCCACTGGAGGCACAAAAGGAGGCTGTATATGCAGTACCCCCTTGACAAACGTCTGAACTTCAGGAACTGAAGCCAGTTCTTTCTGGAAGAAAATCGACAGGGCCGAAATTTGAACCTTAATGGACCCTAATTTTAGGCCCATAGACAGTCCTGTTTGCAGGAAATGCAGGAAACGACCCAGTTGAAATTCCTCTGTAGGGGCCTTCCTGGCCTCACACCACGCAACATATTTACGCCAAATACGGTGATAATGTTGCACGGTTACATGCTTCCTGGCTTTGATCAGGGTAGGGATGACTTCATCTCTTGAAGTTCCGGGTACCAAGTCCTTCTTGGCCAATCCGGAGCCACGAGTATAGTCCTTACTCCTCTCCTTCTTATGATTCTCAGTACCTTGGGTATGAGAGGCAGAGGAGGGAACACATACACTGACTGGTACACCCACGGTGTTACCAGAGCGTCCACAGCTATTGCCTGAGGGTCCCTTGACCTGGCACAATATCTGTCTAGTTTTTTGTTGAGGCGGGACGCCATCATGTCCACCTTTGGTTTTTCCCAACGGTTCACAATCATGTGGAAGACTTCTGGGTGAAGTCCCCACTCCCCCGGGTGGAGGTCGTGTCTGCTGAGGAAGTCTGCTTCCCAGTTGTCCACTCCCGGAATGAACACTGCTGACAGTGCTATCACATGATTTTCCGCCCAGCGAAGAATCCTTGCAACTTCTGCCATTGCCCTCCTGCTTCTTGTGCCGCCCTGTCTGTTTACGTGGGCGACTGCCGTGATGTTGTCCGACTGGATCAACACCGGCTGACCCTGAAGCAGAGGCCTTGCTTGACTTAGGGCATTGTAAATGGCCCTTAGTTCCAGGATATTTATGTGAAATGACGTTTCCATGCTTGACCACAAGCCCTGGAAATTTCTTCCCTGTGTGACTGCTCCCCAGCCTCTCAGGCTGGCATCCGTGGTCACCAGGACCCAGTCCTGAATGCCGAATCTGCGGCCCTCTAGAAGATGAGCACTCTGCAACCACCACAGGAGAGACACCCTTGTCCTTGGAGACAGGGTTATCCGCTGATGCATCTGAAGATGCGATCCGGACCATTTGTCCAGCAGATCCCACTGAAAAGTTCTTGCGTGGAATCTGCCGAATGGAATCGCTTCGTAAGAAGCCACCATTTTTCCCAGGACCCTTGTGCATTGATGCACTGACACTTGGCCTGGTTTTAGGAGGTTCCTGACTAGCTCGGATAACTCCCTGGCTTTCTCCTCCGGGAGAAACACCTTTTTCTGGACTGTGTCCAGAATCATCCCTAGGAACAGCAGACGTGTCGTCGGAATCAGCTGCGATTTTGGAATATTTAGAATCCACCCGTGCTGTCGTAGTACTACTTGAGATAGTGCTACTCCGACCTCTAACTGTTCCCTGGACCTTGCCCTTATCAGGAGATCGTCCAAGTAAGGGATAATTAAGACGCCTTTTCTTCGAAGAAGAATCATCATTTCGGCCATTACCTTGGTAAAGACCCGGGGTGCCGTGGACAATCCAACGGCAGCGTCTGAAACTGATAGTGACAGTTCTGTACCACAAACCTGAGGTACCCTTGGTGAGAAGGGCAAATTGGGACATGGAGGTAAGCATCCTTGATGTCCAGAGACACCATATAGTCCCCTTCTTCCAGGTTCGCTATCACTGCTCTGAGTGACTCCATCTTGAATTTGAACCTTTGTATGTAAGTGTTCAAGGATTTCAGATTTAAAATAGGTCTCACCGAGCCATCCGGCTTCGGTACCACAAACAGCGTGGAATAATACCCCTTTCCCTGTTGTAGGAGGGGTACCTTGATTATCACCTGCTGGGAATACAGCTTGTGAATGGCTTCCAATACCGCCTCCCTGTCGGAGGGAGACGTTGGTAAAGCAGACTTCAGGAACCGGCGAGGGGGAGACGTCTCGAATTCCAATTTGTACCCCTGAGATACTACCTGCAGGATCCAGGGGTCCACTTGCGAGTGAGCCCACTGCGCGCTGAAATTCCACCGTACCTGAGTCCGCTTGTAAGGCCCCAGCGTCATGCTGAGGACTTGGCAGAAGCGGGGGAGGGCTTCTGTTCCTGGGAAGAGGCTGCCTGCTGCAGTCTTTTTCCCCTTCCTCTGCCCCGGGGCAGATATGAGTGGCCTTTTGCCCGCTTGCCCTTATGGGGACGAAAGGACTGAGCCTGAAAAGACGGTGTCTTTTTCTGCTGAGAGGTGACCTGGGGTAAAAAGGTGGATTTCCCAGCCGTTGCCGTGGCCACCAGGTCCGATAGACCGACCCCAAATAACTCTTCCCCTTTATACGGCAATACTTCCATATGCCGTTTGGAATCCGCATCACCTGACCACTGCCGCGTCCATAACCCTCTTCTGGCAGAAATGGACAGCGCACTTACTCTTGATGCCAGAGTGCAAATATCCCTCTGTGCATCTCGCATATATAGAAATGCATCCTTTAAATGCTCTTTAGTCAATAATATACTGTCCCTGTCCAGGGTATCAATATTTTCAGTCAGGGAATCCGACCAAGCCACCCCAGCACTGCACATCCAGGCTGAGGCGATTGCTGGTCGCAGTATAACACCAGTATGTGTGTATATACTTTTTAGGATATTTTCCAGCTTCCTATCAGCTGGCTCCTTGAGGGCGGCCTTATCAGGAGACGGTAACGCCACTTGTTTTGATAAGCGTGTGAGCGCCTTATCTACCCTAGGGGGTGTTTCCCAACGCGCCCTAACCTCTGGCGGGAAAGGGTATAATGCCAATAATTTTTTAGAAATTAGCAGTTTTTTATCGGGGGAAACCCACGCTTCATCACACACCTCATTTAATTCATCTGATTCAGGAAAAACTACGGGTAGTTTTTTCACACCCCACATAATACCCTTTTTTGTGGTACTTGTAGTATCAGAAATGTTCAAAACCTCCTTCATTACCGTGATCATGTAACGTGTGGCCCTACTGGAAAACACGTTTGTTTCCTCACCGTCGACACTGGAGTCAGTGTCCGTGTCTGGGTCTGTGTCGACCATCTGAGGTAACGGGCGCTTTAGAGCCCCTGACGGTGTTTGAGACGCTTGGACAGGTAATAACTGATTTGCCGGCTGTCTCATGTCGTCAACAGTCTTTTGTAAAGTGCTGACGCTATCACGTAATTCCTTCCATAAGACCATCCAGTCAGGTGTCGACTCCCTACGGGGTGACATCACTATTACAGGCAATTGCTCCGCCTCCATACCATTTTCCTCCTCATACATGTCGACACAACGTACCGACACACAGCACACACACAGGGAATGCTGATAGAGGACAGGACCCCACTAGCCCTTTGGGGAGACAGAGGGAGAGTTTGCCAGCACACACCAGAGCGCTATATATATACAGGGATAACCTTATATAAGTGTTTTTCCCTTATATAGCTGCTGTATTGATTAATCTGCCAAATTAGTGCCCCCCCCCCCTCTCTTGTTTTACCCTGTTTCTGTAGTGCAGGACTGCAGGGGAGAGTCAGGGAGACGTCCTTCCAGCGGAGCTGTGAGGGAAAATGGCGCTTGTGTGCTGAGGAGATAGGCTCCGCCCCCTTCTCGGCGGCCTTTCTCCCGCTTTTTTAAGGAAAAACTGGCAGGGGTTAAATGCATCCATATAGCCCAGGAGCTATATGTGATGTATTTTTCGCCATCTAAGGTGTTTTTATTGCGTCTCAGGGCGCCCCCCCCCCAGCGCCCTGCACCCTCAGTGACCGGAGTGTGAAGTGTGCTGAGAGCAATGGCGCACAGCTGCGGTGCTGTGCGCTACCTTATTGAAGACAGGACGTCTTCTGCCGACGATTTTCCGGACCTCTTCTGTCTTCTGGCTCTGTAAGGGGGCCGGCGGCGCGGCTCTGGGACCCATCCATGGCTGGGCCTGTGATCGTCCCTCTGGAGCTAATGTCCAGTAGCCTAAGAAGCCCAATCCACTCTGCACGCAGGTGAGTTCGCTTCTTCTCCCCTTAGTCCCTCGGTGCAGTGAACCTGTTGCCAGCAGGACTCACTGAAAATAAAAAACCTATACTTAAACTTTTTCACTAAGCAGCTCAGGAGAGCCACCTAGTGTGCACCCTTCTCGTTCGGGCACAAAAATCTAACTGAGGCTTGGAGGAGGGTCATAGGGGGAGGAGCCAGTGCACACCAGGTAGTCCTAAAGCTTTTACTTTTGTGCCCAGTCTCCTGCGGAGCCGCTATTCCCCATGGTCCTTACGGAGTTCCCAGCATCCACTAGGACGTCAGAGAAAATTCCTTCTGGTTGATCTACTATTTTACCTCCTGAGGATCCTTTTTCAGCAGAAAAACATGAGCTATTGATTCCCAGGCATTCTACTTCTGTTTTGCTCATGCATCATGAGGCTTCCTAATGGTCACAGATTTAATTCTCCTGCTGTAAGTAAATGCAAGTTTATGAATTTTCCTCATCCCAGCCTCTCTGAAGTAGAACGCAAGCACCGAAGAGATAAGGAACCTAAAAGCTGTGTTCTTTACCCTGCTGAAAGTTCTATTACTGCTAGGATGAAGATTCTACATCATTCTTCTCAGCCAGGTCTCCGCAGAGGAAAATCTCTTCGTGTCGGGGCACAACCCCCAGTTCCGAGTGCCAGGGCTCAAGCCTTATCTCCAACTGTCCAGGAGCGGTGGCCAGTTTCAAAGGCAGCGATCGTCCGGGCACAGAACAAGTGTGTGAGCTAACATCTGCCTGAGTTTCTATACCACTGGCAGCTTCAGTCTGGTCCAGTATCAAACTTCAGACCAGTGGTGATGGTCTGCCACCAGGGTCGAGGTTCCAGTTGGGCTCACCAGTGTAGATGTTCCAGTCACTGTTCGTCTGCTTAAGAAGTTCAAGATGACAGTGGAGTCTGAGATCTTCAAGATAGAGGTGACTGGCAAGATAGGCATTCAGCATTCTTGAGGTTCAAGTTAACACCCTTCTGCCTGCGATGTTTAAGCAGACAGCTCTGCCTAAGATCTCACAGACGTCCAGGTTATTAGGTTACAAAGTTATTAAAGAGACTACTCAGTCTAAAGACCAACAGATGACTACTAAGCACAAGACGTCAGAGACCACTGTTCAGTCTACGACTCCTTCACTTGCCTCCAAGTATGAGGACAGTCCTGCCCTTGCCTCCAGGCACGAGAATAAATCTGCTCCATCACAACTTGCTCCAGTGTCCGTCTGCTGCCCAGCCTCCCAAGTGTCCAGTATCTACTCAACCTTCAGAGTGCCTTTCTGATGCCCAGTCTTTAGTCTATTTTGATGGAGTTACTGAACAATTTCATGTTCTGTTGCACCAATGCATGGAGTATTTCCAATCTGCATCAACTGCTCCTGCCACACAAGCTCAGGTTATGGGTTATCTTTTCACAGCCGTTGGAGGAGATGCTTTGGAATGGGCAAATCCTTGTATGGAATCCAGAGACAGTGTGCTTCGCGATTTCCCAGCTGTCTGTGATGCAATGTCTCAAAAATTCTGTCCCAACGTTTCTGTTTCGGAAACCACTTCCCCTCTGGTCTTCAGTTCTAAACCTGCAGCGTCTGTACAGCATCTACAATCCTTTGACCTGAGAGTCTGTTACTCCTTAGATTCATCCTCTGAAGACTTCAAAGAAATATTGTTCCCACAGATACACTACCTTTCTCGGTACTATCGGCCAGAAGAGGTATCCAATGCTACCACTGGGCTTGGACTCAGACTGTGGGTACTCCCAGAGTTGAGTGATACAAGCTGGGAGAGATTTGCTAATTGCAGAACATTACCAGGGCAGCGTCAGTTAGACAACAGTACACGTGGGAACGATACAGATGTGTCCTCATACATCTAGCCTAAATATGCCATGAAGCCTTGTGTTAGTGAGCCACCAGGTCCCGTACAACTCAGCTAAAGTCTGCCATATTTTTTTTGCAGAAAATGCGTGCTAGTCACAGCGCAATGCGGCTAGGACGCACGAGGAGACTGTGCTGATTAATTTGATATGACACTTGTTTATTGTGTGTGACAGTCTATATCCAGAGCAGAACAGAACTTGTGTTGGGAAATAAGCTGCGGCTGCTACATTGTAGCACTTCATGTACAGATTCAGAGACTCAGTCGCACACAGATATACAAGTGTCATATATGAAATGAATCAGCAGTGTCTCCTGGTGCTTCCTAGTTGCATTGCGTTGTGAATAAGTCAAATTTTCAGCAAAAAGCATAGCCGACTCTAGAAGATTCTCATGCGACCTGGCGTACCAAGAGGGGCTTTTTGGCACGATGGCAGCAAAGAGGTATGAGGGCACATCTGTATATATGCATCTGGGGGAAAATGTAGCAAAGTGTGTTTAACCCAGAGATATTGAAATTGGGACACACTGCTGGATTATATAACAGTTTGGAGGGTAATGTCCCAAATTATCAGCAATGTACTGTATGTCAATTTCAAGCCTTTAAATCACATGGTTTAAAAGGTAAACCACTGCAATTCTAGATATAATTGGGGGGGGGGGGGGGGGGGGATGATGCCGAATGTCATAGGACCACAACACTTACAAAATTTTGCACTGACACACAACATTCCACAAGGGTTTTCATTTATGATTGCTACGTTCAGATGTTCCTCCATGAAACCTAGGGTCATCCTCTGTAATCATTCACTTTGTTTGTGCCCCCCCCTCCACATTGCTGTGTTTAAAGTTACTGAGACGGAACAGTAAAGTTTATAAATCATCACAATGCATGTAGTCCCTATGTCAACAGCACAGTCAATATGGATAATGCTGACGTGGTTAAAATGCCGACACTTCCATGAGGGTTACAATTCGCGGTAGGCACAGAAGGACCTGAAAAAAAAAGCCGACAGTCTAAAAATATCGACATAACATCAGTGTCGCCATGCTGAATGTCATCATGAACACGTAGACCTGATTAATTGCCGACATTACGGCCATTATGGTTACGTCAACATTCATATCGGCACAGTGAATGTCGGACATAACCCACATCAATGGAAGAATTATTATAAAACACAACAGAAAGCCATATATTCATTTTCACAACAGGGCCACAGTCTCGCCCCCCTTTCTGAAAACGCATCCAGAAACGTTCCAGTCTCCTCCCCAGTTCTGGAATAAGAATGCTAGTTCTTTAGAAACGTAATAGTTCAGTAAACATGCAGAGCGTGTTTCCTTCATTTAGTAATTGCTTATAAACAAACAACAAGACCGGTGTTAATTAGTCCCTGTGGGCGCTGTGCAGGTGAACGCGTCAAGTAAGGAATGCTGTTGAAGTCTCTGCGGCTCTTATTACCCAGGCAGATCAGGTGAGATTTCTCAGCACTAATTATAGACAGCGCTTCTACCCCTGCGTGCATGCTGCAGTAATACAGGGAAGTCTCCCTGTAGCACGGTGTACAGGGCAATTAATATTGTACAGAGCGTTAATGCTGCAATAACACAACGCAAACGCGTATCCGGAAATCAGTATGTATTAGGTCAATTTACTTATATAACAGGACAGACAAAAGCATCAGAAGTATGACACAGAAGCTTCAGCCAGATCAATGCAGTAATCTTTCTTCCCGTCTCCAGAGTGATCCACTCACAGCGGCCGCGCCGCGGGGGTCACAATCTTCAGCAGAGTACTAGTGAAGTCCCAACAACCGTCCACAAGCCAGCCACTAGTGTCAGTGTCGCACATGGGCCAACCTGGACACTAAATGTGGCTAAACTGGAAAAAACGTTACATTCTGCGGTAGGCAAAAATAGAAGTTATGGTAAGAGCTTACCGTGGATAACATAATTTCTCTTATGGCCACAGGTATCCACAGGATAACATTGGAATATGCCGGAGCGACAGCGGAAATGGCACCAACACGGTCACAAGCTTTCTGGCCTCCCAGGATGCATCGGGGCTTCACCATATAATCCCGCCCACTGACTCAGTCACATCAGTTCTTTTTACAGCGATTAGGCAGGAGCATCAGGTAGAAACCTATTCAGGCAATAAGAACACACATACACACCCTTCCATACAAGAGGGAAGAGGTTTTAGTTATTGTCAAGATCCTCAAATCAGGTGCGTCAGGGTGGGACCCCTGTGGATATAAGAGAAATCACGTTATCAACAGTAAGTTCTTACCATAACGTCTTTCTCTGGCTGGGTCCACAGGATTATCCACAGGATAACATTGGGATTCCCAAAGCCAGTTTTAGTGGTGGGGACGCTCCTGATTACACAGGAGGACCTTTCGCCTGAAGTCTGCGTCATGAGAGGCAAAAGTATCCAAGGCATAATGTCTGATGAATGTGTTTACGGAAGACCATGTGGCTGCCTTACATATCTGTTCTGCTGAAGCACCCTGTTGTGCTGCCCATGAAGGACCTACCTTACGTGTAGAGTGAGCAGAGACATTGAAAAGCTGGGACTACAATCTCTTCATTAAGGTGAAACTTTGAAACCACCTTTGGAAGATAACCAGATCTTGTTCTGAGAACTGCTCTGTCTGGAAAAAAAAACTTAGGAAAGGAGACTTACAGGATAATGCTCCTAAATCTGACACTCTTCTGGCTGACGGCATTGCCAGTAAAAAAATAAATAAGATTTTACTCACTGGTAAATCTATTTCTCGTAGTCCGTAGTGGATGCTGGGACTCCGTAAGGACCATGGGGAATAGCGGCTCCGCAGGAGACTGGGCACAACTAAAGAAAGCTTTAGGACTACCTGGTGTGCACTGGGTCCTCCCACTATGACCCTCCTCCAGACCTCAGTTAGGAAACTGTGCCCGGAAGAGCTGACACAATAAGGAAGGATTTTGAATCCCGGGAAAGACTCATACCAGCCACACCAATCACACCGTATAACTCGTGATACTATACCCAGTTAACAGTATGAAATATAACTGAGCCTCTCAACAGATGGCTCAACAATAACCCTTTAGTTAAACAATAACTATATACAAGTATTGCAGACAATCCGCACTTGGGACGGGCTCCCAGCATCCACTACGGACTACGAGAAATAGATTTACCGGTGAGTAAAATCTTATTTTCTCTGACGTCCTAAGTGGATGCTGGGACTCCGTAAGGACCATGGGGATTATACCAAAGCTCCCAAACGGGCGGGAGAGTGCGGATGACTCTGCAGCACCGAATGAGCAAACTCTAGGTCCTCCTCAGCCAGGGTATCAAACTTGTAGACTCTTGCAAAAATGTTTGAACCCGACCAAGTAACAGCTCGGCAAAGTTGTAAAGCCGAGACCCCTCGGGCAGCCGCCCAAGAAGAGCCCACTTTCCTCGTGGAATGGGCTTTTACAGATTTAGGGTGCGGCAGTCCAGCAGCAGCATGTGCAAGTTGAATCGTGCTACAGATCCAGCGAGCAATAGTCTGCTTAGAAGCAGGACCACCCAGCTTGTTGGGTGCATACAGGATAAATAGCGAGTCAGTTTTCCTGACTCCAGCCGTCCTGGAAACATATACTTTTCAGGGCCCTGACTACGTCCAGTAACTTGGAATCCTCCAAGTCCCAAGTAGCCGCAGGCACCACAACAGGTTGGTTCACATGAAAAACTGATACCACCTTAGGAAGGAATTGGGAACGAGTCCTCCATTCCGCCTTATCCATATAAAATACAGATAAGGGCTTTTGTATGACAAAGCCGCCAATTCTGATACACGCCTGGCCGACGCCAAGGCCCACAGCATGACCACTTTCCACGTGAGGTATTGTAGCTCCACGGATGTAAGTGGCTCAACCCAATGCGACTTCAGGAAATCCAACACCACGTTGAGATCCCACGGTGCCACTTGAGGTACAAACGGGGGCTGACTATGCAGCACTCCCTTAACAAAAGTCTGAACTTCAGGCAGTGAAGCCAGTTCTATTTTGGAAGAAAATCGATAGAGCCGAAATCTGGACCTTAATGGAACCCAATTTTAGGCCCATAGTCACCTCTGACTGTAGGAAGTGCAGAAATCGACCTAGCTGAAATTTCTCCTTTGGGGCCTTCCTGGCCTCACAGCACGCAACATATTTCCGCCATATGCGGTGATAATGGTTTGCGTTCACTTCTGTCCTAGCTTTAAATAGCGTAGGGATAACTTCCTCCGGAATGCCCTTTTCCTTCAGGATCCGGCGTTCAACCGCCAGGCCGTCAAACGCAGCCGCGGTACGTCTTGGAACAGACAGGCCCCCTGCTGCAGCAGGTCCTGTCTGAGCGGCAGAGGCCATGGGTCCTCTGAGATCATTTCTTGGAGTTCTGGGTACCAAGCTCTTCTTGGCCAACCCGGAACAATGAGTATGGTTCTTACTCCTCTCCTTCTTATTATTCTCATTACCCTGGGTAAGAGAGGCAGAGAAGGGAACACATACACCGACTGGTACACCCACGGTGTTACCAGAGCGTCCACAGCTATCGCCTGAGGGTCCCTTGACCTGGCGCAATATCTTTGTAGCTGTTTGTTGAGGCGGGACGCCATTATGTCCACCTGTGGCCTTTCCCAACGGTGTACAATAATTTGGAAGACTTCTGGATGAAGTCCCCACTCTCCCGGGTGGAGGTCGTGTCTTCTGAGAAAGTCTGCTTCTCAGTTGTCCACTCCGGGAATGAACACTGCTGACAGTGCTAACACATGATTTTCCGCCCATCGGAGAATCCTTGTGGCTTCTGCCATCGCCATCCTGCTTCTTGTGCCGCCCTGTCGGTTTACATGAGCGACCGCCGTGATGTTGTCTAACTGGATCAGCACCGGCCGGTGTTGAAGCAGGGGTCTAGCCTGACTTAGGGCATTGTAAATGGCCCTTAGTTCCGGAATATTTATGTGTAGGGAAGTCTCCTGACTTTTCCATAGCCTTGGAAGTTTCTTCCCTGTGTGACTGCCCCCCAGCCTCGAAGGCTGGCATCCGTGGTCACCAGGACCCAGTCCTGTATGCCGAATCTGCGGCCCCCTAGAAGATGAGCACTCTGCAGCCACCACAACAGCGACACCCTGGCCCTTGGAGACAGGGTTATCCGCCGATGCATCTGAAGATGCGACCCGGACCACTTATCCCACAGATCCCACTGGAAGATCCTTGCATGGGACCTGCAAATGGAATTTCTTCGTAAGAAGCTACCATCTTTCCCAGGGCTCGCGTGCATTGATGCACCGACACCTGTATTTGTATTAGGAGGTCTCTGTCTAGAGACGACAACTCCGTGGACTTCTCCTCCGGGAGAAACCCTTTTTATCCTGTTCTGTGTCCAGAACCATACCCAGGAACAGTAGACGCGTCGTAGGAACCAGCTGCGACTTTGGAATATTCAGAAACCAGCCGTGCTGTTGTAGCACTTCCCGAGATAGTGCTACTCCGACGAACAACTGCTCCCTGGACCTCGCCTTTATAAGGAGATCGTCCAAGTACGGGATAATTATTTCGGCCATTACCTTGGTAAATACCTCGGTGCCGGGGACAGACCAACGGCAACGTCTGGAAATGGTAATGACAATCCTGTACCACAATTTTGAGGTACTCCTAGTGAAGAGGGTAAATAGGGACATGCAGGTAAGCATCCTTGATGTCCAGTGATACCATGAAATTCTCCAGGCTTGCAATAATCGCCCTGAGCGATTCCATTTTGAACTTGAACCTTCGTATATAAGTGTTCAAGGATTTCAATTTTAGAATGGGTCTCACCGAACCGTCTGGTTTCGGTACCACAACATTTTGGAATAGTAACCCCGGCCTTGTTGAAGGAGGGGTACCTTGATTTCACCTGCTGGAAGTACAGCTTGTGAATTGCCGCCAGTACTATCTCCGAGGGCAGCAGGCAAGGCTGATGTGAGGTAACGGCGAGGGGGAGTCGCCTCGAACTCCAGCCTGTATCCCTGTGATACTACTTGCAGAACCTAGGGATCCACCTGTGGGCAAGCCCACTGGTCCCTGAAGTTCCCGAGACGCGCCCCCACCGCACCTGTCTCCACATGTGGAGCCCCAGCGTCATGCGGTGGACTCAGAGGAAGCGGGGGAAGATTTTTGATCCTGGGAACTGGCTGTCTGGTGCAGCTTTTTCCTTCTTCCCTTGCCTCTGTGCAGAAAGGAAGCGCCTTTGACCCGCTTGCTTTTCTGAAGCCGAAAGGACTGTACCTGAAAATACGGTGCTTTCTTAGGCTGTGAGGAAACCTGAGGTAAAAAAATTTCTTCCCAGCTGTTGCTGTGGATACGAGGTCCCAGAGACCATCCCCAAACAATTCCTCACCCTTATAAGGCAGAATCTCCATGTGCCTTTTAAAGGCAGCATCACCTGTCCACTGACGGGTTTCTAATACCCTCCTGGCAGAATAGACATTGCATTAATTCTGGATGCCAGCCGGCAAATATCCCTCTGTGCATCCTTCATATATAAGACGACGTCTTTAATATGCTCTATGTTAGCAAAATATTATCCCTGTCTAGGGTGTTAATATTATCTGACAGGGTATCAGACCACGCTGCAGCAGCACTATTTATGCTGAGGCAATTGCAGGTCTCAGTATAGAACCTGAGTGTGTATATACAGACTTCAGGATAGCCTCCTGCTTTTTATCAGCAGGCTCCTTCAAGGTGGCCGTATCCTAAGACGGCAGTGCCACCTTTTTTGACAAACGTGTGAGCGCCTTATCCACCCTAGGGGATATCTCCCAACGTGACCTATCCTCTGGCGGGAAAGGGTACGCCATCAGTAACTTTTTAGAAATTACCAGTTTCTTATCGGGGGAACCCACGCTTCTTTACACACTTCATTCATTCATCTGATGGGGGAACAAAACACTGGCTGCTTTTTCTCCCCAAAAATAAAACCCCTTTTATGTGGTACTTGGGTTCATGTCAGAAATGTGTAACACATTTTTCATTGCCGAGATCATGTAACGGATGTTCCTAGTGGATTGTGTATATATCTCAACCTCGTCGACACTGGAGTCAGACTCCGTGTCGACATCTGTGTCTACCATCTGAGGTAACGGGCGTTTTTTGAGCCCCTGATGGCCTTTGAGACACCTGGGCAGGCGCGGGCTGAGAAGCCGGCTGTCCCACAGCTGTTACGTCATCCAGCCTTTTATGTAAGGAGTTGACATTGTCGGTTAATACCTTCCACCTATCCATCCACTCTGGTGTCGGCCCCACAGGGGGCGACATCCCATTTATCGGCCTCTGCTCCGCCTCCACGTAACCTTCCTCATCCAACATGTTGACACAGCCGTACCGACACACCGCACACACACAGGGAATGCTCTGACTGCGGACAGGACCCCACAAAGTCCTTTGGGGAGACAGAGAGAGAGTATGCCAGCACACAGCAGAGCGCTATATAATGCAGGGATTAACACTATAACTGAGTGATTTTTCCCCAATAGCTGCTTGTATACATATCTTGCGCCTAAATTTAGTGCCCCCCCTCTCTTTTTAACTCTTTGAGCCTGAAAACTACAGGGGAGAGCCTGGGGAGCTGTCTTCCAGCTGCACTGTGAAGAAAAAATGGCGCCAGTGTGCTGAGGGAGATAGCCCCGCCCCTTTTTCGGCTGACTTTTCTCCCGCTTTTTTATGGATTCTGGCAGGGGTAATTTATCACATATATAGCCCTGGGACTATATATTGTGATGATTTGCCAGCCAAGGTGTCTTATATTGCCCTCAGGGCGCCCCCCCCCCCCCCAGCGCCCTGCACCCATCAGTGACCGGAGTGTGAGGTGTGCATGAGGAGCAATGGCGCACAGCTGCAGTGCTGTGCGCTACCTTGTTGAAGACAGAAGTCTTCTGCCGCCGATTTTCCGGAACACTTCTTGCTTCTGGCTCTGTAAGGGGGCCGGCGGCGCGGCTCCGGGAGCGAACACCAAGGTCGGGTCCTGCGGTCGATCCCTCTGGAGCTAATGGTGTCCAGTAGCCTAAGAAGCCCAAACTACCACCTGTTAGGTAGGTTCGCTTCTTCTCCCCTTAGTCCCTCGCTGCAGTGAGTCTGTTGCCAGCAGATCTCACTGTAAAATAAAAAACCTAAATATACTTTCTTTCTAGGAGCTCAGGAGAGCCCCTAGTGTGCATCCAGCTCAGCCGGGCACAAGATTCTAACTGAGGTCTGGAGGAGGGTCATAGTGGGAGGAGCCAGTGCACACCAGGTAGTCCTAAAGCTTTCTTTAGTTGTGCCCAGTCTCCTGCGGAGCCGCTATTCCCCATGGTCCTTACGGAGTCCCAGCATCCACTTAGGACGTCAGAGAAAAGCACTTTAGCCATTAACCATTTCAGATCTGCTCTCTTAAGCGGTTCAAACGGAGGACCCTGGAGGAATTTAAGAACTAAATTCAAATCCCAGGGCGCTGTAGGAGGAACAAATGGAGGTTGAATATGTACAACTCCCTGAAAAAGTACGTACGTCCTGTAAATCAGCAATCTTTCGCTGAAACCATACAGTTAATGCTGATACTTGAACTCTCAATGAAGCTAATTTCAAACCTTTATCCAATCTTGCTTGAAGGAAATCCAAAATCCTGGATACTTGAAAACAGGGGTGGCCAGACTTTTGGAGTTGGCGATCTACTTTGAAAGCTAAAAAGCTTTTGTGATCTACCTAGGAGGAATAATAGCGCGCGCGCAAAAATAGGGGCGTGGTATAACAAAAAAAGTGGGCATGGTATAGCAAAAAGTGGGCGTGGTATAACAAAAAAAGGGACGTAGCCTTGCTGCAGAGTGTAATGACTGCCTCACACGAAATAACACATTGGCCCCCACAGGTAAAAACCTCAAACACATATGCCCCCACAGTGCCAGATACACATATGCCCCCACAGTGCCATGTGCCCACAGTGCCAGATATGCCCACAGTGCCAGATACACCCCCACAGTGCCATGTGCCCACAGTGCCAGATATGCCCCCACAGTACCAGATTACAGATATGCCCCCACAGTGCCATGTGCCCCCAGTGCCAGATATGCCCCCACAGTGCCAGATACAGATATGCCCCCACAGTGCCAGATATGCCCCCACAGTGCCAGATTACAGATATGCCCCCACAGTGCCATGTGCCCCCAGTGCCAGATATGCCCCCACAGTGCCAGATACAGATATGCCCCCACAGTGCCATGTGCCCACAGTGCCAGATAGATATGCCCCCACAGTGCCATGTGCCCACAGTGCCAGATACAGATATGCCCCCACAGTGCCATGTGCCCACAGTGCCAGATATGCCCCCACAGTGCCAGATACAGATATGCCCCCACAGTGCCAGATACAGATATGCCCCCCAGTGCCATGTGCCCAGTGCCAGATATGCCCCCAGTGCCAGATATGCCCCCACAGTGCCATGTGCCCGCAGAGCCAGATATGCCCCCACAGTGACAGATATGCCCCCATAGTAGAGCTCACCGGAGTGGAGAGCGCAGCGCACGCTTCTCCTGTCTGCCGCCCTGCTTCTCAGTGTGATCTCCGGTGGCGACAGCAGCGTGTATATCTAAAATCAGGCGCCGGTCCGCGAGCTCTCATTGGCTAACGAACCGGCACCTGATTTGAGCTATACACTCCGCCGTCACTGCCGCAGACCAGACTGAGGGGCAGGGCGGCAGGCAGGAGAGGCGCGGCTTCGGGTGGCTGGACGGCGGATCGCGATCGACTGGTCGCATGTCCGCGATCGACCAGTCGATCGCGATCGACTGTTTGGCCACCCCTGCTTTAAAAGATCTTGGATTTAAACTCTTTTCAGTACACCAATGAATACAGGCTTGCCATATTCTATGATACACACGAGCTGAAGAAGGCTTTCTTGCTCTAAGCATAGTTTGGATTACTTGTTTTGAAAATCCTCTAGCTTCTAAAATAGAGGTTTCAACAGCCACGCCGTCAAAGACAGACGATTCAGATGGCTGTGCCAACAAGGACCCTGCATTAGCAGATCTGGACGTTGAGGGAGCAGTATCAGTGCTTCCACGGACATTCTCAGTAGATCTGTGTAGCAATGCCTTCTTGGCCAAGCTGGAGCTATTAGAATTATTAATCCCTTTGCTTGCTTTATTTTTCTCACTACTCTGGGTAACAGAGATATTGGAGGGAACAGATATGCCAGACGAAATTTCCACTCTACTGACAGTGCGTCTACAAGGACCGCTCCGGGATCCTTTGTTCTCGATCTGTACTTCAGAACTTTGTTGTTTAGACGAGACGCCATGAGGTCCATCTCTGGTAGACCCCATCTGTTCACTATTGTCTGAAACACTTCTGGGTGTAATGCCCATTCGGTTTCCTGAATGGTGTGTCGACTGAGAAAATCCGCTTCCCAGTTTAGTACACCCTGGACAAATACTGCTGACAATGCTGGAAGATGAAGCTCTGCCCATCTTAGAATGGGAGCTACTTCCTCCATCAATCTTTTGCTGTGAGTTCCTCCTTGATGATTGAGGTACGCTACTGCTGTCGCATTGTCTGAGCGAATCTGGACCGGTCTTCCTTGCAGACTGTCCTTTGCCTGAACTAGAGCCATGTAAATGGCCCTTATCTCCAACAGATTTATTGGCAGGCAACTTTCCCTTGCGGTCCATTTTCCCTGGAACCAAAGGCTTCCGAGTACCGCGCCCCAGCCTTGCAGGCTGGCATCTGTTGTCAGGGCTTGCCACTCTTTTATCCAAAAGGGTCTCCCTTTGTTTAAATGGTCCCTCTGTAGCCACCACGCTAGAGACCTTTTTACGTTTATTGGAAACTTTATCATCTGCTTCTTTATCGTCTGATGATTTCCGTTTCATTTGGTCAAAATAAGATGCTGTAATGGCCTGGAGTGGAATTGCGCATATTCCACCAAGTCGAAGGTTGATACCATCAGACCCAACAGTCACATTGCTGCATGGACTGACATTGTCTGGGCGTGCAACGCTTCCTGAGTCATGACCTGCACCTTGACCATCTTTTCCTCTGGTAAGTAAACTCTCTGAAGGTCTGAATCCAATATGGCCCCCAAATGAACCATCCGGTGTGACGGATTCAAAGACGACTTTTCCCAATTTATGAGCCACCCATGTCTCTGTAAACAAACTAGTCTGTTGAAGATGGCTCAAAAGTAATTCCTGCGAATGTGCTAGGATTAACAGGTCGTCGAGATATGGGAATATTCTTATCCCTTGCTTGCGGAGATAAGATGCCATAACCACCATAATCTTGGTAGACATCCTGGGTGCTGTTGCTAGCCCAAATGGCAAGGCTTGGAACTGAAAATGTTCCTGGAGGATGGCAAACCTGAGGTAGCACTAATGAGACAGTGCTATTGGCACATGTAGGTAAGCATCTCGTACATCCAGAGATACCATGTAATCTCCCGGTTCCATAGCCAACATTATGGAGCGTAATGTCTCCATGTGGAACCTTGGGATCCAAATGTATTTGTTCAACATTTTCAGATTGAGAATTGGTCGGAATGACCCATTTGGCTTCTGGATCAGAAATAGATTGGAGTAAAACCCCGGTCCCCTTTGTGATGGAGGTACTGGGACAATCACACCTGACTGTTGTAATTTTTGGACTGCTTCTTGCAGGGCATTGGCCTTCGACTCTATACGAGACGGGCTGGTGCAAAAAAATCTTTGAGGAGACTGCCTCCTGAATGGGAACCCAATACCCCTGAGATACCACCTTCTGCACTCAAGCATCTGTTGTCGACTGTTGCCATATGTGTGCAAAATGAAGGAGTAGACACCAAACCCTGGAATCCTCCAGGCGGAGGCCCGTCTCTTCAGGCTGATGGTTTCTGTTCAGGCTTGGAAGCTGGCTTTCTACTGGCCCATTGCTTCCTACCCCTTGCCGACCTATTGGACTGGGGCTGCTTAGACTCCTCTTTAGCTTTCGCTTTGCCATCGAAATGAGCGAAACTTTGAACCCTTAGACTTAGGGTTATAAGTAGCCGTAAATCTGTCCTTCTTTGATTCAGCCTCTGATTCTAGGATATCAGATAATGGTTTCCCAAACAATATATTACCAATGAAAGGCAATGCTTCCAATTCTTTCTTGGATTCCGCATCTGCTTTCCAGGTACGTAGCCAAACTGCTCTGCGAGCGGCTATTGTCAAGGCTGAAGCTTTAGAAGCAACTATACCCATATCAATTGCTGCTTCTTCTAAGTATTGGGCAGATTGTCTTAAATGGCTTAAATGATACTCTTGCTCCGTTAGGAGAAGAGAGGCCATTCTCTAGTTCCTCTATCCATTCGCCCATTGCCTTTGCTACCCAGGCCGAAGCCATAGCAGGTCTTACCACTGCTCCTACAAGAGAAAATACATTTTTCAAGAAGCTATCTACCCTTCTGTCTGTGACATCATTTAGTGAGGTAGACGACAGTGGTAAAGCAGATTTATGCACAAGTCGCAGTACATGTGCATCTACTTTTGGAGGAACTTCTCTTTCCGAACAATCCACAGCTGGAAATGGATAATAAGAATCCCATCTTTTCGGAATCTTATATTTTCTACTGGGCGTCGCCCAAGACTCATCCATCATTTCCGTCAGCTCATCTGACGCTGGGAATTCAGTTTTAACTGACTTTGTTCGTTTAAACACAGGTGCTATAGACTTTAACACTGTCTTGGCTGGCTCTTCCAAGGAGAGAACAGCCCTCACAGCATCAATAAGTTCAGCTACATCCTCTGAACTAAAACTCTGCGACTGATCATCATACGGAGTATTTGAATATACTGTATCATCATCTGTAGTATCATCTTGTGTAGTCTGCCACATAGATGCATCTGTCTTCGTCTTACCCGTCCCTTGGTTACTTGTAGAGGCTACTGGAACCAAGCCGTAGGAAGGGAGCTGCATATATGGGTTAATAGTGTAACCTAACCCTTGGGGTGGCGCAACCGGAGTTAGCCTGTCCGCTATTAAAGACAAAGTCTTTGCGAACATATTCCATGGTGGCTCTGTTGGTTGTTGAACCAAATCCTGTTTTTTACTTTGCTGAAAAGCGAAACAGTTTGCACACAACCCCTCATAAGTGACCAACTGGTCCATACCAATTAACCCTGTCTTACAAGATAAGCATGTTAGGGATGTATGAGTGCCTGATAGATTCTCCTCGTCACTTTTGCAGTTCACAGACATGGTATTAACCTGTTAATGACTACACAATTTGTGACTGAAAATCACCTATATATGGATATACAGAAGTGAGATCAATCTGACCACAACCGTGCACCTGATTTGAGGGTCAGAACAGGACTGACGACATAGAAAAGTCAGCACACATACTAGCAGTCAGTCACATGTTAAAGCATTAGACATTGTCATATGAGAATACAACCCCCATAACAACTTACAAGTAAGTAGGACAATTGTACTTCTGTTTTTAACTGTTTTTTTTTTCAAACATAACATGCAGAAAACACAGTAACATACAGATCTCATATGCAATATGTACTAAGAATTAACAATTCATTCTAACAAGTAGAGAGAATTCTTAGTACTGTATACCCTTCCTCCGTAGAGCGGGATACAGGGAGACTCACCACACTTCCATATCCAAGCAAATACGCTCGCAAGATGCTGAGTGGATTCAGACGCTACTGATGTACACTACCGCTCCTGATAACTGATAACGGACACAGTCGCTCACTAAGGGACACGAACGCTCAGCGACTTCCACGTGTATGCAGACGCTAAGGCCTGCGACTCGGTCTAGGCGGGATCACTAGTGTACACAACCGCAGCGTCTAAGCTGCGACAGAGTACCCTCGTGGTAGCGTCTGAGACGGAAGTGAGGTCATTCAGTTCATGGACGGGAGACGCGTGGAAACTGGTCATGAACTTGGAGGAGGGACAGCCAGGAGAGAGTCTGATTCCCCCCGTTGACTTAAACTTTAAGGATCGCGGCCTCACCCTAGTCCTGGCGCCTATGATCCCTAGAGCGTAGCGCTGTCGCACTCGAGATGTTCGGCGCATCAACACACTGTTTGTAGTCTCCACCAAATCAGTGTAGCTGTGTCCGGACCCATCTAGTAAGAGGGAATCCATAGACTCACCTTCCCCCCATGCTCCGGCCACAACCTGGTTACGTCTGCTGGACCTGCTAGAACATCCGACACAGACGCCCGTCAAGACAGCACTGTACCGCAAAGGTAAGCGTTGTTGCGACCCGGTGGGGAGTTGTTGGAGCGACTCTTTCCCGTATGCGTTTAAGACACTGTTAGGAAAAGTCGCTCAAAAAACATAGTAAGACTATAAAAATAACATAATAAAAGCATCAGGCTGCTTTATTTACATAGAAACATAGAATTTGTCGGCAGATAACCACTTGGCCCATCTAGTCTGCCCCCTTTTTTTTTTTTTTTTTAATCTCTAACCTTAATTGATCCTTATTTCTTTGTAAGGATATCCTTATGTCTATCCCATGCATGTTTAAATTGCTCTACTGTCTTAGCCTCTACCACCTCCGATGGGAGGCTATTCCACTTGTCCACTACCCTTTCTGTGAAGTAATTTTTCCGCAAATTTCCCCTGAAACTCCCCCCCCCCTCCAGTCTCAGTGCATGTCCTCGTGTCCTATTGCTTCTCTTCCTTTGGAGAATGTTTCACTCCTGGACTTTGTTAAAACCCTTGATATATTTGAAAGTTTCTATTATGTCCCCCCTTTCCCTTCTCTGCTCCAAACTATACATATTGAGATTTCTTAGTCTTTCTGGGTATGTTTTGTGATGTAGGCCATGCACCATTTTAGTTGCCCTTCTTTGTACAGTTTCTAATGTATTAATATCCTTTTGAAGATATGGCCTCCAGAATTGAACACAGTATTCTAGATGAGGCCGTACCAATGACCTATACAGTGGCATTATTACTTCTTTCTGCTGCAGATTCCTCTCCCAATGCAGCCAAGCATCTGACTAGCCTTCCTCATTGCTTTGTTACATTGCTTACCTGCCTTTAAGTCATCTGAAATAGTGACTCCTAGATCCCTTTCCTCCTCAGTAGTTTCCAGTATAGTGCCATTAATACTATATTTAGCCTTTGGATTTTTGAGACCCAAGTGCATGATTTTGCATTTTTTGGCATTAAACTGTAATTGCCACACTCTTGACCATTCCTCTAGTCTACCTAGATCCTCAATCATTTGTTTTACCCCACCTGGTGTGTGTACCCTGTTGCATACCTTTCTGTCATCTGCAAAAAGGCATACTTTCCCTTTAATGCCATTTGCAATGTCACCAATAAAGATATTAAAAAGCACTGGTCCAAGTACAGATCCCTGGGGTACTCCACTGGTAACATTTCCCTCCTGTGAATGCACTCCATTTACCACAACTCTCTGTTTTCTATCCTTCAACCAAGATCTTATCCATTCAATAATTCTAATATCCAATCCCAAACTTTCAAGTTTATTTAGCAGTCTGCGATGTGGAACAGTGTCAAAAGCCTTACTAAAGTCTGGCTCCACCTTTATCCATCACTTTAGTCACACAGTCAAAAAAGTCAGTTTGACATGATCTCCCCCCAGTGAATCCATGCTGTTTGGGATCCTGTAAATTGCCGGATTTAAGATAATCTACAAAACTCTTTCTTTTAAGAGTGTTTCCATCAATGTCCCTACTACTGATGTAAGACTCACTGGTCTGTAGTTGTTTGCCTCTTCCTTGCTTCCACTTTTGTGCAGTGGGACTACATTTGCTCTTTTCCAGTCCTCTGGAATTACTCCTGTAGCTAATGACTGGTTGAATAATTCTGTCAATGGTGCTACCAGCACCTCTTTAAGTTCTTTTAGTATCCTTGGATGTATCCCATCTGGCCCCATAGATTTGTCCACTTTCAGCTTTGAGAGTTCTGTTAGGACCTTCTCCTCTGTAAATGTACTTATGTCATTTTCCTGAATATCCCTTAAACTTAACTGTGGCCCCTTCCCCTCTCTTTCAGTAGTAAATACTGAGCAAAAATAATTATTAAGATGATCTGCTATTAAATTGTCTCCCTCAACAAGACTCCCAATGTCTGTCTTTAGTTTTATTATTCCGCCTTTTGTTTTTCTCCTTTCGCTTATATACCTAAAAAAAGTTTTGCCTCCTTTACCCACTGACTGGGCCATTTTCTCCTCAGCTTGTGCCTTTGCACATCTGATTACCTTCTTAGTATCCTTCTGACTAACAAGATATATCTCTTTGTCTTCATTATTTTGTGTCTGCTTATATTTCCTAAAAGCCATCTTTTTTGCTTTCACAATATTTGCTACTTCTTTTGCAAACCACACTGGCTTCCTTTTCCTTGTGTTTTTCCGAACACTTTTGATACAAAGGTCTGTTGCCTTTAATATTGCACATTTTAATGTTTCCCACCTCTCCTGCACTGCTTCCAAGTTCCTCCACTCTGCCAAAGAATCGCTTACACATTTTCCCATCCCTACAAAATCAGCCTTCCTAAAATCCAACACCTTTGTTTTTGTATGGGACGAGTCAGTCTCTGTCTTAATGCTGAACCATACTGCTTGATGATCACTGGATCCCAGGTTTTTACAAAAACTGTGGCAGGGCATGCTGGGATGCAGCCTTGTGACCATGGTCCGGCTCCTGCCGCACCAAGCAAAAAACTGATGTGACTATGTCAGTGGGCGGGATTATATGGTGAAGCCCCGATGCATCCTGGGAGGCCAGAAAGCTTGTGACCGTGTTAGTGCCATTTCCGCTGTCGCTCCGGCATATCCCAATGTTAACCTGTGGATAATCCTGTGGACCCAGCCAGAGAAATGGCAGGTCTGCTTCAGCATCCCCACTATGTAGTGACTGCGCACATAAGTGCCACCATATTTACCAACGTGCCCTATACTGCACCCCAATAAGCTGTGCGGTTATTGGGGCTGTTTTGGTGCCACTTAGGCCGCAATACAGGGCCAGCTGCGATTTATCACTTCAAATTCATTTTCCTTTCTTCTATTTTTCTGTCACGTGATCATTCGCTCTCCCTCACAACGGTGATGGGTGCAACTGTTGCAAAATAAAGTGCGTTAAACTGCAGCCGCCGCCATTTAAATCAGCGCTGTGGCAGCTTTTGTGCAACACTCTGCGCAGATATCGGAGACTTATGCGGTCTGCTACATAGCTCTATAAAATAAACCAGGGGTACGCAACCTGCGGCAATACAGCTGCTGTGGAACTACACATCCCAGCATGCCCTGCCACAGTTTTTACACAACCTAACAGCAAACCTGTGGCAGGGCATGCTGAGATGTGTAGTTCCACAGCCGCTGGAGTGCCACAGGTTGCCTACCCGAAATAAACTATAAAAAAAAAAAAAAAAAAAAATGTATAAACTACGATACAACAGCAAATCTAGTGTTAACATTAAGAAGGGACAGTGGCAAAAACGTGGACAAAGGTGGTCATTCTGGGTTGATCGCTAGCTGCTTTGGTTCACTGCGCAGCGGTCAGGCAAAAAAAAAAACTGCACTTCTGCGCATGCGGCGCAATGCACACGCGCATCGTACTATTACAGCGAAGGATGTAGTTTCACACAAGGTCGTGAAGCTTTTCAGTCGCACTGCTGGCCGCAGAGTGATTGACAGGAAGAGGGCGTTTCTGGGTGTCAACTGACCGTTTTCAGTGAGTGTTCGGAAAAACGCAGGCGTGCCAGGAAAAACGCAGGCGTGGCTGGGCGAACGCAGGGCGTGTTCGTGACATCAAATCAGGAACTGAACAGTCTGAAGTGATCGCAAGCGCTGAGTAGGTCTGAAGCTACTCTGAAACTGCACAAAAATATTTTGTAGCCGCTCTGCGATCCTTTCGTTCACACTACTGCTAAGCTAAAATACACTCGAAGTGGGAGGCGGCATAGCGTTTGCACGGCTGCTAAAAACTGCTAGCGAGCGAACAGCTCGGAATGACCACCAATGGTCTCACTTGGGATAACTTGTTTACTTTGGGAGTGGATGTACAGAACCCCCCCACCCCACCCCCAAAACAGGAGCCGTACAGGACACAGTACCATTTACAATGACCCAACTGCAACGTGTCAGACACTGGAGACGAGGATACAATATATTACTATGACCAGACTGCTGTCTCCTCTGATGACAGATCAGCATCACAAATCGCGAGTCTTACAAATTGCGAATTATAAAAGTTTTCACTAAATGCTAAAACCATACTGACCTTTGTGGGGCACCAGGTAATACTAACATTATTGTGAAGCAATAAATTATATTCCATTTAGATTTAAACGATGAGTGTAAAAAAAATGTATTTGGCAAAAAAAGAATAAAAAACAGTCGTGCGCAGGAGATAAAATAGTTGTGAAGACGGACGCAGAATGCGTGGAAAATGTAATCACAATTAACTGCGGATTTCATGGTTACAGCACAATAGTCATTCTGGGACATTTGGCGGCGGTTATTACGGCACTTTTCATATTAAAAGACTGAAAATCTGCATCATTCAGTTCCGTGTAAATTCACATCATCATTAGCTGAAATAGCAGAATTGCACATTTATGTTTTAATTCAGCTCAAGCACCCCACCCCCCCTTCCCCTCCCTGAAGTTGCAAGCAGCTGCACTCTGCAAGGAATACAGAATACAAGTAGCTGAGAAGATATTTCACATCTCATTCATTAAAACAAAAAGAGAATTAAAAAAAATAAGAATTTACTTACCGATAATTCTATTTCTCGGAGTCCGTAGTGGATGCTGGGGTTCCTGAAAGGACCATGGGGAATAGCGGCTCCGCAGGAGACAGGGCACAAAAGTAAAGCTTTTACAGGTCAGGTGGTGTGCACTGGCTCCTCCCCCTATGACCCTCCTCCAGACTCCAGTTAGGTACTGTGCCCGGATGAGCGTACACAATAAGGGAGGATTTTGAATCCCGGGTAAGACTCATACCAGCCACACCAATCACACCGTACAACTTGTGATCTAAACCCAGTTAACAGTATGATAACAGAGGAGCCTCTGAAAGATGGCTTCCTAAACAATAACCCGAATTAGTTAACAATAACTATGTACAAGTATTGCAGATAATCCGCACTTGGGATGGGCGCCCAGCATCCACTACGGACTCCGAGAAATAGAATTATCGGTAAGTAAATTCTTATTTTCTCTATCGTCCTAAGTGGATGCTGGGGTTCCTGAAAGGACCATGGGGATTATACCAAAGCTCCCAAACGGGCGGGAGAGTGCGGATGACTCTGCAGCACCGAATGAGAGAACTCCAGGTCCTCCTTTGCCAGGGTATCAAATTTGTAAAAATTTACAAACGTGTTCTCCCCTGACCACGTAGCTGCTCGGCAGAGTAGTAATGCCGAGACCCCTCGGGCAGCCGCCCAAGATGAGCCCACCTTCCTTGCGGAATGGGCCTTAACAGATTTAGGCTGTGGCAGGCCTGCCACAGAATGTACAAGTTGAATTTTGTTACAAATCCAACGAGCAATCGACTGCTTAGAAGCAGGTGCACCCAACTTGTTGGGTGCATACAGTATAAACAGCGAGTCAGATTTTCTGACTCCAGCCTTCCTTTAAATGTATATTTTTAAGGCTCTGACAACGTCCAACAACTTGGAGTCCTTCAAGTCGTCTGTAGCCGCAGGCACTACAATAGGCTGGTTCAGGTGAAACGCTGATACCACCTTAGGGAGAAAATGCGGACGCGTCCGCAGCTCTGCCCTATGTCGAATGGAAAATTAAATAAGGGCTTTTATAAAACAAAGCCGCCAGTTCAGATACTCTCCCGGCCGAAGCCAGGGCCAGTAACATAGTCACTTTCCATGTGAGATATTTCAAATCCACCTTCTTTAGTGGTTCAAACCAATTTGATTTGAGGAAATCTAAAACTACATTTAGATCCCACGGTGCCACCTTAGGCACCACAGGAGGCTGTATATGCAGTACTCCTTTGATAAAAATCTGGACCTCAGGGACTGAGGCCAATTCTTTTTGGAAGAATATTGATAGGGCCGAAATTTGAACCTTAATAGATCCCAATTTGAGACCCATAGACAATCCTGATTGCAGGAAATGTAGGAAAACGACCCAGTTGAAATTCCTCCATCGGAGCACTCCGCTGCTCGCACCACGCAACATATTTTCGCCAAATACGGCGATAATGCTTCGCGGTGACTTCCTTCCTTGCCTTTATCAAGGTAGGAATGACTTCTTCTGGAATGCCTTTTCCTTTTAGGATCTGGCATGCAAACGCCATGCCGTCAAACGCAGCCGCGGTAAGTCTTGAAAAAGACAAGTACCCTGCTGAAGCAGGTCCCTTCTCAGAAGTAGAGGCCACGGATCGTCCGTGACCATCTCTTGAAGTTCCGGGTACCAAGTCCTTCTTGGCCAATCCGGAGCCACTAGTCTTACTCCACTTTGCCGTATAATCCTCAATACCTTTGGTATGAGAGGCAGAGGAGGAAACACATATACCGACTGGTACACCCAAGGTGTTACCAGCGCGTCCACAGCTATTGCCTGCGGATCTCTTGACCTGGCGCAATACCTGTCCAGTGTTTTGTTGAGGCGAGACGCCATCATGTCCACCATTGGTTTTACCCAACGGTTTAATAGCATGTGGAAAACTTCTGGATGAAGTCTCCACTCTCCCGGGTGAAGGTCGTGTCTGCTGAGGAAGTCTGCTTCCCAGTTGTCCACGCCCGGGATGAATACTGCTGACAGTGCTATCACGTGATTCTCCGCCCAGCGAAGAATCCTGGCAGCTTCTGCCATTGCCCTCCTGCTTCTTGTGCCGCCCTGTCTGTTTACATGGGCGACTGCCGTGATGTTGTCCGACTGGATCAACACCGGTCTTCCTTGAAGCAGAGGTTCCGCCTGGCTTAGAGCATTGTAGATTGCTCTTAGTTCCAGAATGCTTATGTGAAGAGACTTTTTCAGGCTCGACCACACTCCCTGGAAATTTCTTCCCTGTGTGACTGCTCCCCAGCCTCTCTGGCTGGCACCCGTGGTCACCAGGATCCAATCCTGCATGCCGAATCTGCGGCCCTCCAATAGATGAGCCTCCTGCAACCACCACACAAGGGATACCCTTGTCCTCGGCGACAGGGTTATCCGCAGGTGCATCTGAAGATGCGACCCTGACCATTTGTCCAACAGATCCCTTTGCATGGAATCTGCCGAAAGGGATTGCTTCGTAAGAAGCTACCATTTTTTCCCAGGACTCTTGTGCATTGATGTACAGACACCTTTCCTGGTTTTAGGAGGTTCCTGACCAGGTCAGATAACTCCTTGGCTTTTTCTTCGGGAAGAAAAACCTTTTCTGAACTGTGTCCAGAATCATCCCCAGGAACAGCAGACGAGTTGTCGGCATTAATTGGGATTTTGGAATATTCAGAATCCATCCGTGCTGCTTTAGCACCTCTTGAGATAGTGCTAAACCCATCTCTAGCTGTTCTCTGGACCTTGCCCTTATTAGGAGATCGTCCAAGTATGGGATAATTAATACGCCTTTTCTTCGAAGAAGAAATATTATCTCGGCCATTACCTTTGTAAAGACCCGAGGTGCCGTGGACAAACCAAACGGCAGCGTCTGAAACTGATAGTGACAGTTTTGTACAACGAACCTGAGGTACCCCTGGTGTGAGGGGTAATTGGAACGTGGAGATACGCATCCTTGATGTCCAAGGATACCATAAAGTCCCCTTCTTCCAGGTTCGCTATCACTGCTCTGAGTGACTCCATCTTGAACTTGAACTTCTTTATGTACAGGTTCAAGGACTTCAGATTTAGAATAGGCCTTACCGAGCCATCCGGCTTCGGTACCACAAAAAGAGTGGAATAATACCCCTTCCCTTGTTGTAGAAGAGGTACCTTGACTATCACCTGCTGAGAATACAGCTTGTGAATGGCTTCCAAAACCGTCTCCCTTTCTGAGGGGGACGTTGGTAAAGCAGACTTCAGGAAACGGCGAGGTGGCTCTGTCTCTAATTTCAACCTGTACCCCTGAGATATTATCTGCAGGATCCAGGGATTTACCTGCGAGTGAGCCCACTGCGCGCTGTAATTCTTGAGACGACCGCCTACCGCCCCCGAGTCCGCTTGCGAAGCCCCAGCGTCATGCTGAGGCTTTTGTAGAAGCCGGGGAGGGCTTCTGTTCCTGGGAAGGAGCTGCCTGTTGCTGTCTCTTCCCTCGTCCTCTGCCTCGTGGCAGATATGAATAGCCCTTTGCTCTCTTATTTTTAAAGGAACGAAAAGGCTGCGGTTGAAAGGTCGGTGCCTTTTTCTGTTGGGGAGTGACTTGAGGTAGAAAGGTGGATTTCCCGGCCGTAGCCGTGGCCACCAAATCCGATAGACCGACCCCAAATAACTCCTCTACGCATCGCCTGTCCACTGTCGTGTCCATAAAGCTCTTCTGGCCGAAATGGACATAGCACTTACCCGTGATGCCAGTGTGCAGATATCTCTCTGTGCATCACGCATATAAAGAAATGCATCCTTTATTTGTTCTAACGACAGTAAAATATTGTCCCTGTCCAGGGTATCAATATTTTCGATCAGGGACTCTGACCAAACTACCCCAGCACTGCACATCCAGGCAGTCGCAATAGCTGGTCGTAGTATAACACCTGCATGTGTGTATATACCTTTTTGGATATTTTCCATCCTCCTATCTGATGGATCTTTAAGTGCGGCCGTCTCAGGAGAGGGTAACGCCACTTGTTTTGATAAGCGTGTTAGCGCTTTGTCCACCCTAGGAGGTGTTTCCCAGCGCTCCCTAACCTCTGGCGGGAAAGGGTATAAAGCCAATAACTTCTTTGAAATTAGCAGTTTTTTATCGGGGCACCCCACGCTTCATCACACACGTCATTTAATTCTTCTGATTCGGTAAAAACTACTGGTAGTTTTTTCACACCCCACATAATACCCTGTTTAGTGGTACCTGTAGTATCAGCTAAATGTAACATCTCCTTTATTGCCAAAATCATATAACGTGTGGCCCTTTTGGAAAATACGGTTGATTCGTCACCTTCACTACCGGAATCAGTGCCTGTGTCTGGGTCTGTGTCGACCGACTGAGGCAAGGGGCGTTTTACAGCCCCTGACGGTGTTTGAGGCGCCTGGACAGGCACTAAGTGAGTGTCCGGCCGCCTCATGTCGGCAAACGACTGCTTAAGCGAGTTGACGCTATCCCGTAATTCCACAAATAAAGGCATCCATTCTGGTGTCGACCCCCTAGAAGGTGACATCCTCATATTTGGCAATTGCTCCGCCTCCACACCAATAACGTCCTCATACATGTCGACACACACGTACCGACACACAGCAGACACACAGGGAATGCTCTATACGAAGACAGGACCCACTAGCCCTTTGGGGAGACAGAGGGAGAGTCTGCCAGCACACACCAAAAAGCGCTATATATGACAGGGATAGCCTTATGATTAAGTGCTCCCTTATAGCTGCTTTTATATTAATATATTGCCATTTATTTTGCCCCCCCTCTCTGTTATACCCTGTTTCTGTAGTGCAGTGCAGGGGAGAGACCTGGGAGCCTTCCTGACCAGCGGAGCTGTGACAGAAAATGGCGCCGTGTGCTGAGGAGATAGGCCCCGCCCCTTTTCCGGCGGGCTCGTCTCCCGCTATTTAGTACATTTAGGCAGGGGTAAATATCTCCATATAGCCTCTGGGGCTATATGTGAGGTATTTTTAGCCTTTTTAAAGGTTTACATTTGCCTCCCAGGGCGCCCCCCCCCCAGCGCCCTGCACCCTCAGTGACTGCCGTGTGAAGTGTGCTGAGAGGAAAATGGCGCACAGCTGCAGTGCTGTGCGCTACCTTAAGAAGACTGCAGGAGTCTTCAGCCGCCGATTCTGGACCTCTTCTTGCTTCAGCATCTGTGAGGGGGCCGGCGGCGTGGCTCCGGTGACCATCCAGGCTGTACCTGTGATCGTCCCTCTGGAGCTTCATGTCCAGTAGCCAAGAAGCCAATCCATCCTGCACGCAGGTGAGTTCACTTCTTCTCCCCTCTGTCCCTCGTTGCAGTGATCCTGTTGCCAGCAGGAATCACTGTAAAATAAAAAACCTAAGCTAAACTCTCTAAGCAGCTCTTTATGAGAGCCACCTAGAATTGCACCCTTCTCGGCCGGGCACAAAAATCTAACTGGAGTCTGGAGGAGGGTCATAGGGGGAGGAGCCAGTGCACACCACCTGACCTGTAAAAGCTTTACTTTTGTGCCCTGTCTCCTGCGGAGCCGCTATTCCCCATGGTCCTTTCAGGAACCCCAGCATCCACTTAGGACGATAGAGAAAAAAAAAAACAAGCGCAAACAGCCGCATTCCAGCATTTAAACCAATAATCTTTATTATCAGAATTTGGCAATTGATAAAACGCGCTCCGCCTATTTATAAGACCGTACTATGAACGTTTCAGGTTTGTTCCTCCTATGCGAGAGTTCCGCTCAGGCACTTAGTTGCTGGGCAACGAGCTTCTCTCGCCGGCTGCGCTGGAACATCTCGGTCCGCGCGTCCGTATTGTCACAGAAACGTCGTCCGTGGATAGGAGGCCGATCGCTACATATTGGGCTTCGTGTAAAGGGACAAGGACCGTGAGACAGTAACACAGATGAAGACTGTTCAACAACCCACCAGAATTATAAAACGTGTGCGACTCAAATTCACTGAAATAGGGCTACAAAGCGTTAAAAACAACAACAAAAAAACAAACTTTAAAATTGGATTGTTGAGGTGCACAAGTTCCATCCCTGGTTTCAGAGGTGCAACAGAAATAAATTAAAAACCGCGAGTATGAAAAGTGTGACAAATATATAGATTAAAACCCCCCCAGTGTATAATTATAAAACACAGACACCCCCCAACTATGACCGGCACTCTACCGATAAATCACCAATGGAGGGTTCAGTAGAGGAACCTGATTAGAAAAAAAAGACAAAAACACTTTATAACAGTACATGTTGAGAGGGGCGATATGTTGGGGGGGGCGATGGGGAAACTTGCTTATCTCCGGGTCTCAGGGTGCTGTCGTGTGTCCGGGGTAGGGGGCTACAGCAGCAAAGCGGCAGAGTAGCCTTTCTGGAGGCGTGGAGGATTAAGGCCATCCTGGTGACATGTACTGAGATAGACAACAATGTTCCAACAGGATGCTAATTATTTAGATGGCGAAAGTAGAGTAATGACCAGTTCTTTTAGAAAATGACGCAGTGGCACCCTTTCTTATCCTTCTCCTTCCGCGTGGGCCCTGGGGAAGGGGGGCATTCCTGTTCCTGAAACTTCCTGTACAAAAGAAACATCGGGCACATCAATGATGGGAGATCTGGTCAAAATGCAGAATTACATAACAGGATCACCAAAGGAATGGGAAATATATTTAGAAAGGGATAAAACCAGAAGACACATTCTATTGCTGACCCTTGGTACCTTATACTGAATTATTATATGCTTCTAGCAACATACCCCAGAATTATTACATGCATCTAGCAACATACCCCAGAATTATTACATGCATCTAGCAACATACCCCAGAACTATTATATGCATCCAGCAACATGCCCCAGACTTATTATATGCATCCAACAACATGCCCCAGACTTCTTATATGCATCCAGCAACATGCCCCAGAATTAATTATACGCATCCACCAACATGCCCCAGAATTAATTATACGCATCCAGCAACATACCCCAGAATTATTATAGGCATCCAGCAACATACCCCAGAATTATTATAGGCATCCAGCAACATGCACCCGGAATTATTATATGCATCTAGCAACATACCCCAGAATTATTACATGCATCTAGCAACATACCCCAGAACTATTATATGCATCCAGCAACATGCCCCAGACTTATTATATGCATCCAACAACATGCCCCAGAATTATTATATGTATCCAGCAACATGCCCCAGAATTATTACATGCATCCAGCAACATGCCCCAGAATTATTATATGCATCCAGCAACATGCCCCAGAATTATTATATGCATCTACCAACATGCCCCAGAATTAATTATACGCATCCAACATGCCCCAGAATTAATTATAGGCATCCAGCAACATACCCCAGAATTATTATAGGCATCCAGCAACATACCCCAGAATTATTATAGGCATCCAGCAACATGCACCCGGAATTATTATAAGCATCTACCAACATGCCCCTGAACTATTATATGCATCCAGCAACATGCCCCAGAATTATTACATGCATCCAGCAACATGCCCCAGAATTATTATATGCATCCAGCAACATGCCCAGAATTATTATACTCATCCAGCAACATTCCCCAGAATTATTATACGCATCCAGCAACATACCCCGGAATTATTATAGGCATCCAGCAACATGCCCCGGAATTATTATAGGCATCCAGCAACATACCACAGAATTATTATAGGCATCTACCAACATGCCCCAGAATTATTATAGGCATCCAGCAACATGCACCCGGAATTATTATATGCATCTACCAACATGCCCCAGAATTATTATATGCATCTACCAACACAACACATAATTATTATATGCATCCAGCAACATGCCCCAGAATTATTATATGCATCCAGCAACATGCCCCAGAATTATTATATGCAACCAGCAACATGCCCCAGAATTATTATACGCATCCAGCAACATGCCCCAGAATTATTATACGCATCCAGCAACATACCCCGGAATTATTATAGGCATCCAGCAACATGCCCCAGAATTATTATATGCATCTACCAACACAACAAATAATTATTATATGCATCTAGCAACATACCCCAGAATTATTATATGCATCTAGCAACATACCCCAGAACTAGTAGAGGCTGTCTACTCACGCACAAAGAGGCTGCATAATAGCTTCTTCCAGAGCGCAGTACACATGCTAAACTGTTAAAATGTTTCAATCTTAGGCCTTGAAATGTAACTTGCTGCACGTTTATGTTATGTGATATGGTTTTGCTTGATTTTTCCGTTGATATCCCTTGGTGTTTGTTAATGACAATAAAGATATATTATTATTATATGCATCTAGCAACATACCCTAGAATTATTATATGCACCTAGCAACATACCCCAGAACTATTATATGCATCTAGCAACATACCCTAGAATTATTATATGCACCTAGCAACATACCCCAGAACTATTATATGCATCTAGCAACATACCCTAGAATTATTATATGCACCTAGCAACATACCCCAGAACTATTATATGCATCTAGCAACATACCCTAGACTTATTATATGCATCTAGCAACATACCCCAGAATTATATAGGCATCCAGCAACATACCCCAGAATTATTATAGGCATCCAGCAACATGCACCCGGAATTATTATATGCATCTACCAACATGCCCCAGAACTATTATATGCATCTAGCAACATATGCCAGAATTATTATATGCATCCAGCAACATGCCCCAGAATTATTATAGGCATCCAGCAACATGCACCCGGAATTATTATATGCATCTACCAACACAACACATAATTATTATATGCATCCAGCAACATGCCCCAGAACTATTATATGCATCTAGCAACATACCCTAGAATTATTATATACATCTACAAATATACCCTATTATAGTTTAGTTGGATTTATTTCTAAAATTATAACTGGGAGATGGAGTAATGTTGGCGGAACGCATGCTGAAATAATAGGATTTTAATACCTACCGGTAAATCCTTTTCTCTTAGTCCGTAGAGGATGCTTCAAGAACCATGGGGTATAGACGGGATCCGCAGGAGACATGGGCACACTATAAGACTTTGAAGGGGTGTGAACTGGCTCCTCCCTCTATGCCCCTCCTCCAGACTCCAGTTATAGGAACTGTGCCCAGGGAGACGGACATTTTGAGGAAAAGGATTTATTTAATTAATTTAAACTAAGGTGAGTCACATACCAGCTCACACCACAAACACGCCGTACAATATGGCATTCAACAACAACACATGCAACGGCATGCACGACTAACATCAGCCACAGACTGACTGAAGTCAACGCAACATGAGCGTAACTATAACCAAACTGCAGACACAGTACGCACTGGGACGGGCGCCCAGCATCCTCTACGGACTAAGAGAAAAGGATTTACCGGTAGGTATTAAAATCCTATTTTTTCATACGTCCTAGAGGATGCTGGGGATGCTTCAAGAACCATGGGGATTATACCAAAGCTCTAGAACAGGCGGGAGAGTGCGGATGACTCTGCAGCACCGATTGACCAAACAAGAGGTCCTCCTCAGCCAGAGTATCAAACTTGTAAAATTTCGCAAAGGTGTTTGAACCCGACCAAGTAGCAGCTCGGCAAAGTTGTAACGCCGAGACTCCCCGGGCAGCCGCCCAGGATGAGCCCACCTTTCTGGTAGAATGGGCTTTCACCGACTTCGGTAACGGCAATCCTGCCGTAGAATGAGCCTGCTGAATCGTATGTAGAAGCAGGAGCCCCAATCTTGTTGGGAGCCCACAGGACAAACAGAGCCTCTGTTTTCCTAATCTGCGCCGTTCTGGCGACATAAATCTTCAAAGCTCTGACCACATCGAGAGACTTTGACTCCGCCAAGACGTCAGTAGCCACTGGCACCACAATAGGCTGGTTAACATGAAATGATGAAACCACTTTTGGCAGAAATTGCTGACGAGTTCTCAACTCCGCCCTATCAGCATGAAAAATCAAATAGGGGCTTTTGAGAGACAAAGCCGCCAACTCAGACACTCGCCTTGCAGACGCCAAGGCCAACAACATGACCACTTTCCAAGTAAGGAATTTTAACTCAACCTTTTGCAAAGGTTCAAACCAATGTGATTGCAAGAATTGCAACACCACATTAAGGTCCCATGGTGCCACTGGGGGCACAAAGGGAGGATGGATGTGCAGAACGCCTTTTACGAAGGTCTGAACTTCTGGAAGGGAGGCCAATTCTTTTTGAAAAAAAGATCGACAAGGCCGAAATCTGTACTTTAATAGAGCCTAACTTTAGGCCCGCATCCACACCTGCTTGTAGGAAATGGAGCAAACGCCCCAGGTGAAATTCCTCCGTAGGAGCCTTCTTGGATTCACACCAAGACACATATTTTCTCCAAATACGGTAGTAATGTTTTGACGTTACTTCTTTTCTAGTCTGAAGAAGTGTAGGAATGACTTCACTGGGAATACCCTTTCGGGCTAAGATTAGGCGCTCAACTGCCACGCCGTCAAACGTAGCCGCGGTAAGCCCCTGTTGTAACATGTCCTCCCGAAGAGGAAGAAGCCAGGGATCTTCTATGAGCAACTCCTGAAGATCTGGATACCAGGCCCTTCTTGGCCAATCCGGAACAATGAGGATCGCCTGAACTCTTGTTCTTATAATTTTTAACACCTTTGGAATGAGTGGAAGTGGAGGGAACACATAGACCGACTGAAACACTCACAGTGTCACTAGGGCATCCATCGCTATCGCCTGTGGGTCCCTTGACCTGGAACAATATCTCTGAAGTTTCTTGTTGAGGCGGGATGCCATCATGTCCACTTGAGGAACTCCCCAACGACTTGTCACTTCTGCAAAGACCTCCTGATGAAGACCCCACTCTCCTGGATGGAGATCGTGTCTGCTGAGGAAGTCTGCTTCCCAGTTGTCTACTCCTGGAATGAAGACCGCTGCCAGAGCTCTGGCATGCCTTTCCGTCCAGCGAAGGATCTTCGTGGCCTCGGCCATCGCCGCTCTGCTATTTGTTCCGCCTTGGCGGTTTATGTACGCCACTGCTGTCACGTTGTCTGACTGAATCAAGAACGGCAGACCCCGAAGAAGATGTTCTGCTTGCAGTATGCTGTTGTGGATGGCTCTAATTCCAGAATGTTTATGTGTAGACAAGCTTCCTGGCTTGACCACTTTCCCTGAAAGTTTCTTCCATGTGTGACTGCTCCCCATCCTCGGAGGCTTGCATCTGTGGTCACCAGGATCCAATCCTGAATCCCAAACCCGCGTCCCTCCAGAAGGTGAGAACTGTGCAGCCACCCCAGAAGGGAAATTCTGGTCCTGGGAGATAGAATTATTTTCCGATGCATGTCCAGGTGAGACCCGGACCACTGATCCAGCAGGTTCCACTGAACCACCCTGGCATGGAACCTGCCATACGGAATGGCCTCGTAGGCCGCCACCATCTTTCCCAGCAACCGAGTGCAGTGAAGAACGGACACCCTTGCCGGTTTTAGAATCTGTTTTACCATTTTCTGTATTTCCAGAGCTTTTTTCACTGGAAGAAAAACTCTCTGCAATTCTGAATCCAGAATCATACCCAGGAACGACAGCCATGTCGTTGGATCCAACTGTGATTTTGGCAAATTTAGGAGCCAACCGTGTTGTTGCAAAATCGTCAGTGAAAGAGCAACATTCTTCAACAATTGCTCCTTGGATCTCGCCTTTATGAGGAGATCGTCCAAGTACGGGATAATTGTGATTCCCTGCTTGCGCAGGAGAACCATCATTTCCGCCATAACCTTGGTAAAAATCCTCAGAGCCGTGGACTGACCAAACGGCAACGTCTGACATTGGTAATGACAATCCTGCACAGCAAATCTCAGGTAAGCCTGATGTGGAGGATATATGGGGACATGTAAGTAGGCATCTTTTATGTCGACCATAAAATTCCCCTCCTCCAGACTGGAGATCACTGCTCGTAGAGACTCCATCTTGAACTTGAGTCTTTTCAGAAAGAAATTGAGGGATTTTAGGTTTAGAATCGGTCTGACTGAGCCATCCGGCTTCGGGACCCCGAACAGGCTTGAATAAAAACCTTCCCCTTGTTTAGAAGGGGGTACCGTGACAATCACTTCATTTTGACACAGCTTTAATATCGCAGCACTTACTATCTCCCTTTCTGGAAGAGAAACTGGCAAGGCCGATTTGAAAAATCGGTGAGGGGGCACGTCTTGAAACTCTAACGTGTATCCCTGGGTTACTATATCTACTATCCAAGGATCAAGGTCCGAGTGCACCCAGACCTGACTGAAGAGTTTGAGACGTGCCCCCACTGGCGCGGACTCTCGCAGCGGAGCCCCAGCATCATGCGGTGGATTTGGTAGAAGCCGGAGAGGACTTCTGCTCCTGGGAATTTGCTACCTTTTTCCCTTTCCTCTCCCCCTCGCAGCAAGGAAGGAGGACCCACAACCTTTTTTGAATCTGTTGGGCCGAAAGGACTGCATCTGATAGCGAGGCGATTTCTTCTGCTGTGCAGGAACATAAGGTAAAAAGGATGACTTACCCGCGGTAGCCGTAGACACCAGGTCAGTTAGGCCGTCGCCAAACAAGACCTTACCGTTAAACGGTAGAGACTCCATCGCCTTCTTAGAGTCAGCATCAGCATTCCATTGATGAATCCACAGTGCTCTCCTTGCTGAGACTGCTATGGCAATGGCCCTTGATCCCAAAAGGCCAATATCCCTTACAGCTTCTTTTAAATATGCTGCAGCGTCCTTGACCCAAAGTCAAAAGCACACTATCCCTGTCTAGGGTATCTAACTCAGAGGACAAGTTATCCGCCCACTTTTCAATAGCGCTACTCACCCATGCCGCAGCAACGGCAGGCCTGAGTAGCGACCCTGTAGTGACATAAATGGATTTCAGTGTATTTTCCTGCTTACGATCCGCAGGATCCTTTAGGGCTGCCGTGTCAGGGGACGGAAGCGCCAACTTTTTGGATAGACGCGATTAAGCTTTGTCTACCGTGGGAATTGACTCCCAGCTTTCCCTGTCCCCAGAGGGGAACGGATATGCCATTGGAATTCTTTTGGGAACATGTATCTTTTTGTCAGGATTTTCCCAAGCTCAGTTCATGAGAGGGAGGAAACGTTACTTCAGGTTTCTTTCCTTTAAACATACAGACCCTAGTATCAGGAACAGCAGGGACCTCAGTAATATGTAATATGTCTTTTATCGCCACAATCATGTACTGAATACTCTTAGCCAGTTTTGGATGTAATCTGGCATCACTATAGTCGACACTGGAATCAGAGTCTGTGTCGGTATCTGTATCTACTATCTGGGCAAATGCACGTTTCTGTGACCCCGAAGGAGTCTGGACCTGTGACAAAGCATCCTCCATGTCTGGTTCTTAGACTCAGATTTATCAAACCTCTTAGCCAACTTAGTCACATTTGTATTTAAAACACTCAGCATATTGACTCAATCATCCGTCGGCGGTGCCGACACTGTCACTCTCACAGAACTGTCAGTCCCCACGCCAGCCTCCTCCTGGGAAGAGCATTCAGCCTCAGACATGTCGACACACACACACGTACCGACAGCCACAAACACACTGGGCTATAGGGGACAGACCCACAGCAGAGCCTATTAGAAAGACACAGAGTTCAGCCAGCTCACACCCAGCGCCTATCCCGGTTCTGAAGTCAGTAACAATACTGCCCAGACCTGCTAGCGCTTTATCAAACAATATAATTCACCAATTACAAGTGCCCCTCCCCGTTTTGCACCCTGTTACTTGCACAGCAGTGTGGAGGATCAGGGCCAGCGTCTCTGCAGCCTTCTGTGAAGAGATAAATGGCGCTGGTGAGAGCTATGCGGCTAAGCCCCGCCCCCGACATGGCGCGCTTCAGTTCCACTCAAAATTCCTTATACTGGCGGGGGTCCCTTAAAAAGTGCCTGGGCACTGTTAAATTGCATGCCAGTGGTATCTGCGGCCCCCCATACTGCCCAGGGCGCCCCCCCCCCCCCGCCCCCTGCAGTGCCGTGATGTGTGGGAGCATGGCGCGCAGCGCGGCCGCTGCGCGGTACCTCAAGCCGTCTTCTGCCGTCACTGAAGTCTTCTGATCTTCTCATACTCACCCGGCTTCTATCTTCTGGCTTTGCGAGGGGGGTGACTGCACGGCTCCGGGAACTAGCCGCTAGGCGTACCGTAGTGATCGAACCCTCTGGAGCTAATGGTGTCCAGTAGCCTGAGAAGCAGAGCCTTTAACTAAGAAGAAGTAGGTCTGCTTCTCTCTTCTCACTCCCACGCTGCAGGGAGCCTGTATCCAGCAGGTCTCCCTGAAAATAAAAAACCTAAATAAAGTATTTTTTCTGAGAAACTCAGAAGAGCTCCTCAGTGTACATCCAGTCTCCCTGGGCACAAAATCTAACTGGAGTCTGGAGGAGGGGCATAGAGGGAGGAGCCAGTTCACACCCATTCAAAGTCTTATAGTGTGCCCATGTCTCCTGCGGATCCCGTCTATACCCCATGGTTCTTGAAGCATCCACAGCATCCTCTAGGACGTATGAGAAATAATGCACACTTCCGAAAAGGGGGCCTGGCTGGCTGAGGAGGGGGCATGTCCTTGTGTCAAGTCGCCCAATTCAGCACTTATGGAGGCTGGGCTTCCCCCAAGCTCTCCCCTCAATGTGAATAAGCATCTATTCACCCGGTGGTGATCTTAAACAGCAACTTTTCCCACCCCAGGGACACTGGGGCCCGCAGGTGGGGACGGCACAGGGCAGGCTGTTTTAGCGGGGCGCCGCGATTCGGGCAACACCTATTTTGCCACTAAAAAATCAGGCAGGGTGCGGCGCCCTGCTAAGACAGCCTAGGGTGAAAACTAACAATTACAGATCATATTCATTGCGTTGCACACACGTGACACGGCAGGAATTTGGCCCAGTCCTACCCCAACCACGCAGCAATGAACGGACCTTCAGTGTTTCAGCTCTATTCAAATACAGCAGCAAGTGTGCCTATTTACCGCACCTACGGTAGCTCTGGACTCACAAATTCTGGTTAGAAAATAGTAAATCAGAGTCTGGACGAGGGGGAACGTGTTCCGCTGCTTTTGCCGGCATTTCACTGCAGTTGCAACGGCAATTCGACCGTAAGTGAACTGAGCCCATAGATAGTAGATCCTGCTGATGAACAAACTGCAAACACTTTGCCGCAACCTCATCTTTTATAATAATACTTAATGTTTATAAAGTAAAATGAAACTGGAGCCGCCTAGATTCTGTGTGTGGGGGGGGAGGGGGGGGATGTAACTTGTGGCTATACAACCTGTTTGTACTCATACGTAAACTATGGTCATTTCTATACCCCCTATTTGGTGCAGCGGAACTATTGTGGCGCCTTATTAACTACAATAATAAAGAATAATCTAGAGAAAGGGGTTACTTCCTAGTTATATGTATGTAACTCACCTCACCACTCGCACGAGTTCATGAAAAGCCTGATCGACATTCATTCTGATCTTCGCAGACGCTTCCATGTATGTAACTTTCAGCTGCCGCGCTAACTGGTGTCCTTCTTCCTGCGTTACCTGCAAAGGTCCAATGAGAGACGCTGTACTGGAGCCGCACTGAATCGTGGGAATACCTTCCTGCACTAAAGCCCGTAGGCTCTACTGTACACAAATGGCTAAGGGCTGAACTAACCAAACGTTATTATAGTGTTCACTCTAGGCTGTTTTAGCAGGGCGCCGCGCTCTGCCCGATTTTTTAAGGGCAAAACCCGCCCTGCCCTTTCTGCGGCGCCCTGCTAAAACAGCCGCCCGCTTTCTGCCCTCCCAGCGTGTAAAGATGCCGTGCGAATGCGCGTGGCATCCATTCACGCTGTGGGAGAGCTTTGGGGAAGCTGCACACCCCAAGAGTGACGCCGCCGCCGCGCCGCCCGCCCTCCCGTCTGTGGGCTGAACCGCTCGCTTGTAGGACGTAGCTTGGACACGCCCCCTATTTGCATGGCCACGTCCCCTTCCGGCGCGCGTGCACTTCTGCCCCTCACACTCCGGCGCCCTGCCCTGCTGCTAGAGTGAACACTATATTAAATGACCTGTAACAAATTCTCCAGCCCACATAACTTCCTATCTACCTCACTACCTTCAGGGACACGGATTCAGACTTCCTGAAATAACCTACTGTATATTGGGAGTCATTCCGAGTTGATCGCTAGCTGCATTCGTTTGCTGTGCGGCAATGAGGCAAAAAAAACGCCAGTTCTGCACATGCGTATGCGGCGCAATGCGCACGCGCAATGTACTATTACAACGAACGTTGTAGTTTCACACAGGGTCTAGCGAAGCTTTTGATTCGCACTGGCTGCCGCAGAGTGACTGACATGAAGTGGGCGTTTCTGGGTGTCAACTGACCGTTTTCAGGACGTGTTCGGAAAAACGCAGGTGTGCCAGAAAAAACGCAGTCATGGCTGGACGAACGCAGGGCGTTTGTGACGTCAAAACAGGAACTGAACAGTCTGAAGTGATCGCAAGCGCTGAGTAGGTTTTCAGCTACTCTAAAACTGCACAAAAAAAACAACTTTGTAGCCGCTCTGCGATCCTTTCGTTCGCACTTCTGCTAAGCTAAAATACACTCCCAGTGGGAGGCGGCATAGCGTTTGCACGGCTGCTAAAAACTGCTAGCGAGTGAACAACTGGGAATGACCACCATTGTGATCTAACCAAAAGAATTTCAGAAACACATTATATCCCGTATTGATTAACAAATGTTTTCCAAAACTTTAATATTGCACAACATGAAAGCTAGAGAGTGTGACCCCATAAACAGGTTGTCAAGTTTATTGTACAACTTTAAACATTGACAGCGATATCTGTTATTAATTACAGATCACAGTGGATAACTTGCGTTCTATTTAAATGCTGCGCATGTCTGTGTTTTGTTATTTTAGATTTACGGTTTAGGGGGGTATATTTCCACACACATTTTATTTATTTATAACCCTCCCATGAGGGTTTTTGAACAGACGTGTTTATATAGAATAATATCAGACACTACCAGAGGGTGCACGGACCCTTTGTTGGTGATGCTAGGCCCAGGAGCTCACACTCCTCTGCATAATATCACCAATGCTTCCGAGGGGGTAAGAACGAATCATTGTGCAGAGATGATCTACAAACCGTAATTAGTGTTATGTAACGTCTTAGTACTGAAATCCAACAGGACATGAGAGTGGTACTCTAGTGCACGTAAGCTCGGCACAGTGGGAGGTATTGTCATGTCCTGGGTTCAACTAGTACAAAAAAAAAAAAAAAAAAAATATTATATATATATATATATATATATAAATATTATATATATATATATATAAATATTATATATATATATATATATATATATATATATATATATATATCTATCTATCTATATAGCCTCTCATTAGTACCGGGGCCAACACTAATCAATCATTCAAAGCTTCACTATTTTCATGACCTTTCCCTTTTTACTTCTCCATCGGTGACATTGACCAATATTAAACATTACGAAGAAAAGCTAAAAATAAAACAAGAACTGCAAATGACACGGTGGGGTGGAGTCTCTGTCGGATGCTATATTATATAATATATCCGCATGGCGCGTACGTTACCTGTCTCTGATGCTCCAGATCCGCTTTGTTGCCCACCAGGATCATGGGAAACTCATCTCTGTCTTTTACTCGAAGAATCTGTCTCTGGAATTTATAAATCTCTTCAAAACTGCAACACACAAAACATTATTAAATAAATCACAGGGAGCCAAACGTCAACCGAAATGCGGTGTCACACACAGGGAATGAGGGCAGTCTGTGCCGTGTAAAGCCGGGGTCAAAAGTGGTACTCCCATAGCTGAGAGGTGCCTGGTATAGTACCCTCTGCTCCGCTGAGGATATCTACTTATACTGGAAAACGGCAACACATTTCCGGATACCTTCTAGATATCCGGGTTCAGCCCAGGAGACCCCTGACCTGTATTTTACACACAATCCATTTCCCATTTAATAATAGAACAGTCACGTAGGACACAGTATCAGGATCTGGGTACAAGACGCCCCTTGCGACAGCCGCCGTGGAATTACCTCAGCGGATGCTCTGCGATACTAGGATGAGATGGGGAGTGTTGGTCTCTATTATATTATAATATGCTGGTGCTTTATAAGGAGACAATCCCTAACATAAAACAGATAACCGTCTGTGTTTAACAGTTGCCCTGTATGGATCGCAGGAGCTAGCACTCTATGTGGGGCTGCTGCAACCACCGCATTTACTTTACATTACCTTGGTGTCGGAAAGGTCGGTGGGAGAAATGGGGGGAGAGCTAAATAAGAACACTTGTACGGTTTGTGATGGGACGAAATTAAAATGAAATTTACAGCACGGTGGTTTGTATCTCTCTACACACAGACACAGGAACAGGTGCCAAGAAGAGACCAAAATTCAGAGAAACTGGATATAAAGTTATATCAGCTCTAGATATCAGATCGAACCAACCAATCAGAAACAAGGGAAATAGTTTGAAAATATTACTCACACTTCCGTTCAATTTAAATATATATATATATATATATATATATATATATATATATATATATATATATACACACACACACACAATCACAAAACCGCTGGCACTCGTAGAGACTCATAAAGAAAACACGGATGCTGTAGCTTTAAGTCAACGTTTCAGGGCTATGCCCTTTTATCAAGACCAACTATACATACAGAAAAGAAAAATATTTATACATTACCAGTGACACCTCGTGTGCAGACGACCGCCGCTCTCCGGAAGACCCGCTGACGTCATTGGCGCGCGCCGGCGACCCGGCGTCTCCACGATTGCTCTCTATTCACTTGTGGCTGCTCTATTTGTCCTTTTCCAGTACCCTTACACTTGTCCCCATGGTGACGGGTCACACAATTGTTTTTACCATGCCCCCTGGAGACGCCGGGTCGCCGGCGCGCGCCAATGACGTCAGCGGGTCTCCCGGAGAGCAGCGGTCGTCTGCACACGAGGTGTCACTGGTAATGTATAAATATTTTTCTTTTCTGTATGTATAGTTGGTCTTGATAAAAGGGAATAGCCCTGAAACGTTGACTTAAAGTACAGCATCCGTGTTTTCTTTATGAGTCTCTACGAGTGCCAGCGGTTTTGTGATTGTATCTTTCAGCTGTGACTGACGCAGGGCACCGGAGCAAACTATATCTGTATACATTGGGAGTGCCATACCGTGTTGTCCATTATATATATATATATATATATATATAGAGATATAGATATATAGATAGAAGAGGGGGAAAAAAACATTGCACTATAAAGTACAATTAGTTTACAAAGTGCCCCCCAGTCTCCGCCGAATCAGGACTGAAGGGACACCAACCAATCAGGAGTCCTCTTTCTATAATTCCCAGAACATTCAGTCTCTGTAAGGAGATTCCGTCTACGGGGGATATCCAATTATCCCCAGTAAAACATCGGGACTTTTTTTCTGATGTTTCACCAATTTTTTTTAATTTATTTTTTTACAGGCTATCCAGATGGATCGCCTGTAAAAAAAAAAAAAAAAAAAAAAAAAAAAAACCTTCTCCCGAAAACACACAGGTTTAGTGAAACCTGCGTGTTTTCGAGTGAAACCGCTCCGTTTTCGTTTCCAGGGATTCTGCTTCGCCTGCCGGAGGCAGGTAAAACAAAATCCCCGATAAGCCGGCACGTGCCGCGGCTAGTCGGGGATAATTAGCTAGCCCCCGGCAGGACAATTAGCCCCGGTAATTTACCGGGGCTAATTGGTTATCCCCCTACGTCTGTATGACCAATGTCAAGTCAATATTGACCTCCCCCAGTAACCATTCCCAATACCCCAGCTTCCTGTTCCTCATTAATGACAGGTTATACCCCTGACTTACCTTCCTCTGTCCGTTACAGAGAACACCAGCAAAAACCCTTCGCCCGTCCTCATGTACTGCTCCCGCATAGCCCCAAACTCCTCCTGTCCCGCAGTGTCCAGGACTGAAAGACAGACACAGCACAGTTACAGGAATCCAGGATCAGCCGCCAAATCGCCACATTCCTCCGCTTTATCGTAAATGTAAGAAACCAACAGGCGCCTGCACTCCAGCAGACGATCGGAACGTCCACTGTATATATAAATGGCTGTGGAAATGTTTTATCTGCGCTGATTACCTGCTCCGGTGCGTACCGTGCAATGCTGAGCTATTCAATCCAGCGTGCCGTCATTCCCAAAGAAAGGATTTCTTCTTACACCCCTATAGGGGTGCGAGCAGAAATCTGACAAAACTTAGGTCCGCGGTGCTGTTCTGTGCCACAGCATGGACAAAACAGCATCGCGGCCGGCACTTTAGACAGAGAATGCCCGTTCTCACGCCTAAACACCATGTTTAGTCCGCGAGTACGGGCATTCTTTGCAATTCCTAGTGCTATTCAATCCGCACTAAACTGAAATCGAGCCCTTTGATTTTCCTGGCAAATCTAGAATTTCTGGCAGTGTATAATGGCAGTATACATACCCCTAAACACGACCCTCTCCATCAGGGACACAATGCTCTGCTTCTGGACTTCCCTCTTACTGTATGATTGCCGGCACCTGTAGTAAACACCTTTCTTATTCATTAACCTGTTCAGCACAGGTGATGGCAATCATACACTAAGAGAAAAGTCCAGAAGCAGAGCATTGTGTTCCTCCTGGAGAGGGTCATGTTGGGAGGTATGCAATATATGGTGCAGCAATTATACTCACTGTCCAATCGCGCAGCGCGGTCATCGATCACACACTGCTTGGTGTAGGAATCTTCAATAGTGGGGTCATAGTCTGTCACAAAGTACGACTGCAAGAGGGAAGAGAAGGGTGGTTAATGCTGCACACTACACTGCCCTGCGTGTATATAGGATTGAAGCAAATGGTTATATAGAGTTGTTGGGAAATGCTGCAGGCGGAGGTGTGCAAACATACACAGAGACAATAATAATACCCCCCCTATAATGGCTGTATTTCCTTCATGTGCCACACCATAACCCCACCCAAAACATGCACACCTGTCCCTGGAACCCCCACCCGCAACCCCAGAAGTGGAGATCTGGGAGACTATTCGCTCCAGATATTCCATAATCGAGGCCATCACAGAAACTTCCTGACTGGCCACCTGTACAAAGTCCACACTCTACCCCTTCAACTCCAACCTATGTGGTAGACAAGATGGCCAGATGGATGCGTTCTTCCACATACGTGGCTGAAAATCACCCCATTCTGTACTATGTTTAATCCCATCGTAACGTCCATCACTGGCCACTCCTGTCATTGTGTTACTGTGCGTCACACTGCCAGACCTCTGGACAAGCTTATCCTACACATCCACAAGCTACAAACTGGCCTGTGGTTGGAAAGATCCCTCTACCCTACGTCCCACCAAGAGTGTGTAAATGGCATATGTTATATATCCAAGATGGGTGAGGTCACTGCCATTCAAAACAATATTTTAGACAAATCTCACAATGTATGGGAAGAGTTGTACTCCTACCATGCCTGGCTCCCACTGACCTGCTTCTATCATGTCCGACTGTCAGCTCACATGCCACTCATCTTTTCCATTTCTTCTCCTACTCCCTCATTGTGTACCCCTCAATTGTAGAAGGTGGGTTACCGTCTTCCTCCAGCATTACAGTTTATTGCCTGCCCCCCTACTCTAATTAACACCCACCCAGTACCCCATTCTCCCCGAAATCCCATCTTGGTTAACGTTCTCATTAAGATTTACATTGTTCAATTGATGTTACTTTGGGTTATCTTTATCTGTCCAGCTCTGATTAAAGATTTTAATAAAATAAAGAAATTACTGGACTTCCTTTTATATATGCACTGTTCTATTTCACACCACTGTATTTGATGTGTGTAGTCTGATGTGGGTGTGGTATGGAAGGTAGATAGTAACTAGGTCGACTACTATTGGTCGACAGTAACTAGGTCGACGGGGTCTCTGGGTCGGCAGGTCAAAAGGTCAACATGAGTTTTTTGTGTTTTTTTGGTGTCGTTTTCTTCGTAGAGTAACCGGGAACCCCAATTAGTGCACCGTGTTCGCTCGCCATGCTTCGGGCAAGGTGCCTCACTCCGTTACCGCTGCGCTCGGCACAGGTTACCGTTCCAATCGTAGTCCACATGGATCGTTAAGTATGAAAAGGCTCAAAAAAAAGAAGAAAAAAAAATCATGAAAAACTCATATCAACCTTTTGACCTGTCGACCTAGTTACTGTTGACCAATAGTGGTCGACCTAGACAGTGTCGACCTAGAGACCGGATACCGTCTGATGTCATAGGCGTGCGCACGGGGAGTGCCTGGTGCGCACAGGCACCCCCTAATGTCCGGCACCTCGCACGCTGCCCATTGCTGTGCCTCCCCCTACCGCTGCGCCCGGCGCCCGCTAATAAATGCTGACAGTGTACTTTACGTGCCGGCGGCCTCTCAGGGGCGGACTGAAGTCATCTGTGATTATATGACAGCGTGCGTCCGCCCATGCTCTCCTCCCGGACGTCGCGCTCTCCTCCTGCACGCGCTCAGTCTCAATCCTAGTGTGCAGCCAAGCCACAGCCAGCGTTCCTCTCATGGGGACTCGGAGCCGCCGCTGGAGGACACATTCTGCTGGGGCAGTTCAGCAGAGACTCTGTCACTGAGACGGACAGTAAGTCACTGTTTCTGATATCTTGGGTACCAATAGCCACAGTAATATAGCCTAATTTATCAATATCCTCCCAATCATCATACATACAAGTATTAGAGATCCTCTGAAAAAAAATATTCAAAGATAATAAATAATATAATATTAATGTGACATCAGTATTTGAAGTATCATATTTTTCTTGCAGCCATACTTATGCTACCAGTGGTGAATTTGCCAGAAGTTACCCAAGGCACGTGCTGTGTGGCGTAATATGAATTTTGGCTCTTACTGTGTGGCGTAATATGATTTTCGCCTCATACTGTGTGGCGTAATATGAATTTCGCCTCATACTGTGTGGCGTAATATGAATTTCGGCTCATACTGTGTGGCGTAATATGATTTTCGCCTCATACTGTGTGGCGTAATATGATTTTCGCCTCATACTGTGTGGCGTAATATGATTTTCGCCTCATACTGTGTGGCATAATATGAATTTCGGCTCGTAATGTGTGGCGTAATATGATTTTCGGCTCTTACTGTAGGGCGTTAGATGATTTTCGCCTCATACTGTCTGGCGTAATATGAATTTCGGCTCTTACTTTGTGGCGTAATATGATTTTCGGCTCATACTGTGTGGCGTAATATGAATTTCGGCTCATACTGTGTGGCGTAATATGAATTTCGGCTCATACTGTGTGGCGTAATATGAATTTCGGCTCTTACTGTGTGGCGTAATATGAATTTTGTCTCTTACTGTATGGCGTAATATGATTTTCGCCTCATACTATGTGACGTAATATGATTTTCGGCTCTGACTGTGTGGCGTAATATGATTTTTGGCTCATACTGTGTGACGTAATATGAATTTCGGCTCCTACTGTGTGGCGTAATATGAATTTCATCTCATACCGTGTGGTGTAATGTGAATTTCGGCTCATACTGTGTGGCATCACATGAATTTTGGCTCATATTGTGTGGCGTAATGTGAATAAGGGGCACTAATGTCAGTAGCTGGTGAGCATGGGGACATATGTGACAAATGCTGGTATCCTACAGAGGGGGAGGGGTCTGATGGCATAGAAAGAGGCAGATGTGGCTCTTATGGCACACGTGTACATTTGAAACGTTACTTGCGTTATGTTAAAACTCAAACATTTGGCCCCGTAAATCTCCCGTACTTTTTAGGATGGCTCATTAAAAATCAGGGTGTAGGTGCTGGGGGGGTGCAGGGGTTGGTGATGGTGGGGAAGGGGGGTGGAATGTATATGCACCCAGGCTCGCCACTGTCTGGTTCCGCCACTGGGTCAGGGATAGGTTGAGTAAGTGTAAGCAGCGGTAGGGTGCAGCGGCAGCTAAGACTCAGGGTTATGCTGTAGCGGACAGTCAGTACTGGCCGGTGGTCGCACAATTATGTTTCATTTTATTTCTCTGCTGTGTATTATATCTACTTGTATAATTAATAACTAGGGAGAAATTAGATTAAGCCATGTTACTTTACTGAGAGAATGTAAAATAGTGCTAGCATGTCCCTGGGTGGTGCACCCCCTAATAAAATTAGCTGCGCACGCCTATGTCTGATGTGATGATATATATACACACACATATATACATTCAGTCAGCTGTAAGAGCAGGCCTCACCACCAGGTGTCGCCAACTCCCCATTACAATCTCTCTATACAGGAGTGTCAGTATTTATATGCTGGTACAGATATGACCCCACACAACGTATGCAGTACATCACCCTGTATAAAAAAAGAGGAAAAGCAGCAAATATAAACATTACAATACACCAGAAATGGGAACACCACTCTGAGGAGTTTATAACGGTCCTATGGCTGGAGTCACATGAAAGAAGCACTGTCTCCATCCAGAACAACATGGCACTGAGAAGCGCGTACAGCGACACATACAAGTGACTGGGAGACGCAACGTATTGTCACACAGTCAGTATTTCAGCAACTGGCATTACTCTCAATGGATCAGCAACCGGCATCTCCCATACGGGTCCTCATTACTCAGACATCTTCTATACGCTCTGCGGTGGGGTTGCGCTGGGCTTCTGTCGCTAGTCCAGCCCTACGTGCAATCAGTCTGATGCTACAGAAACCTTAGGACTGCCTACTGTACCTTATATGCTTTTCATGGAGGCCAGTCAAATATTCTCCAAATGCTACTGGGTACAATGATCATACTGGATATTACATGTTTCTGGAGAATAATAACAGTGGGTGTATCAGACAGCATGTTTTACATCATGCAACGTAAAACTCCTCTGAGGCCCTTTATAAAGGTCTCCCAGGCCACTGTTTGCTCCCTCAATAGAAGACAGCCATTCCCGTTTCTTCCCATTACCCTTTCCCCCCAGAGGAAGTCAATATATGTGATCCAAACCTTCAGGTCGGATCTTTGGAAGCACTTGGGACCATTATACCACAGGAAGACATGCCACCACTGTCACCAGGAACCCCATCGCTCCCCTGGCAGAAGGATGCTCCATGAATGATCGGTGTAGAACTGAAGTGTAAATGTGGTGGACCCATAAGCACTGCCACAATAGCCAATAGGAAATAATATCAGATGCCCTGCAGACCTAAGGTGACCTATCTATGCCGGGTATACACTATGTGATATATCAGCAATTTGTGGGAGTGGCAGATACATCATGAACCCGTCGGCAGGTGTGTACACGTTGTCGTTCAGACATTTCGCGTCGGCTGCGCAGCACAGCCGATATATCAGCGCTTCTGGCTGTGTGTACGGATAAGGCCACTGGTCACCCATTCACTTGCTGCAGGGACTTACGTCACAGCTGGGTGGGCAAGTTCAAACGCTCGCCTAGTTGTGATGTCCTGAGCGATTCAGGTGTGTATACTTACCTAAATCGGTCTTTCAGTCGGCAGGTCCCCCGATATGTCTGCCAGGTGTGCACCCAGCCTTACTGATAATGCCAGTGTTCCTGGAAGCAGAGTTAAACATAGAATGTGATGGAGAGAAGTACCACTTGGCCCATTCAATCTGCTCTAAGCCCATCTACACTCACACACTAGGGTCAGGTTTGGTCAGGAGCCAGTTAACCTAGCAGTATATTTATGAATTGTGGCAGGAAGCCGCAGTACCCGGAGGAAACCCATGCAAGCACGTGGAGCACATACAAACTCCACACAGAGCTGGGAATCGGACCCATGACCTCAGTGCTGTGGAGGCAATGACGCTAACCATTACACCATCTGAGCCGTCGTACACTTGCAGAAGGAGGAAACTGGAGAACTGGATGAGATCGCTGCTATTTTACACCCCTGGACGGTGTAAACAGGTTTTGTCCCGGACACCAAAGCAGTTAATGAGTGAGCGAATATCATGCGCTCTCCACAGCCGCTGCCTTGCATATGATAGAGCGCGGCCTCTGCTACTCCTGCGCTGCTATAGCAGGGGGACTTTTGGGTCAGCTCATAATGCCCAGGATTTGGGCACCCAGTATCCCATCACCAGGAAATCATTAAGAGCTCAAGGGACAATGCACAAGATACTGTTTTAGGTCTACTTTCAGTTGTTTTTAAAAACTTAAATATTAAAAAAATAAGATTTTACTTACCGATAAATCTATTTCTCGTAGTCCGTAGTGGATGCTGGGACTCCGTCAGGACCATGGGGATTAGCGGCTCCGCAGGAGACAGGGCACAAAAATAAAAGCTTTAGGACTAGGTGGTGTGCACTGGCTCCTCCCCCTATGACCCTCCTCCAAGCCTCAGTTAGGATACTGTGCCCAGACGAGCGTACACAATAAGGAAGGATTTTGAATCCCGGGTAAGACTCATACCAGCCACACCAATCACACCGTACAACCTGTGATCTGAACCCAGTTAACAGTATGACAAACGTAGGAGCCTCTGAACAGACGGCTCACAACAAGAACAACCCGATTTTTTTTTTAACAATAACTATGTACAAGTATTGCAGACAATCCGCACTTGGGATGGGCGCCCAGCATCCACTACGGACTACGAGAAATAGATTTATCGGTAAGTAAAATCGTATTTTCTCTGACGTCCTAGTGGATGCTGGGACTCCGTCAGGACCATGGGGATTATACCAAAGCTCCCAAACGGGCGGGAGAGTGCGGATGACTCTGCAGCACCGAATGAGAGAACTCCAGGTCCTCTTTAGCCAGGGTATCAAATTTGTAGAATTTTACAAACGTGTTCTCCCCCGACCACGTAGCTGCTCGGCAGAGTTGTAATGCCGAGACCCCTCGGGCAGCCGCCCAAGATGAGCCCACCTTCCTTGTGGAATGGGCCTTGATAGATTTAGGCTGTGGCAGGCCTGCCACAGAATGTGCAAGTTGAATTGTGCTACAAATCCAACGAGCAATCGTCTGCTTAGAAGCAGGAGCACCCAGCTTGTTGGGTGCATACAGTATAAACAGCGAGTCAGATTTTCTGACTCCAGCCGTCCTTGAAATATATATTTTCAATGCCCTGACAACGTCCAGCAACTTGGAATCCTCCAAATCGCTAGTAGCCGCAGGCACCACAATAGGCTGGTTCAGGTGAAACGCTGAAATCACCTTAGGCAGAAACTGAGGACGCGTCCGCAGTTCTGCCCTGTCCGAATGGAAAATCAGATATGGGCTTTTATACGATAAAGCCGCCAATTCTGACACTCTCCTGGCTGAAGCCAGGGCCAGTAGCATGGTTACTTTCCATGTAAGATATTTCAAATCCACCGATTTGAGTGACTCAAACCAATGGGATTTGAGAAAATCCAAAACTACATTAAGATCCCACGGAGCCACTGGGGGCACAACCGGGGGCTGTATATGTAGTACTCCTTTTACAAAAGTCTGGACTTCAGGAACTGAAGCCAATTCTTTCTGGAAGAAAATCGACAGGGCCGAAATTTGAACCTTAATGGACCCTAATTTGAGGCCCATAGACAATCCTGTTTGCAGGAAATGTAGGAATCGACCCAGTTGAAATTCCTCCGTCGGGGCCTTCCTGGCCTCACACCACGCAACATATTTTCTCCAAATGCGGTGATAATGTTGTGCAGTCACCTCCTTCCTGGCTTTTACCAGGGTAGGGATGACCTCTTCCGGAATGCCTTTTTCCCTTAGAATTCGGCGTTCAACCGCCATGCCGTCAAACGCAGCCGCGGTAAGTCTTGGAATAGACACGGTCCCTGCTGAAGCAGGTCCCGTCTTAGAGGTAGAGGCCACGGATCTTCCGTGAGCATCTCCTGAAGTTCCGGGTACCAAGTTCTTCTTGGCCAAACCGGAGCCACGAGTATCGTTCTTACTCCCCTTTGCCGTATAATTCTCAGTACTTTTGGTATGAGAGGCAGAGGAGGAAACACATACACTGACTGGAACACCCACGGTGTTACCAGAGCGTCCACAGCTATTGCCTGAGGGTCTCTTGACCTGGCGCAATACCTGTCCAGTTTTTTGTTGAGGCGGGACGCCATCATATCCACCTTTGGTTTTCCCCAACGGTTCACAATCATGTGGAAGACTTCTGGATGAAGTCCCCACTCTCCCGGGTGTAGATCGTGTCTGCTGAGGAAGTCCGCTTCCCAGTTGTCCACTCCCGGAATGAACACTGCTGACAGTGCTATCACATGATCTTCCGCCCAGCGAAGAATCCTTGCAGCTTCTGCCATTGCCCTCCTGCTTCTTGTGCCGCCCTGTCTGTTTACGTGGGCGACTGCCGTGATGTTGTCCGACTGGATCAACACCGGCTGACCCTGAAGCAGGGGTTTTGCCAGGCTTAGAGCATTGTAAATCGCTCTTAGCTCCAGTATATTTATGTGAAGAGACATCTCCAGGCTTGACCACACTCCCTGGAAGTTTCTTCCCTGTGTGACCGCTCCCCAGCCTCTCAGACTGGCATCCGTGGTCACCAGGACCCAGTCCTGTATGCCGAATCTGCGGCCCTCTAACAGATGAGCACTCTGCAACCACCACAGAAGAGACACCCTTGTCCGTGGAGACAAAGTTATCCGCTGATGCATCTGCAGATGCGATCCGGACCATTTGTCCAGCAGATCCCACTGAAAAGTTCGTGCGTGGAATCTGCCGAATGGAATCGCTTCGTAAGAAGCCACCATTTTTCCCAGGACTCTTGTGCATTGATGCACAGACACTTTTCCTGGTTTTAGGAGGTTCCTGACAAGTTCGGATAACTCCCTGGCTTTCTCCTCCGGAAGAAACACCTTTTTCTGAACCATGTCCAGAATCATTCCCAGGAACAGCAGACGTGTCGTCGGGGTCAATTGAGATTTTGGAAAATTCAGAATCCACCCGTGCTGTTGCAGCACTACTTGGGTTAGTGCTACTACGTCCTCCAGCTGTTCTCTGGACCTTGCCCTTATCAGGAGATCGTCCAAGTAAGGGATAATTAATACGCCTTTTCTTCGCAGAAGAAACATCATTTCGGCCATTACCTTGGTAAAGACCCGAGGTGCCGTGGACAATCCAAACGGCAGCGTCTGAAACTGATAATGACAGGTTTGCACCACGAACCTGAGGTACCCTTGATGTGAAGGGCAAATTGGGACATGCAGGTAAGCATCCTTGATGTCCAGAGACACCATAAAGTCCCCTTCTTCCAGATTCGCTATCACTGCTCTGAGTGACTCCATCTTGAACTTGAATTTTTGTATGTACAGGTTCAAAGATTTCAGATTTAGAATAGGTCTTACCGAGCCGTCCGGCTTCGGTACCACAAATAGTGTGGAATAATACCCCTTTCCCTGTTGTAGGAGGGGTACCTTGACTATCACCTGCTGAGAATACAGCTTGTGAATGGCTTCCAATACCGTCGCCCTGTCTGAGGGAGACGTTGGCAGAGCAGACTTTAGGAACCGGCGAGGGGGAGACTTCTCGAATTCCAACCTGTAACCCTGAGATACTACCTGCAGGATCCAGGGGTCCACCTGTGAGTGAGCCCACTGTGCGCTGAAATTCTTGAGTCGACCCCCCACCGCCCCTGAGTCCGCTTGTAAAGCCCCAACGTCATGCTGAGGGCTTTGCAGAAGCCGGGGAGGGCTTCTGCTCCTGGGAGGGAGCTGCTTGGTGCACTCTCTTACCCTTTCCTTTGCCTCGGGGCAGATATGACTGTCCTTTTGCCCGCTTGTTCTTATAGGACCGAAAGGACTGCGGCTGAAAAGACGGTGTCTTTTTCTGTTGGGAGGGGACCTGAGGTGAAAAGGTGGATTTCCCGGCTGTTGCCGTGGCCACCAAATCCGATAGACCGACCCCAAATAATTCCTCCCCTTTATACGGCAATACTTCCATATGCCGTTTGGAATCCGCATCACCTGACCACTGTCGCGTCCATAAACTTCTTCTGGCAGATATGGACATCGCACTTACTCTCGATGCCAGAGTGCAAATATCCCTCTGAGCATCTCGCATATAAAGAAAAGCATCCTTTAATTGCTCTATAGTCAATAAAATACTGTCCCTATCCAGGGTATCAATATTTTCAGTCAGGGAATCCGACCAAACCACCCCAGCACTGCACATCCATGCTGAGGCGATGGCTGGTCGCAGTATAACACCAGTATGAGTGTATATACTTTTCAGGGTAGTTTCCAGCCTCCTATCAGCTGGATCCTTGAGGGCGGCCGTTTCAGGAGACGGTAACGCCACTTGTTTTGATAAGCGTGTGAGTGCCTTATCCACCCTAGGGGGTGTTTCCCAGCGCGCCCTAACCTCTGGCGGGAAAGGATATAATGCCAATAACTTCTTTGAAATTAGCAGTTTTCCATCAGGGTTAACCCACGCTTCATCACACACTTCATTCAATTCCTCTGATTCAGGAAAAACTACAGGTAGTTTTTTCAGACCCCACATAATACCCCTTTTTGTGGTACTTGCAGTATCAGAGATATGCAAAGCCTCCTTCATTGCCGTGATCATATAACGTGTGGCCCTACTGGAAAATACGTTTGTTTCTTCACCGTCGACACTAGATTCGGTGTCCGTGTCTGTGTCGACCGACTGAGGTAAAGGGCGTTTTACAGCCCCTGACGGTGTCTGAGACGCCTGGACAGGTACTAACTGGTTTGCCGGCCGTCTCATGTCGTCAACTGATTTTTGTAACGTGCTGACATTATCACGTAATTCCATAAACAAAGCCATCCATTCCGGTGTCGACTCCCTAGGGGGTGACATCACCATTACCGGCAATTGCTCCGCCTCCACACCAACATCGTCCTCATACATGTCGACACACACGTACCGACACACAGGGAATGCTCTTATCGAAGACAGGACCCCACTAGCCCTTTGGGGAGCCAGAGGGAGAGTTTGCCAGCACACACCCAAGCGCTATACATATATAGGAACAACCCTACAGAAGTGTTGTTTCCTTTATAGCAGCTTAATATATCAATATCGCCAAAAAAGTGCCCCCCCTCTCTGTTTTTTTTACCCTGTTTCTGTAGTGCAGTGCAGGGGAGAGTCCTGGGAGCCTTCCTCGCAGCGGAGCTGTGCAGGAAAATGGCGCTGTGTGCTGAGGAGATAGGCCCCGCCCCCTATTTCGGCGGGCTCTTCTCCCGGTGTTTGTGAGACCTGGCAGGGGTTAAATACATCCATATAGCCCCAGGGGCTATATGTGATGTATTTTTAGCCAGAACAAGGTATTATCATTGCTGCCCAGGGCGCCCCCCCCCAGCGCCCTGCACCCTCAGTGACCGCTGGTGTGAAGTGTGCTGACAACAATGGCGCACAGCTGCAGTGCTGTGCGCTACCTCATGAAGACTGAAAAGTCTTCTGCCGCCGGTTTCTGGACCTCTTCACTTTTCGGCATCTGCAAGGGGGTCGGCGGCGCGGCTCCGGGACCGGACTCCATGGCTGGGCCTGTGTTCGATCCCTCTGGAGCTAATGGTGTCCAGTAGCCTAAGAAGCCAATCCATCCTGCACGCAGGTGAGTTCACTTCTTCTCCCCTAAGTCCCTCGTTGCAGTGAGCCTGTTGCCAGCAGGACTCACTGAAAATAAAAAACCTAATAACTTTTTCTAAGCAGCTCTTTAGGAGAGCCACCTAGAGTGCACCCTGCTCGGACGGGCACAAAAACCTAACTGAGGCTTGGAGGAGGGTCATAGGGGGAGGAGCCAGTGCACACCACCTAGTCCTAAAGCTTTTATTTTTGTGCCCTGTCTCCTGCGGAGCCGCTAATCCCCATGGTCCTGACGGAGTCCCAGCATCCACTAGGACGTCAGAGAAAAAACCTTAATGTATAACCGTGACCCCGGCTCATCAGTAACCACTGGGCTCAGGGGCTCATCCACACCCGGAACATGCTCACTCCCTATTCCAAACTCACATTAATTGTATCCGATGCCTCAATGTGAATGTGTGGAAGAGGCACCACTTGTGCCTCTATGCCTCCCCCAAACATTGTAGGTAGGGCCGCTGGGCACCCAAGCGGTGCAAATGTTCCCACTGCGCTCGCTATGTTGCGCTGGCCCTGGCAGCTTTCCGGCAATAAGTGGTTTAGCCTATAAAACTGGCGTTCCCTACTGTGTGAGGCCAGCACACCCTGAGAGCATTAAACTGCTGAAATATTTACTGTCCTCGTATCTCATAATGAATTACACAAGCAATCAATAACATCTAGACAAGGAGAGCGTGAACTGCGCCGAGTGCCTTCATTGACCGCCAGCAAAGCCGCGCACACACGTCCGACAAGTAAACCATTTATCTACTTAATTAGGAAGGGTCTGGACCTGCATCCAGTATAAAAATCCACGTGCCTGAAATAGCGTCCAGCTGCCTGGAGGACACACAGATCCAGCAGGAGTAATATGGAGTGAGGTTTTAATGCACTCTATCAGCACAAAAAAAAAGCTGCCCAGTTCCTGCATTCATTTACAAACTGTCTCCCCTTTAACTGGGTTTTCTGGGGAGGCCCTGATCTGCAGAAAGAACCTTCTAACGCTGCCACCTAGTGTTCACAGGGAGCAGCACATCATATTTGCAGCCAACAAGAGGTCTACCTAGAGCAGGCTTAGCCAATGTGTACACATTGGTTCTTGGTGAACTACAAGGGCCAGCACAAACTAGCAGCCAGTGAAAGGGAGACCAGGTATGCTGGGAATTTTAGACTGGCAGCAGTTGCAGCATTTCTGCCTGTGTCCTTAAAGAATGCACACCCTAATCATGGGCAAATACTATTTTAAGTCTAGTTTAGCTGTTTGGAGCTGGTATACATTCGCACTTTCTCGTAGCGGGAAGCCTGGTCAGAGGAAAAGTCTAAAAAACTGGCTATGAAGGGATACCGGATTGTAATGTGCTGGACACATCGCAGTGAATTGAATACAGATATCTGAATGATAACAGCAGCGCAGAGTATTTCAGTGGAGTCTTACACTAATGTTTTGGAGCGAGTGGTAGTGACATGATGTGAGCAGCGGAATGGAGACACCAGGAAGCCACAAACGGAGAGTTATATAGTGGAAAGAACAGGGTCCCCAGCAGCACAGAGTATATCAGGAGATGGATGATGGGTTACGGAGGACAGGGCTGCATGTGACAGGGGCAGTGACATGATGTGAGGAGGGGAATGGAGGCCGCAGGAAGCCACAGACAGAGTTATACAGTGGGAGGAGCAGGGTCTCCAGCAGCACAGAGTATATCAGGAGATGAGTGATGTGTCAGTGAGGACAGGGCTGCATGTGACAGGGGCAGTGACATGATGTGAGGAGGGGAATGGAGGCAGCAGGAAGCCACAGACTGAGAGTTATATAGTGGGAAGAGCAGGATCCCCAGCAGCACAGAGTATATCAGGAGATGAGTGATGTGTCAGTGAGGACAGGGCTGCATGTGACAGGGGCAGTGACATGATGTGAGGAGAAGAATGGAAGCAGCAGGAAGTCAAAGACTGAGAATTATATAATGGGAGGAGCAGAGTCTCCACAAGCACAAAGTATGTCATCAGAAGTTATTTTTACACGGACTGTGGCCTCAGGTGCTCTTCTTAATGGGAAAAAGTGAATAAAAGTAATCTTCTCAAACTCTTTTAGTTCAAATACTGTAAATGCTCTGCAGAATGCTTCTCTCTGATAAACCGATATAGGAACAAAACAAATGTTCTATCCACAAGAGCTCACAATCTAAAAGGCACAAGTAGAGCAACAAACCAGCGATACATTAATGTACTGAGATGCAAGATCAGCGCTAGCTTAGCAGGACCACGCGGACACAGCTGAACCCTGCCTGGGCACAGAGATCAGGCAGTGTAATGGTGAGGGCTGTGAAGGCAAGAAGCGGGACCAAATTCAGGGTTTGACACAGAATGGAGAGAACAGGATGGCATAGAGCATTTACCCCTACACAACCGGCTTGTAGTATGGCAGATATCAGTGCCTCCCTCTGGGGTTCTATTAATGCACGTTTCATTCTTTAATAATTAGTTTGTTTTTTAAGTTGATTTTGGAATTGTTATTTTTTTTTTTATTTTAGAGAAAGATAAAACACAATGGCAGAACAATCAATTCCAGATTATTATTTCATACGCAGTACATACTGTATGGTGACTACATTCATTTCTATCATTAAATATTCATTTGTAGCTGTCCATTCATTTAGGGATGGTTTAAATTGGCAGAAGCATTCTTTAGACGTGAGCTATTACTGCCGGATGACTCCTCAGAGCCCCAGCCTGCGGGATCCAATGTTTGTGGGACGGACGGAATAAACCGATGGGGAATCCCCACAATAGTAGACACAATCTTACACTTCTGGTTACACAGTTTAATAGGTCAGTTATTCAGGACGTACACTAAGGCCCAAACCCCTCACCCAGCTCTACGTTTCTGCAGAATAAAAATAAGCGACAGGTTTCATTTAAATTAAGACACGTCTACGCCATCCGATATGACGTATACAGTATATTTAGGGAAAGGGAGATTAAGATTCCATCATCTAATTAAAGCCGCTTATAGTTATCATGTTCTGGTGGGCGACTGCGGTCTACAAAGACCCTAAACGAGCAGCAGCAGAGGGGCCAGCAGCTGCTGACCTAGTACGACATTCTAGTCTAGGGGAGAACGGGCCAGCAAGGGGTCTACCCAGCACACTGCAACGCGGAGAGCGAAACCACCACACAATAAACGCTACAACTCTTTACAGGTCAGGGGGCTCATTCTCAACAAAGCGAAAGAGAAAAAAAAAGGTAAAGGCAATGCGGAGTCTAGTACTGACGGATTGTGACGAGCAATGATTGGTGCACTTGATCCTTTTAGGTTTCAGCGACGGTTCCTGACGTTTGTATCACTATTCTTTCCATTTACATCCAGCAGACTGTTGTGTTTATAAAGCAGCACGATTATGATATAATATAATATAACTACAGGGGGTTTCCACTCTGGTTTTCCCCTTGTTTCGGCCCTCAGTGCCTAGCTCACTCTTATTTACATACTAGAAACTATTTCTGTCGTCTCATTATCTCTCAGACGACGCTTCAGAAACTCGCCAGGGTCAGGTGTCGCCACGTTTGGGTTTTGGTAAATGTACAGAGGAACTCCCTACACCCGGGCCAGGGCCCCCCCAATGCTTACGAGTCTCACTCGTGTCCCTTCTTAAAGGGACCCTCACCCTATTTCTACCATGCACTTTGTACTTGTCTTATGTCAATATTTCCGTGTGAATATATAAAGATAACTTTGTTCTACACTCGGCAGATAACGCTGCTGTATATTGCACAGTGTGTGATTTCTCCTTGAGGTGTATACGTTTTGGGGTGCACTGTAATGCCAGGGAATGTTCATGGGGGTGACAAGGCGTGAAGGGGGAATGTTTCCCGTTACACGCCAGCGCGAATGCTCGATAAACGCAGTATGTTACGCCTTCAGAGTTTCATCACTCCTATGATCCAAGGAGACAGATTTCTCTTCATTTCACCCTCTCAGCACAAAGAACATCGCGCTGCCAAGCAGGAAAACCACCTGAGTTCAAAGCGCTGGCAGACATCACCCTTACATCTTCAGATACACCACAAAAACAATCAGTCGCTAGATTGTAAGCTCTCCGAATAGGGACGCTCATCACCCTTACGTAAAAGTTTGCACTCATCGGGCACGATTCAATTCAGCGACAATTGAATAGTGCCAGGAATTAGCTCCTGGTGCTATTCAATTCAGCGCTTTGGTAAGTCGGAGAATGCCCGTTCTCCCGGACTAAACAGGGTGTTTTGTCGGGAGAACAGGCATTCTCCGACTTAAGTGCCCGGCACGACGCTGTTTTCGCCGCGCAGAGGGTAGAAATCCGCATTGCGCCGGCGAGACGAAATCCCGTTGTTAAGTGTCACATGGCGCTGAATTGAATAGCGCCGGGAGCTAATTCCTGGCGCTATTCAACTTTCGCTGAATTGAATCGTGCCCATCGGGTTACACCCTTGGACGTCACTGGTTTGTGCGCTGTCCTCTCGCCGCGTATCAGCGCAACGCTTAAACAAACAACAGCTTCTATAGAGGGAGGGGGAATCCACAATTGTAGCTTCTTCTCTGCAATGACAGTGACCTGCATGACACTTTTAAAAATAGTCACGTGACACAAGTGGTTGTCACATGACTTGTGTCCACCAAATACATACAATCGCAGACTTATGTGACAATGACACGTTACGGCTAGATGTTCGCAATATATGTCAGTGTAATAACACTAACTAGGTACATTTAACTATGATATTTTCTCAGTGATCCATCACGGTTTTCAGGTTAATTAGCATTAAAGCCACCCTCGGATAAATGGCGCAGAGGGGTTTGCACCACATGCAGATGTTAAGACTATATACCCAAAATCTGACTTTAGTGAGAAGTAAGGAAGCGTTGCATGAAACCTCAGCTAATGTCCTAGAAATAATTGTGGCATTTGCACATTTTCACCAAAAAAGCTGAAAACAGATTTATGGTCATAAAATTACAAATGACAACAAAACCTCACTTCCCATGTATGGCAATACACCGCAACACAAGACTGAGTATCCTAGTACCCACAGGTTGCTCACTTCAGGCTCTCCGTTGGGCCCGCTGATGCCCTTTGTGTGACCACCCTACACGCGTTTCACCACCTACGCAGAGATACGAGCCACCCACCACTTTCCCATACATTCCGCCAACAGGAAGGTCATAAATGTAATCAATGGGAGTATCAACATTGAGACGCACAATCAGGAGGCCACACTCTGACGGAGAATCTGCACGAGGCTGGTGCAAGGTTCCATGGTGCTGCAAATGGTGGAGTCTAAAGACACTCCAAGTAATCATCTCATTCCTTGCAAATTCATACAGACGGATGTACCCCAGGGAAGGGCTTGTAGAGGTATAACCATCTGATTCAGGCCCATAAATATTTTATATTAAATCGCTGGAACTCACCGCACCATCAGCAGAAATAACCAACATCAAGACAACCCACAAGAGTAATGAGGGACGCCACAAACTAAGTTGTACGGACATACTAGACTAGAATGCGACTCATTCCCAGTCATACAATGGCGTCACTCGGAAAGATTAAGCTGCTCGGAGGTGGGAATAGGAACTGCTGCGATGACTATGTCCAGGTAAGTACAACCAGACGTTCTCCATGCAATCAATACGGCCAACTTGTTTGAGCAGATTTATTTATGCTCACCCTGCTGGGATTTTCATCTAAACTACACTGGAAATGTAAGTTCTGCTTAGGACCACCAAAAATCCAGACAGGCACCAGCCACGGTCCCCGCAGCTGGGCTAATGAAGGTACTTCTCCGAAATCTACTGGGAGGTCATGACCCATAGGAAAAAAAAATAAGATTTTACTCACCGGTAAATCTATTTCTCGTAGTCCGTAGTGGATACTGGGGACTCCGTAAGGACCATGGGGAATAGACGGGCTACGCAGGAGACTGGGCACTCCAAGAAAGATTTAGTACTACTGGTGTGCACTGGCTCCTCCCTCTATGCCCCTCCTCCAGACCTCAGCCAAGGAAACTGTGCCCGGAAGAGCTGACATTACAAGGAAAGGATTTTGGAATCCAGGGTAAGACTCATACCAGCCACACCAATCACACCGTATAACTTGTGATAACATACCCAGTTAACAGTATGAAGAATCAACAAAGCATCAACCACGGATGCCAACATAACATAACCCTTTATTAAGCAATAACTATATACAAGTATTGCAGAAAGTCCGCACTTGGGACGGGCGCCCAGCATCCACTACGGACTACGAGAAATAGATTTACCGATGAGTAAAATCTTATTTTCTCTAACGTCCTAGTGGATGCTGGGGACTCCGTAAGGACCATGGGGATTATACCAAAGCTCCCAAACGGGCGGGAGAGTGCGGATGACTCTGCAGCACCGAATGGGCAAACACAAGGTCCTCCTCAGCCAGGGTATCAAACTTGTAGAATTTTGCAAAAGTGTTTGAACCCGACCAAGTAGCTGCTCGGCAAAGCTGTAATGCCGAGACCCCTCGGGCAGCCGCCCAAGAAGAGCCCACTTTCCTTGTGGAATGGGCTTTTATCGATTTTGGATGCGGCAATCCAGCCGCAGAATGAGCCTGCTGAATCGTGTTACAGATCCAGCGAGCAATAGTTTGCTTTGAAGCAGGAGCACCCAGCTTGTTGGAAGCATACAGGATAAACAGCGAGTCAGTTTTCCTGACTCCAGCCATTCTGGCTACATAAATCTTCAAAGCCCTGACTACATCAAGCAACTTGGAATCTTCCAAGTCACGAGTAGCCGTAGGCACCACAATAGGTTGGTTCAAATGAAAAGATGACACCACCTTCGGTAGAAATTGTGGACGAGTCCGCAATTCTGCCCTGTCCACATGGAAAACCAGATAGGGGCTTTTACATGACAAAGCTGCCAATTCTGACACACGCCTAGCCGAAGCTCAGGCCAATAGCATGACCACCTTCCACGTGAGATACTTTAGCTCCACGGTCTTAAGTGGCTCAAACCAGTGGGATTTCAGGAAACCCAACACCACGTTGAGATCCCAAGGTGCCACTGGTGGTACAAAAGGGGGCTGAATATGCAGCACTCCCTTAACAAACGTCTGAACTTCAGGAAGAGACGCCAGTTCTTTTTGAAAGAAAATGGATAGGGCCGAAATCTGGACCTTTATGGACCCCAACTTCAAGCCCATAGTCACTCCAGACTGTAGGAAGTGCAGGAACCGGCCCAGCTGGAATTCCTCAGTAGGGGCCTTCCTGGCCTCACACCAGGCAACATATTTTCGCCATATACGGTGATAAGTGTTTTGCGGTCACGTCCTTCCTAGCCTTTAATAGCGTAGGAATAACTTCATCCGGAATGCCTTTTTCCGCTAGGATCCGGCGTTCAACCACCATGCCGTCAAACGCAGCCACGGTAAGTCTTGGAACAGACAGGGCCCCTGTTGCAACAGGTCCTGTCTGAGAGGCAGAGGCCATGGGTCCTCTGTGAGCATTTCTTGCAGTTCCGGGTACCAATCCGGAACAATGAGTATTGTTCTCACTCCTCTTTTTCTTACGATTCTCAGCACCTTGGGTATGAGAGGAAGAGGAGGAAATACATAGACCGACTGGAACACCCACGGTGCCACTAGTGCGTCCACAGCTATCGCCTGAGGGTCCCTTGACCTGGCGCAATATCTTTTTAGCTTTTTGTTGAGGCGGGATGCCATCATGTCCACCTGTGGTAGTTCCCATCTATTTGTAATCTGCGTGAAGACTACTTGATGAAGTCCCCACTCTCCCGGGTGGAGGTCGTGCCTGCTGAGGAAGTCTGCTTCCCAGTTGTCTACTCCCGGAATGAACACTGCTGACAGTGCTTGCACGTGATTCTCCGCCCAACGAAGAATCCTGGTGGCTTCCGCCATCGCCACTCTGCTTCTTGTGCTGCCCTGGCGGTTTACATGAGCCACTGCGGTGATGTTGTCTGACTGAATCAGCACCGGTTGGTTGCGAAGCAGAGGCTCCGCTTGACTCAGGGCGTTTTATATGGCCCTTAGTTCCAGGATATTTATGTGCAGACAAGCCTCCTGACTTGACCACAACCCTTGGAAGTTTCTTCCCTGAGTGACTGCCCCCCATCCTCAGAGGCTCATATCCGTGGTCACCAGGACCCAGTCCTGTATGCCGAACCTGCGGCCCTCGAGAAGGTGAGCACTTTGCAGCCACCACAGAAGAGACACCCTGGCCCTGGGGGACAGGGTGATCATCCGATGCATCTGAAGATGCGATCCGGACCACTTGTCCAACAGATCCCACTGAAAGATCCTCGCATGGAACCTGCCGAAGGGAATGGCTTCGTATGATGCCACCATCTTTCCCAGGACTCGCGTGCAGTGATGCACTGACACCTGTTTCGGTTTTAAGAGGTCTCTGACTAGTCACGAGCTCCTGAGCCTTCTCCGCTGGGAGAAACACCTTCTTCTAGTCTGTGTCCAGAATCATGCCCAGAAAGGGCAGACACGTTGTAGGAATCAGCTGCGATTTTGGGATATTCAGAATCCAGCCGTGCTGTTGCAACACTTCCTGAGAGTGTGCTACGCTGATCAGCAACTGCTCTCTGGACCTCGCCTTTATGAGGAGATCGTCCAAGTATGGGATAATTGTGACTCCTTGCTTTCTCAGGAGCACCATCATTTCCGCCATTACCTTGGTAAATATTCTCGGTGCCGTGGAGAGCCCAAACGGCAACGTCTGGAATTGGTAATGACAGTCCTGTACCACAAATCTGAGGTACTCCTGATGAGGTGGATAAATGGGGACATGCAAATAAGCATCCTTGATGTCCAGAGACACCAAAAAAAAATCCCCCTCTTCCAGGCTTGCAATGACCGCTCTGAGCGATTCCATTTTGAACTTGAATCTTTTCAGATAAATGTTCAGGGACTTTAAATTCAATATGGGTCTGACCGAACCGTCCGGTTTCGGTACCACAAACATTGTGGAATAGTATCCCCTTCCCTGTTGAAGGAGGGGAACCTTTACCACCACCTGCTGGAGATATAACTTGTGAATTGCCGCTAACACTACCTCCCTTTCCATGGGGGAAGCTGGCAGGGCCGATTTGAGGTAACGGTGAGGGGGGACCACTTCGAATTCCAGCTTGTATCCCTGAGACACAATCTGTATAGCCCAGGGATCCACCTGTGAGCGAACCCACTGGTGGCTGAAATTTCGGAGACGCGCCCCCACCGCTCCTGGCCCCACCTGTGGAGCCCCAGCGTCATGCGGTGGATTTAGTGAAAACTGGAGAGGACTTCTAGCTGTATGGTGCAGCTTCTTTCCTCTACCCCTGCCTCTGGCAAGAAAGGATGCACCTCTGACTTTCTTGCTTTTTTGTGATCGAAAGGACTGCATTTGGTAATACGGTGCTTTCTTAGGCTGTGGGGGAATATATGGCAAAAAATGTGACTTCCCAGCCGTAGCTGTGGAAACTAGGTCCGAGAGACCGTCCCCAAACAATTCCTCACCCATGTAAGGTAAAACCTCCATGTGCTTTTTGGAGTCGGCATCACCTGTCCATTGCCGAGTCCACAGGACCCTTCTGGCAGAAATCGACATTGCATTTATTCTAGAGCCCAGTAGGCAAATGTCCCTCTGGGCATCCCTCATATATAGGACAGCGTCTTTTATATGCCCCAGGGTCAGTAAAATAGTATCCTTGTCCAAGGTATCCAGTCCCTCAGACAGATTATCTGTCCATGCTGCTACAGCACTACACATCCAGGCCGACGCAATTGCCGGCCTCAGTAGAGTACCTGAATGTGTATAAACAGACTTCAGGATACTTTCCTGCTTCCTATCCGCAGGATCCTTTAGGGAGGCCGTATCCTGTGACGGCAGGGCCACCCTCTTAGATAAGCGTGTCAGAGCTTTATCTATCCTAGGGGAGGATTCCCAGCGCATCTGTCCATTGGCGGGAAAGGGTATGTCATAAGTAACCTTTTGGAAATCAGCACTTTCCTATCGGGGGAATCCCACGCTTTTTCACATAACTCATTTAACTCATGTGAAGGGGGAAAGGTTACCTCTTGCTTTTTCTCCCCATACATATAAACCCTCTTGTCAGGGACAGGGTTTACCTCTGATATGTGCAATACATCCTTCATTGCTATAATCATGTAGCGGATGGCTTTAGCCATTTTAGGCTGCAATTTTGCATCATCGCCATCGACACTGGAGTCAGAATCCGTGTCGATATCTGTGTCAACAATTTGGGATAGTGGGCGCTTCTGAGACCCTGACGGCCTCTGCGCTGTAGGATCAGGCATGGGCTAAGACCCCGACTGTCCCAAGGTTTCAGCTTTATCCAACCTTTTATGCAAGGAGTTTACATGATCATTTAACACCTTCCACATATCCATCCAATCAGGTGTCGGCGCCGTCGGCGGAGACACGTCATTCATCTGCACCTGCTCTGCCTCCACATAGCCCTCCTCGTCAAACATGTCGACACAAGCGTACCGACACACCACACACACAGGGGATGCTCTATATGAGGACAGGACCCCCACAAGGCCTTTTGGAGAGACAGAGAGAGAGTATGCCAGCACACACCCCAGCGCTATATAACCCAGGAATAACACAGTAACTTAGTGTTTACCCAGTAGCTGCTGTATATATGATTAATGCGCTAAATTTATGTGCCCCCCCTCTCTTTTTACCCTCTTTCTACCGTGAGTCTGCAGGGGAGAGCCTGGGGAGCTTCCTCTCAGCGGAGCTGTGGAGAGAAAATGGCGCTGGTGAGTGCTGAGGAAGAAGCCCCGCCCCCTCAGCGGCGGGCTTCTGTCCCGCGATTGTGTAAAAATAATGGCGGGGGCTTATGCATATTACAGTGCCCAACTGTATATATGCTGCTTTTTGCCAGGAGGTACTCAATTGCTGCACAGGGCGCCCCCCCTCCCCTGCGCCCTGCACCCTACAGTGACCGGAGTGTGTGGGTTAGTGTGGGAGCAATGGCGCACAGCTGCAGTGCTGTGCGCTACCTCATATGAAGACCGGAGTCTTCTGCCGCCGATTTTGACGTCTTCTTGTTTCAACCCGCCGGCTTCTGTCTTCTGGCTCTGCGAGGGGGACGGCGGCGCGGCTCCGGGAACGGACGACCAAGGTTAAGTTCCTGTGTTCGATCCCTCTGGAGCTAATGGTGTCCAGTAGCCTAAGAAGCGCAACCTAGCCGCAGTTAGTAGGTTTGCTTCTCTCCCCTCAGTCCCACGTAGCAGAGAGTCTGTTGCCAGCAGAAGCTCTCTGAAAATAAAAAAACCTAACTAAAATACTTTCTTAATAGCAAGCTCAGGAGAGCTCACTAAAATGCACCCAGCTCCTTCCGGGCACAGATTCTAACTGAGGTCTGGAGGAGGGGCATAGAGGGATTAGCCAGTGCACACCAGTAGTACTAAATCTTTCTTGGAGTGCCCAGTCTCCTGCGGAGCCCGTCTATTCCCCATGGTCCTTACGGAGTCCCCAGCATCCACTAGGACGTTAGAGAAAAAAAAGGCTCAAAGTCGAGCGGTTTAATACCACTCCTCTGAAAGCACAGCTTAATAGCAGCAGTAAGAGAAACAGGTTTATGTCCCTGGCAGACAAGCGGTTAAAGCCACCGGTGACATTACAGCGATGCAGTCACTCAGCCGGTAAAGCCAAGATTCCCACAGGACCCAACTACTATGCAGCATTACTTCATAGCCTGGAGCAAGTACCCTGAACCCCAGCCAAGTGCTCACAGGCCGAGAGGGACCTGGGATGATTCACAACTGCTGGGGGGGAGAAATACCTTTCTGACGATCAGATTTCCAGAGCTCGCTGTAACTGGGATTACGGCCGGCTGGGAGCGAGAAGTAAGCGCACACCTCGCTGTGAGCTGGAGCGATAGTAAGGACACCACAGATACGTCTTTAGCAAAGGAGCGTGTGAGGAGAAGTTCATAACTCCCACTCCAGGCTGATGCCCTCTGCGTATTAACAGATTATAAACTAGAACCCACCAACAGACTAGAGGCAGCGATTCTGTAGTCTGAATTCCGTACCCAGCTTATCACTAGATGCTGGTGATAACACCGACGCAGAAGGCACCCGATTCAGGTCCCATTGCTCTATGGGCAAAGTGGCAATGTACAGATGATCGGTACATTACGCATATGTAGGACCCGTACTGCGTCTTCACTCGCAAAGCAACTGCAGTCTTCAGTGGCTTGATAGTCTGCAGCCGTCTGGCGGCATCCTCAGTTTCACAAAACGTAGGTGCGTAATTTTGTGGGAGCGCCGAGGCCAGGGTCTGAGTCTTCCGACAGAGATTTCCTGACTTCAGCGAAGGGTAACCTAAGGGTTACTCAGCTGACCAATGGTGGGGCAGAGGGATCCGATGCTGCTCCTCGGATGCTGCACTGGATCACTCACGCATGCAGGAAGCGTCAACTTATACCAGACACCTCCTGCTGCATTACCATATGCCATCATCGCTGCTTACTACAACCGCACCTGAATCAGGGCCAGAGCTCACTTAAAAGTCTTAGCTTTGCATATTAAAAGGGAAACCTGTGGAGAAGTGATTTGGATTAAAGCAGGGGTAGTCAACCCTGGTCCTCAAGAGCTACCAACAGTTCACCTTTTCCAGGTCTTCTCATAGAATCACAAGTGAAGTAACAAGCTCCACCTGTGGATCTTCTAAAATGTGTCAGTGAGTAATGACACCTGCTAGGTGAGCTGGAAAATGTGAACTGTTGGTAGCTCTCGAGGACCAGGGTTGGCTACCACTGGATTAAAGTGTCCCTGTGGGGCCCAGCTTCACATCTCAGCAACGTTCCTAGTGAGCTCTGAGGCCGCCTGCTCGCGAGTATTGGTTCGGTAAGCACAGAGGCCGCCTGTTTGCAATTGGGCTCGCCACCTCAGAAAAGTGGCAGCAGAAATAATGGCCGCCTGCTTCACTCGCGCCTGATCTGCAAAGCAACTGAATAGCTCCTTCGGGAGAACCCAAAAAGCAGTTAAATTACCCACTAAAAATGAAAATTGGAGGTCTCGACAACCAACCAGATTTTTGCTATAATTTCTCTAACGTCCTAGTGGATGCTGGGGACTCCGTCAGGACCATGGGGAATAGCGGGCTCCGCAGGAGACAGGGCACATCTAAAAAGCCTTTTAGGTCACATGGTGTGTACTGGCTCCTCCCCCTATGACCCTCCTCCAAGCTTCAGTTAGGTTTCTGTGCCCGTCCGAGTAGGGTGCAACCTGGATGGCTCTCTTATAGAGCTGTTTAGAAAAGTCTTTTTTAGGTTTAAACTAATCAGTGATTCCTGCTGGCGACAGGATCACTGCAACGTGGGACTTAGGGGAGAGACTTGCAACTCACCTGCGTGCAGGAGGATTGAAGTCTTAGGCTACTGGACACTGAGCTCCAGAGGGAGTCGGAACACAGGTCAGCCTGGGGTTCGTCCCGGAGCCGCGCCGCCGATCCCCCTTACAGACGCTGAAGACGGCGGAGACGGAGGTCCGGTGACAGGCGGCAGAAGGCTTCTCAGTCTTCATAGAGGTAGCGCACAGCACTGCAGCTGTGCGCCATTGTTGTCTCACAGGCTCACTGACACGGTCACGGAGGGTGCAGGGCGCTGCTGGGGGCGCCCTGGGCAGCAATATAAATACCTAATTTGGCAAAAGAAATACACCACATATAGCCATTAAGGCTATATGTATGTATTTTAACCCAGGCCAGTATTAAACAAACCGGGAGGAAAAGCCCGCCGAGAAAGGGGCGGAGCTTATTCTCCTCAGCACACAGGCGCCATTTTCCTGCCCAGCTCCGCTGGTGAGGAAGGCTCCCACTCTCCCCTGCACTGCACTACAGAAACAGGGTTAAAGAGAAGGGGGGCATAAATTGGCGATATATATATATATATTAAGAGCGCATATATAGAAACAACACCTTCTAGGGTTGTTATATACATTATAGCGCTTTTGGTGTGTGCTGGCAAACTCTCCCTCTGTCTCCCCAAAGGGCTAGTGGGTCCTGTCCTCTATCAGAGCATTCCCTGTGTGTGTGCTGTAGGTCGGTACGTGTGTGTCGACATGTATGAGGAAAATGTTGGTGAGGAGACGGAGCAAATTGCCTGTAATGGTGATGTCACTCTCTAGGGAGTCGACACCGGAATGGATGGCTTACTTATGGAATTACGTCATAATGTCAACACGCTGCAAGCCGGTTGACGACATGAGACAGCCGGCGGACAAATTAGTATCGGTCCAGGCGTCTCAGACACCGTCAGGGGCTTGTAAAAACGCCCAATTACCTCAGTCGGTCGACAGACACTGACACGGACACTGACCCCAGTGTCGACGGTGAAGAAACAAACGTATTTTTCCTTTAGGGCCACAAGTTACATGTTAAGGGCAATGAAGGAGGTGTTACATATTTCTGATACCACAAGTACCACAAATAAGGGTATTTTGTAGGGTGGGAATAAACTACTTGTAGTTTTGCCTGAATCAGATAAATTAAATGAAGTGTGTGATGATACGTGGGGTTCCTCCGATAGAAAGTTATGGGCGGTATACCCTTTCCCGCCAAAAGTAAGGGCGAGTGGGAAAACACACCTTAGGGTGGATAAGGCGCTCACACGCTTATAAAAACATGGCGTTACCGTCTCCAGATACGGCCGCCCTCAAGGAGCCAGCTGATAGGAAGCTGGAAAAATATCATAACAGTATATACACACATACTGGTGTTATACTACGACCAGCAATCGCCTCAGCCTGGATGTGCAGCGCTGAGGGGGCTTGGTCGGATTTCCTGACTGAAAATTTTGATACCCTTGACAGGGACAAGATTTTATTGACTATAGAGCATTTTAAGGATGCATTTCTATATATGCGTGATGCGCAGAGGCATATTTGCATTCTGGCATCAAGAGTAATTGTGATGTACATATCTGCCAGACAAAGACACGATAGTGGTCAGGTGAGGCAGATTCCAGACGGCATATGGAAGTATTGCCGTATAAAGGGGCGGTCCATTGGACCTGGTGGCCATGGCAACAGCTGAAAAATCCACCTTTTGTTACCCCGAGTCACATATCGGCAGAAAAGGACACAGTCTTTTCAGTCTCAGTCCTTTCGTCCCCATACGGGCAGGCGGGCAAAGGCCAGTCATATCTGCCCAGGGGTAGAGGAAAGGGAAGAAGACTGCAGCAAGCAGCCCATTCCCGGGAACAGAAGCCCTTCACAGCTTCTGCCAAGTCCGCAGCATAACGCTGGGGCCGTACAAGCGGACTCAGGTGCGGTAGGGGGTCATCTCAAGAGTTTCAGAATCACTCGCAAGGGAACTCCGGGATCCTACATGTAGTATCCCAGGTGTACATTGGAAATTCGAGACGTCTCCCCCTCACACAATTCACAGGCTGTATTCCCAGCAGGTGATAATCAAAGTACCCCTCTTACAACAAGGAAGGGGGTAGTATTCCACACTATATTGTGGTACTGAAGCCAACCGGCTCGGTGAGATCTGAAATATTTGAACACTTACATACAAGCGTTCAAATCAAGATGGAGTCACTCGGAGCAGTGATAGCGAACCAGGAAGAAGGGGACGATATGGTGTCACTGGATATCAGGGACGCTTACATACAGGTCCAAATTTGCCCTTCTCACCAAGGGTACTTCAGGTTCCTGGTACAGAACTGTCACTATCAGTTCAGACGCTGCCGTTTGGATTGTCCACGGCGCCCCGGGTCTTTACCAAGGTAATGGCCGGAATGATGATTTTTCTTAAAAGAAACATGGACGCTTTCCTGATAAGGGCAAGGTCCAGAGAACAGTTGGAGGTCGGAGTAGCACTATCTTAAGTAGTTCTACGACAGCACGAATGGATTCTAAATATTCCAAAATCGCAGCTTTTTCCGACGACACGTCTACTGTTCCTAGGGATGATTCTGGACACAGTCCAGAAAAACGTGTTTCTCCCAGTGGAGAAAGCCAGGGAGTTATCCGAGCTAATCGGGATCCTCCTAAAACCAGGAAAACCGTCAGTGCATCATTGCACAAGAGTCCTGGTAAAAATGGTGGCTTATTACGAAGCAATTCCATTCGGCAGATTTCCCGCAATAACACTTCAGTGGGATCTGCTGGACAAATGGTCCGGATCGCATCCTCAGATGCATCAGCGGATAACCCTATATCCAAGGACAAGGGTGTCTCTCCTGTGGTGATTACAGAGTGCTCATCGTCTAGAGGGCCGCAGATTCGGCATTCAGGATTGGATGCCGGTGACCACGGAGGCCAGCCTGAGAGGCTGGGGAACAGTCACACAGGGAAAAAATTTCCAAGGAAGTGTGATTAAGTCTGGAGAATTCTCTCCACATAGATGGAGCTAAGAGCAAAATTATAATGCTCTAAACTTAGCAAGACCTCTGCTTCAAGGTCAGCCGGTATTGATCCAGTGGGATAACATCACGGCAGTCGCCCACGTAAACAGAAAGGGCGGCACAAGAAGCAGGAGGGCAGTGACAAAACTGCAAGGATTTTTCGCTAGGCGGAAAATCATGTGATAGCACTGTCAGCAGTGTTCTTTCCGGGAGTGGACGACTGGGAAGCAGACTTCCTCAGCAGGCATTACCTCCACCCGGCAGAGTGGAAACTTCATAGGGAAGTTTTTCAGCATGATTGTGGACCGTTGGCAAAGACCAAAGGTGGACATGATGGCGTCCCGCCCGAACAAAAAACGGGACAGGTATTCCGCCAGGTCTTGAGACCTTCAGGCGATAGCTGTGGATGTTCTGGTAACACCGTGGGTGTAACAGTCAGTGTATGTGTTCCCTCCTCTGTTTCTCATAACCAAGGTATTGAGAATTATAAGACATAGAGGAGTATGAACTATACTAGTGGCTCCGGATTGGCCAAGAGGGACTTGGTACCCGGAACTTCAAGAGATGCTCACAGAGGACTAAGGGCCTGGGGAGCTAAGAAGGAACTTGCTTCAGCAAGTACCATGTATATTCCAAGACTTACCGCGGCTGCGTGTGACGGCATGGCGGTTGAATGCCGGATCCTGAAGGGAAAAGGCATTCCATAAGAGGTCATACCTACCCTGGTCAAAGCCAGGAAGGAGGTGACCGCACAACGTCATCACCACATGTGGTGAAAATATGTTGCGTGGGTGAGGCCAGGAAGGCTCCACGAAGGAAATTCAACTAGGTCGATTTCTACACTTCCTGAAAACAGGAGTGTTTTGAGCCTCAAATTGGGGTTCATTAAGATTTAAATTTCGGCCCTGTAGATTTTCTTCTAGAAATAAATTAACTTCAGTTCCTGAAGTCCAGATTGTAAAGGGTGTATTGCATATACAGCTCTTTTGTGCCTCTAGGGGCACCGTGAGATCTCAACATAGTGTTGGGATTCCTTATATTCATATTGGTTTGAACCGCTCAAATCTGTGGATTTGAAATATCTCACATGGAAAGTGACCATGCTGTTGACCAATATCTCACATGGAAAGTGACCATGTTGTTAGCCCTGGCCTCGGCCAGGCGATTGTCAGAATGGGCGGCTTTGTCTTACAAAAGCCCATATTAAAAATTTTCCATTTGAACAGGGCAGAACTGGGTCTCGTCTCCAGTTTCTTCCTAAAGGGGTGTCAGCGTTTTCACCTGAAACAACCTATTGTGGTGCCTGCGGATACTAGGGACTTGGAGGACTCCAAATTTACTAGACGTTGTCAGGGCCCTAAAAATATATATATATATATATATATATATATATATATATATATATAGTTAGGACGGCTGGTGTCAGAAAGTCTGACTTGCTGTTTATATTGTATGCACCCAACAAGCTGGGTGCTCCTGCTTCTAAGCAGTCTATTGCACGCTAGATTTGTAGTACAATTCAGCTTGCACATTCTGTGGCAGGCCTGCCACAGCCGAAATATGTAGATGCCCATTCCACAAGGAAGGTGGCCTCATCCTGGGCGGCTGCCCGAGGAGTCTCGGCATTATAACTTTGCCGAGCAGCTACGTGGTCAGGGGAGAACACGTTTGTAAAATTTTACAAATTTGATACTCTGGCTAAAGAGGACCTGGAGTTCTCTCATTCGGTGCTGCAGAGTCATCCGCACTCTCCCGCCCGTTTGGGAGCTTTGGTATAATCCCCATGGTCCTGACGGAGTCCCCAGCATCCACTAGGACGTTAGAGAAAATAAGATTTTACTTACCGATAAATCTATTTCTCGTAGTCCGTAGTGGATGCTGGGCGCCCATCCCAAGTGCGGATTGTCTGCAATGTTTGTACATAGTTATTGTTACAAAAATCGGGTTATTACTATTGTTGTGAGCCATCTTTTTAGAGGCTACTTCGTGTTTTGTTATCATACTGTTAACTGGGTTCAGATCACAAGTTGTACGGTGTGATTGGTGTGGCTGGTATGAGTCTTACCCGGGATTCAAGATCCTTCCTTATTGTGTACGCTCGTCCGGGCACAGTACCTAACTGAAGCTTGGAGGAGGGTCATAGGGGGAGGAGCCAGTACACACCATGTGACCTAAAAGGCTTTTTAGATGTGCCCTGTCTCCTGCGGAGCCCGCTATTCCCCATGGTCCTGACGGAGTCCCCAGCATCCACTACGGACTACGAGAAATAGATTTATCGGTAAGTAAAATCTTATTTTCTCTACTGTAGCGTTTCCCCAACATTGGTTCTCAAGGCACATCAACAGTTCAGGTTTTAGTAATATCCATGCTTGTGCACAGATGGTTAAGTCAAAATAACTGAGGTAATTACGTCATCTGTGCTCAAGTAAGGCTATCTTTAAAACCTGCACTTAGTGTGCCTTGAGGAACATGGCTGGGAACCCCTGGTCTATTGTAGTCTAGAAAATGACAGACTGAATCTGACTGGTTGCTATGGGCAAAAGCACCACTTGTCTTTTCGAAGTTTTAGTAAATCTTCCTCAAAGTCTTTTTACCCCTCAAAGAACACAGAATAACAATATAAAACCACAAAAGCAGACTATACTGTGGTAATATGTTTTTTAAAGGCTCTCCCTGGGCTAGTGAAGGTTTCAGTAACACTACAGACCCCATATACATCACCCTAAATACTTCATGTATGAAGAATCATGTCCTGCGGCCACTGGAAGGAGTCATCTCCCTACCTGACGGACCCCCACAACACATTGCTGTGGTTACAGTTATTGGAAAGCCACACTGGTGGAAATCACACACTCACAGCAGTGAACTTACACTAAGGTGAATAGAAAAAATGGTGTTTACACATTATAACACTGCTCCCACACACTTGTGGTAATGCCCATTATCAGTTTCCTTGTTAGTAAGCTGCCACAGAGACAACAGTCTTCAATGTGACCACCGAGCACCAGCGTATACCCACGGTGACGGCCCCGTAACACAAAAACAAGCAGTGTATGCGGCGGCTTCACACCCAGAGGCACCAGCCAGTGACATGGTGACGAGGGAACACGCACAATAAATAAAGACCTCACTTTTTTCACACAAACTGCGGGCGATGACCCAAAGAAAACAGCACCGTGCCCCCCCTCCCCCACCCCAGGACACAGAGTACACTATTACAAATGTAGAAGTAACCCAGTCTGGACCGCAATGTGTGCGCCATCATACTCGCTTTAGTTGACCAGAGAAACAAGACGCTGCAGATGCAGAACGGGTGGCGGGCACAAGCAAGACATCAAGGATATCCTGTATGCCTGGCAGGGTTCTAGTTAAGATAGGTCACCCGAGGAGAGCCTAAAGATCCGACTCGTGCACTCCATTGTAAAAGAAACACATGCAAGGATCCTACATGTAAATCAAATAAAGATCTCTCGATATATCTCAAGCAATGGAACACAATGTGCGCACACCTGGAAATGCGCACATTGCACGCCCTCCACGCTAACTGAAGCAAATGCACAAGTATAACAGAACCAGGCGAGTGAATACAAACATCTGTCAGCAAACCCATCCACATCCTGAACAACAGGAATATATTTGTATTTAATACAAGCCAAGAGTTATTAAAAGGCTCGTGCAGGTATCCGCGACCTTCAGCTACAGTTTCCTAAGATAGAGTGCCAGGAAGATTGGTGAGATCAAAGGTATACAAGTAAATATATCTGAATATTTACACAGCGAGTGACATTTTAGAGTACAAAAGGGTGACACACTGTTTGTGTACACAGTGACTTGCAGGCAGGATGTTAAATCCTTAGTGTAAGCTCACACTTGTGTGTTCCTGAAGACGGACGATCAATAAACTCAAGCGGCTGGACGTGGTCGGGATTGGGCTGAGGCCTGCTGCCGGCAATTCGTTCCCCGCCATCTTCACAGATCTAGCGATGAGTTAATGTTCTAGAGCAGAGGCAAGATTAACACAGCGTACATCAAGGTCACCGTTCTCCGGGCAAACCCCAAAACCCTAGACAACTGGGCTTGGAGGGATATAGAGGGAGGAGACAGCTACGCTTCCTGAAAAAAGATCAAGCGCCAGGGCTCCAATTATATACTAGTCTATACCCCATTGTCTATATGGCTCCAGTGTCCCCTAGTGGATGAAGGAGAAATCCCATCCGTGGACATTCACTTCAAAATAATAGATGCAGCAATGCAATACTTTCTTCCATCCATGGTCCTCTTGGGTATTGAGATATCAGTGCGTGTCCTCAGACCATTCTCCATAGGGAACAATGACGCTTATCACATGGGTGAACGAGGCACAGACAGAAACAAACGGGCTCTATGGCATCCTTTGTGGCTTGTCCGGCAGTCTCTACTCTCTATAGAGCCTTCTAGTTAAAAGACAGATGAAAACCAGCATGTTTCTTAGCCTCAATAGCGTTTATATATTAAAACTATTATTAATATATATATATTAAAAACATACACCGAAAGTGGCATAACAACTGTATATGTGCAACTCTCGCCGTGTTCCTTATCTTCCCACGTGCAAGCAAGCCACGTTTACTGCGGTCTTCACGCTCGTTCCCTGCTGAAAAGTGGCGCATGCACCAGATTGCAGCCGTCCCGTGCGTTCCGCACATGCAGGAGCAGATGGCAGCAGGCCTGCAGTTCAATGGTTTCAAATAATTTAGTACGCAGGAAACAAAGGTAAAGATATACTGCGGTTCTATAACCACACTGGTCCCTGCCCGCAGAGCTTACAATCCAACTCAGGTAGCCTGGCAAGAAGGACATAATAAGGTGAAGTGATATATACGCCTGGGAAAGGGCGTGCGCTATTTTTAAGCCAGCGATGACAGGTTTATAAATTGGGCGTTAATGCAATCGCAACAGGAATCAAACAGGAATTACCCAAGTGCCATTACTACATTACTGAGGGGTTACGTCATAATCTCATATGCAGATCCTGGATTGGTAATGTTATATCTGTATTTCACAAGAATACGGAGATAAACAAGTTGTTCAGCTTTCAAATCAAATAAATATAATTAAAAACAAAATGTCTCCAAACTGTGTTATGACTTGTGCGACGGGCCAAGTAGCTTGCACAGGGATATAATGGAAACGTTGTACCCTCTACTCTATAACACGGACACACTGTACGTCAGCAACAAGTTCTGCTGTCCTATGAAGGCATGACGCTCCGCGATGTGTGCTTCTATACAGGTGAAATCATTCCATGACAATCTCTAATATACAGGTTGCAATAGGAGTGAAAGCAATTTGCTGGTGAGAGGTCATCCTTTATCCACGCGTGTTCTACCTTCACATTTTCCCTCAAGGACCCACCTCTCAATGAGTGACATCACTACCCTCCTGATATAAGCATCTATTTTACGGGATATTCTACCAATATCAGGCGTTAAAAAATAACATAAAAAGACCCTTTAAATATATTTTGTACATTTAAAATTCCCCTTTAAAATTTAACATTTGGCTTAAGACTAAAACATTTTAATGTATAGGACAGTGGTTCCCAAATAGTTCTTCAATGCACCCAAACAGTGCAGGTTTTAGGGATATCCCTGTTTGTGAACAGATGTTATACTCAAACTGACTGAGGTACTAATTAAGTTACTTGTGCCTAAGCACGGATATCCTTAAGACCTGGACTGTTGGGGGGGCCTTTAGGACTGCATTTGGGAACCACTGATCTAGGATTAGATTTCTTCATAGGCTGTCAGCTGCTCTGGATAGTTCTCTCTCATCTTTACCGATTTGAAATCATTTACTAACCTTGCAGTTGACCCTAAACCACAGCGACGTAACATCGGCTTCCGTTGCCGAACCAGCACCAGGCAGATCCCGGCGAACTGCGGCTTGGCTGTAGTTTGGTCTAAAAGGGGTCGATCCAATTCACCAACAGTTGAATAGCGCCGGAATACAGCGCCAAGCGACACTCAATTGTCTGGAATTCTTCTCTCACCCCCGGGGGATGAGAGAAGAAATCTGACAAAAGGGCCGGCGCGAGGCCGATTCTGTCGGGAATCAGCTTCGCGGCGGGGAGTTAAGTCGGAGAATGCCCGTTCTCCCGACAAATCAACCTGTTAAGTCCGGGAGAACGGGCCATCGCCGACTGAACTTGAGCTGAATTGAATAGCGCCGGGAGCTAATTCCCGGTGCTATTCAACTGTCGGTGAATTGAATCGACCCCAAAGTTTGCACCATAATACAAAGCAAGTAAATAAGCCCTAATGCGTTTGGCTACGCTGTCTGTACGTATAAGAGCAGATCAGTGTATAAGCTGCCTGCTGCATTCACTCCTCTACTGCAGGACTGTGTAATACAGGCAGCACCACAAATAGCTTGCTAGCCGCCGTCTGCAGGAAACATGGCGGAGGAAAGAAACGCCTGGGGCTCATCCACAGTAATATCGTACCTACACAACATAACACCAGCTGGGCACTGCCACACTAGACATTACAAGATCGTGCCTTGTAATTAATAATATTTTCTCCACAGAACGGGTTAAAAACCAACACATCAGTCCCAGTCTTCTAGATGGGGCCCGAACCCACCTAGGGTTACCCAGCTCAGTGCCACATAGGCAGATTCTTGGTACTCCTCCCTTGTGGGTAACATGAAGGGGAGGGGGTTAGATAAATCAAAGTACACCGCACTGTTTAAAAAGAAAACTTTCCCCACATTTTTATTAATTATAATTGCTCCATATATCTACTATTATTATTTACAATGGGCCCTGTATGAGTTTTCAATCATTTCCGATGGTCCCATAGTCATTATTACTCATCGCCTACTTGTATTATTAATTTGTGAGCACCTACCAATCACTTCTTTGGTTACTAAAAAGTAATTGATTGGTTAAAAAAAAAAAAAAAAAAAAAACTCAATGAAACAACATAAACCATTAAGACTGAGAGGGAGAGACATACCTAGAGGACCAGGATGCGGCAGCTAGTACGACACATTACTGAAAGGGAGGGAGAATTTTTATTCTAAACGGTGATAATGCCGATTTCCCCTAAACCATGGCATGCCATTTAGACAATGACTATTTTGGGGCGGGGGATGCAATTGTTTTAACACGGCCGTATCTCCTGTTTAAAGTGATGGTAGCTATTTAGTTGTGCCGCTGGGCGCAACTGCCCATCACTTACTGCGGATGTCGCACCCAAAATATAGGGTTTAGCCGGGTAAAGCAGCTTCTCCCAGTTAAGGCGGCCAAGTGCTCTAATCTGGTAGGAAATTTCTGCTCGCACCCCAGGAGTGATGGGCGACCGTGCCACTTGCGTCCATCAGCACAAGCAATTGAGTAGCTACCAGCACTGCTGTGGTTGTGATAAATGACTTAGGGGGTCATTCCGAGTTGATCGCTCGCTAGCAGTTTTTAGCAGTCATGCAAACGCATTGCGCCTGCAAAAACATTTTGTGCAAAACAAGACCAGCCCTGGACTTACTCTTCGTGTGCGTTGATTCTAACGTTGGAGGGTTGGCTTTTGACGTCGCATTGCGGTGCATACGCAGAAATGCCGATTTTAAGCATGACCGCTGCGAACAACGGCAGCAAGCGATCAACTCAGAATGACCCCCTTAATTCCCCCCTCCCGTGACTTTTTACCTTCCAAACTGGTGAACAATAAATCCCGAGGTCAGGAGATTAAAATCAACGGTGATCAGCACAGAAAAAAAAAAATTAAAAACACTTTGAGTCCTACGTTTACCCCCAACTGTTTAGTAGTCTTGTTACTGTGGTTCAGAATCACCCAATTACTCTGGAGGCGACAGTAAGAGCCCAGCACGCTCCTCTGACTGCGTCACTGTAGTAACTGCTGCAAGACGTTTTATTTAGGGAGCGTGAATAAACAGTATCCGTGGCAGCCATCTGATAAGCCGCGCCGACACGTGTCAGTGCAGGACAACACCAAATATCTACCCAGAGTTTCCCTGTTAGGACAGACTCAAATAATAAAAAAATATGAATCATTCCGCCCACGCACCTCCAAAGTGTCAGACTGCTTCATAGCGATCTTGGAAAAGATCAATGATTATTTTTGTGAATCATATGCAGTATACTTCTATATCAGATCTAACATACACACAGGTGTATCCGCATACACGTTGGCTCAAATCAAGACAAAAAACCCTGATTGGTGCGCCAATGACTTTGCGACACAGCCGCGCTAAGCACTCTCTAACCAAAATAGGTGTCTGTAAAAATATGTCTGAAAAGCAATTAATTACCGCTGCACTAGATATAAGGCATGAATCAGTCTCCTGGATGTAAACGGTGTCATCTCCCAACAGCAACCATAACTCCTTGAAAGGGTTTATTCCAACCTTCGGCACAAATTCAGCAACAATTGTAGTCAGTTTCCATCCCATTACTTATGAATTACACAGGTGATTAGTTGCTGTCAAGGAGCAGCTTTACATAGGACGCCTACATTTATTGCATTCTCTCTACCGTCTATTAGCGGGTGCCGAAAGCCCACAGAATATATTGTAAGCTTGCAGACACACAGCCGGTATTCCATTTATAAAGCAGTCACCCTCCTCTACCTATGGCACCAATTGCCAGCTGGTAGGCCTAATGTCCCCGTGCCGCCAACTATGCAGCTAAAAATGAAAACACAACATGCGAGGACAGGGGGGGAATGTGTGGATCTTGTGACAGGTCAGCAAGTGACAGCCAGAAACAAACTGCCTGGGCAACAGCTGTGTCACATCCAACCACAGAACAAGCCATGGCGTCACACGATGGACGAGGTCGGAGCTGGCCAAGGGGGAGGACAACGCTCTGCTCCAAAATAATTAACACATTCACCGCTGTCTTCCCACCACTCCGTTCCACCGTTTTGAAATTACCTGCAGCTGTCACGGTGAATGAAGACATTTTTACTGAGCGTTATGGGGTAAAGGCCGACGGGTCACACTTGTTATTTGCCCCAGAATTACTTATTTGCCGCTTTCACGATTTCTGGTCTATCATGTGTGCACGGCATCGTCTAAAAACAAAGATGGAATCTTCCTTTGCAGCACGGGGGTAGGAGTGGAATTCAAGTAATTTCCTTCCCTAGGCAAGCACTTATTTTAGAGTTTAACACAAGTTCGTTTTTCCAGAGGCTGTTAAGGCTCTTCCCTTCCTAACCTGTGCACATGTAGCTCCCTAAGACGCCCATACGCCAGAGAGGAGATATTCAGCGCAAATACCTGAGACGATAGCCGCCTCCTGATTGGATGAGTTTGCCTAGTCAGGAGCCAGAGGTCGCTGACTTACAGGGTGATGCTTCTCTCTTCCCTGACTGCCAGTGACCAGCAGGGGTACCCGCCAACCAGGAGCAAGAACCTACTAAATAGCACATGGTGGGACCGCAGTGCGGCAACCCAAAATGGTGTGCAGATAAGGGGGGGGGCGGGATTTAAAATGAAAATAAGAATTTACTTACCGATAATTCTATTTCTCATAGTCCGTAGTGGATGCTGGGACTCCGTCAGGACCATGGGGAATAGCGGGCTCCGCAGGAGACAGGGCACATCTAAAAAAGCTTTTAGGTCACATGGTGCGTACTGGCTCCTCCCCCTATGACCCTCCTCCAAGCCTCAGTTAGGTACTGTGCCCGGACGAGCGTACACAATAAGGAAGGATCTTGAATCCCGGGTAAGACTCATACCAGCCACACCAATCACACCGTACAACTTGTGATCTGAACCCAGTTAACAGTATGATAACACAAACGAAGTAGCCTCTGAACAGATGGCTCACAACAACAGTAATAACCCGATTTTTGTAACAATAACTATGTACAAGCATTGCAGACAATCCGCACTTGGGATGGGCGCCCAGCATCGACTACGGACTATGAGAAATAGAATTATCGGTAAGTAAATTCTTATTTTCTCTAACGTCCTAGTGGATGCTGGGACTCCGTCAGGACCATGGGGATTATACCAAAGCTCCCAAACGGGCGGGAGAGTGCGGATGACTCTGCAGCACCGAATGAGAGAACTCCAGGTCCTCTTTAGCCAGAGTATCAAATTTGTAAAATTTTACAAACGTGTTCTCCCCTGACCACGTAGCTGCTCGGCAAAGTTGTAATGCCGAGACTCCTCGGGCAGCCGCCCAGGATGAGCCCACTTTCCTTGTGGAATGGGCCTTTACAGATTTAGGCTGTGGCAGGCCTGCCACAGAATGTGCAAGTTGGATTGTACTACATATCCAACGTGCAATCGTCTGTTTAGACGCAGGAGCACCCAACTTGTTGGGTGCATACAATGTAAACAACGAGTCAGATTTTCTGACTCCAGCTGTCCTTGAAATATATATTTTTAATGCTCTGACAACGTCCAGTAACTTGGAGTCCTCCAAGTCGCTAGTAGCCGCAGGCACCACAATAGGCTGGTTCAAGTGAAATGCCGAAACCACCTTAGGGAGAAATTGAGGACGTGTCCTCAATTCTGCCCTGTCCGAATGGAATATCAGATATGGGCTTTTGTATGACAAAGCTGCCAACTCCGAAACTCTCCTGGCTGAAGCCAGGGCCAACAGCATGGTTACCTTCCATGTAAGGTATTTTAAATCTACCGATTTTAAAGGCTCAAACCAATGAGATTTGAGAAAATTTAGAACCACGTTCAAATCCCACGGTGCCACTGGAGGCACTATTGGGGGTTGTATATGTAGTACACCTTTGACAAAAGTTTGTACTTCAGGCACTGACGCCAATTCCTTCTGGAAGAAAATTGATAAGGCCGAAATTTGAACTTTAATGGACCCCAATTTGAGGCCCATAGACAATCCTGCTTGCAGGAAATGTAAGAATCGACCCAATTGAAATTCTTCCGTTGGAGCCTTCTTGGCCTCACACCACGCAACATATTTTCTCCAAATGCGGTGATAATGTTGTGCGGTCACTTCTTTCCTGGCTTTAATTAAAGTAGGAATAACTTCCTCAGGAATGCCCTTCTCTTTTAGAATCCGGCGTTCAACCGCCATGCCGTCAAACGCAGCCGCGGTAAGTCTTGGAACATACAAGGTCCCTGCTGAAGCAGATCCCTTCTTAGAGGTAGAGGCCACGGATCCTCCGTGAGCATCTCTTGAAGTTCCGGATACCAAGTTCTTCTTGGCCAGTCCGGAGCTACCAGTATTGTTCTTACTCCTCTTTTCCGTATAATTCTCAGTACCTTTGGTATGAGAGGCAGAGGAGGGAACACATACACTGACTGGTACACCCACGGTGTTACCAGAGCGTCCACAGCTATTGCCTGAGGGTCTCTTGACCTGGCGCAATACCTGTCCAATTTTTTGTTGAGGCGAGACGCCATCATGTCCACCTTTGGTTTTTCCCAACGGTTCACAATCATGTGGAAAACTTCTGGATGAAGTCCCCACTCTCCCGGGTGAAGGTCGTGTCTGCTGAGGAAATCTGCTTCCCAGTTGTCCACTCCCGGGATGAACACTGCTGACAGTGCTACGACATGATTCTCCGCCCAGCGCAGAATCCTTGCAGCTTCTGCCATTGCACTCCTGCTTCTCGTGCCGCCTTGTCGGTTTACGTGGGCGACTGCCGTGATGTTGTCGGACTGGATCAACACCGGCTGACCCTGAAGCAGCGATTTTGCCAGGCTTAGAGCATTGTAGATCGCTCTTAGCTCCAGTATATTTATGTGAAGAGACGTCTCCAGGTTTGACCACACGCCCTGGAAGTTTCTTCCCTTTGTGACTGCTCCCCAACCTCGTAGGCTGGCATCCGTAGTCACCAGGACCCAGTCCTGTATGCCGAATCTGCGGCCCACTAACAGATGGGCAGTCTGCAACCACCACAGGAGAGACAACCTTGTTCTCGGTGACAGTGTTATCCGCTGATGCATGTGCAGATGCGATCCGGACCATTTGTCCAGCAGATCCCACTGAAATGTTCGTGCATGGAATCTGCCGAATGGAATCGCTTCGTACGAAGCCACCATCTTTCCCAGGACTCTTGTGCATTGATGTACTGACACAGTTCCTGGTTTTAGGAGGTTCTTGACAAGTTCGGATAACTCCCTTGCTTTCTCTTCCGGGAGAAATACCTTTTTCTGAACCGTGTCCAGAATCATGCCCAGGAACAGCAGATGTGTTGTCGGGGTCAATTGAGATTTTGGAAGATTTAGAATCCACCCGTGTTGCTGAAGCACTACTTGTGTTAGCGCTACACCGACTTCCAGCTGTTTTCTGGACTTTGCCCTTATCAGGAGATCGTCCAAGTAAGGGATAATTAATACGCCTTTTCTTCGTAGAAGAACCATCATTTCGGTCATTACCTTGGTAAAGACCCGAGGGGCCGTGGACAACCCAAACGGCAGCGTTTGAAACTGATAATGACAGTCTTGTATCACGAACCTGAGATACCCTTGGTGTGAGGGGTAAATCGGGACATGTAGATAAGCATCTTTTATGTCCAAGGACACCATGAAGTCTCCTTCTTCCAGATTCGCTATCACTGCTCTGAGTGACTCCATCTTGAACTTGAATTTCTTTATGTACAGGTTCAAGGATTTCAGATTTAGAATAGGCCTTACCGAACCGTCCGGTTTCGGTACCACAAATAGTGTGGAATAATACCCCTTTCCCTGTTGTAGGAGGGGTACCTTGACTATCACCTGCTGAGAATACAGCTTGTGAATGGCTTCCAAAACCGACGTCCTTTCTGAGGGAGACGTTGGTAAAGCAGACTTTAGGAACCGGCGAGGGGGAGACCTTTCGAACTCCAGCATGTAACCCTGAGATACTATCTGCAGGACCCACGGGTCCACTTGTGAGTGAACCCATTGATTGCTGAAAATCTTGAGTCGACCCCCCACCGTTCCTGAGTCCGCTTGTAAAGCCCCAGCGTCATGCTGATGGCTTTGTAGAAGCCGGGGCGGGCTTCTGTTCCTGGGCAGGGGCTGCTTGCTGCCCTTTCTTACCCTTTCCTCTGCCTCGCGGCAGATAAGACTGTCCTTTTGGTCGCTTTTTATAGGAGCGAAAGGACTGCGGCTGAAAAGACGGTGTCTTTTTCTGTTGGGAGGGGGTCTGAGGTAAAAAAGTGGATTTGCCGGCAGTTGCCGTGGCCACCAGGTCCGAAAGACCGACCCCAAACAATTCCTCTCCTTTATATGGCAATACTTCCATATGCCTCTTGGAATCCGCATCACCTGACCACTGTCGCGTCCATATACTTCTTCTGGCAGATATGGACATCGCGCTTACTCTTGATGCTAGAGTACAAACATCCCTCTGAGCATCTCGCATATAAAGGAAAGCATCCTTTAATTGCTCTAGAGTCAATAAAATACTGTCCCTATCCAGGGTATCAATATTTTCAGTCAGAGAATCCAACCACACTACCCCAGCACTGCACATCCAGGCTGAGGCTATTGCCGGTCGCAGTATAACACCAGTATGTGTGTATATACTCTTCAGTGTAGTTTCCAGCCTCCTATCTGCTGGATCCTTGAGGGCGGCCGTATCAGGAGACGGCAACGCCACTTGCTTTGATAAACGTGTGAGCGCCTTATCCACCCTAGGGGGTGTTTCCCAGCGCGCCCTAACCTCTGGTGGGAAAGGGTATAATGCCAATAACTTCTTGGAAATTAGCAGTTTTCTATCGGGGTTAACCCACGCTTCATCACACACGTCATTCAATTCCTCTGATTCTGGAAAAAATACAGGTAGTTTTTTCACCCCCCACATAATACCCCTTTTTGAGGTACCAGCAGTATCAGAGATCTGCAAAGCCTCCTTCATTGCCGTGATCATATAACGTGTGGCCCTATTGGAAAATACGTTTGTTTCTTCACCGTCGACACTAGATTCATCTGTGTCGGTACCCGTGTCGACTGACTGAGGTAAAGGACGTTTTACAGCCCCTGACGGTGTCTGAGACGCCTGAACCGGTACTAACTGGTTTGCCGGGCGTCTTATTTCGTCAACTGACTTTTGTAATGTGCTGACATTATCACGTAATTCCATAACTAAAGCCATCCATTCCGGTGTCGACTCCCTAGGGGGTGACATTACCATCATCGGCAATTGCTCTGCCTCCACACCAACATCGTCCTCATACATGTCGACACACACGTACCGACACACAGCAGCCACACAGGGAATGCTCTAATCGAAGACAGGACCCCCTAGCCCTTTGGGGAGACAGAGGGAGAGTTTGCCAGCACACACCAAAAGCGCTATAAATGTATATAAACAACCCTAGAAGGTGTTGTTTACTATATATGCGCTCTTAATATATAAATATCGCCAATTTATGCCCCCCTTCTCTTTGTTACCCTGTTTCTGTAGTGCAGTGCAGGGGAGAGACCTGGGAGCCTTCCTCACCAGCGGAGCTGAGCAGGAAAATGGCGCTGAGTGCTGAGGAGAATAAGCTCCGCCCCTTTTTCGGCGGGCTTTTCCCCGGTTTTTAAGAACTGGCCTGGGTTAAAATACATACATATAGCCTTAATGGCTATATGTGATGTATTTATTTTGCCACTAAAGGTAATTATATTGCTGCCCAGGGCGCCCCCAGCAGCGCCCTGCACAATCCGTGACTGAGTCAGTGAGCCGTGTGACAACAATGGCGCACAGCTGCCGTGCTGTGCGCTACCTTCAAGAAGACTGAGGAGTCTTCTGCCGCCTGCTTTCCGGACCTCCGTTCTGCCGTCTCTTCAGCGTCTGTAAGGGGGATCGGCGGCGCGGCTCCGGGACGAACCCCAGGCTGACCTGTGTTCCGACTCCCTCTGGAGCTAAGTGTCCAGTAGCCTAAGACTCCAATCCATCCTGCACGCAGGTGAGTTGGAAATCTCTCCCCTAAGTCCCTCGATGCAGTGATCCTGTTGCCAGCAGGAATCACTGAGATTGAAACCTAAAAAAAAAACTTTTCTAAACAGCTCTTTAGGAGAGCCACCTAGATTGCACCCTCTCGGACGGGCACAAAAACCTAACTGAGGCTTGGAGGAGGGTCATAGGGGGAGGAGCCAGTACGCACCATGTGACCTAAAAGCTTTTTTAGATGTGCCCTGTCTCCTGCGGAGCCCGCTATTCCCCATGGTCCTGACGGAGTCCCAGCATCCACTAGGACGTTAGAGAAAAACTATTTTAAGGGGGGAATTCAATTGTTTTGAGCGCGTCTAAGTCATGGGCGACATTCAATTCAATTGTTCTGCGCCCAAATGCACCAGGTTTAGAGGCGAAAAGCAGCTAAACCCGTCCAAAGTAAGGGGCAACTGAATGTCCCTCTAAAAAGGAAAACTCCACAAATTAGAATTTGCCAATAAAATATACAGATAATGGATAAATATACAGATAGTCCCAACTACAGCTGCTTAGTATCTGACTGATCAGCACCAGAATGAGCCCCGGGGCGATACTGGTGGAGGAAGGGGGTGATGAGGAGACATGGCAGCACATTTGGGCATTATGGAAATTGCTGTCGTCCTTTAAGCCTGCCAGGGAATTAGGCACGTTGCGGCGATTCAAATCTGCCCGGGAGCTATTCAATTACCTCCTGCGACATCCACTATTTCCCGCAAAGATGGGATTAGTTGCGTCAAGTAGCAGCACCTGGGATAAGTGCCGGCCGTGATGCAGATTTCAGGTAGCTTTACTCAAGTACATTCTATAAAACGATAGTAAAAGCTGACTAGTTGCTACGGGCAACTGCTACACTTCTCCACTTTCTGATGACCTTTCAACTCCTGGGGTCAGAATCTAAAGAACCATTGTGTCATTTTATTTATATTCCTGACATGCAGAGTGGTAAGAAGTCACACACCTCAGCTTACAAAAACAACACCCTTGTCCCACTTTCGTATTTATCGCCATCACCAAGTGGCCATCACAGGGGAGCAACAAGGTGTCGAAAAACCCCAATGACCATGAGCTACGTAGCCATCCCTCCCTCTGATCCAGCAATAGGAGAGGGGGCAAAAAATAATGTATACTGAGGAATCCGTGCAAATTAGGAGGCAGCAGGATGTTTTATGGTACCAAGAAAAAGTCTTGCATCTCTAACCGTAAACGTTCAGGCGTGTTGGCCAATTGGCTCCTCTGATTTGTCCTGCTCAATAAAGATAACAGACCTAGTTTGTACCATTGAACAGGGGTCTCTCAGACGTCGGGCAGCAACGTTCAAAAGAGTATTTTATTAGGTGCAAGCAGTAAAGTGAAATGAAACACACCCTACACAGAACGGGTCCTGACAATTACTGCAAATTCTTTGGAATCTCAGCAAAGGTTCTCACACACATCGGTCAAAGTGAACTTTCACCAGCGAACGCTCTGCCAACATTCTGTTCTGTTTGACGCAATGATTCAATCAACGCGAGAAGGTGCGGCGACACACAGCAACGGAATCCTTCTGCGGTGACTAATGTGAATAGAGCGTGTATATTTATGTAGAAGTCCCGTATACACATCAATGCATAGGATGAAGGATCCAGTAACGCCACGGAGTATAAGTATCACCTAGTTGGAGCTATGCACCGTGACAGAACGTACTTTGCCCCGTGACAACGGCGCGTATAAAACCAAATAATCAGCCGCACCCTGTAACATGTAGAGCACGGGACGTCACTTTGTGGGACCTCAGGTGGCACGATTGTGGCATAGTGTTAACGGAGGCATACACACCGTGTGTGTACTAGAAGCACTCTGTGATCTTACACGTAGGTGTTAAAGTACACAAACAACAAGGTAGTTCAGTAACCGCACAGATCAAAAACAAAGGCAGCCGACCACAAAGGCTTACAATCTGCATAAGACGGAAAGCTGGCATTTAGCTGCTCACCCATTCACTTAGCCCACGCAGAGGGCATAGACAATTTAAAGTATTACAGGGTTGCACAAGCTGAGGTAACCCGTAGACGGAGCATGCTGAGACCGGTAGTTCTTCTCATAAAGATGGCTTTACTTTGGATTTATACAACACGTAATTATTTTTGGCTGCTGATGAAATAGGTTTCATGTAAACTCTTTAAATAAACTGGATTTTAGACATCTCTCTCCCACTATGCGGACACGTTCTGCGCAGACCCCCTGTCACGGAGCGGGGTGTAAAGACTACTCAAACCCCTGTAATTACTAATACCTCTCTGCACAAACATGTTTCACCACCGGGATTACACGTGTTACAGTAATTAGGTATTGCGTGTGCCCGTCTGGATCGCACAGTTACTGTAAACAAATGGGGAAGGGTGAAAAGTTTGTAAGCTGCAGGCTACAGGTGTGTTGCCCATTCGGAAGCAGAGGGTATAAATACACATTTATACCGGGAGATGGAGCTAATATCACTACTGGGGGGGACAAATGATGTTCCCTACACTGGGAGAAGAGATGGGGGGGCGACTGGACCCGTACACTACATACGGCGCACGCAGGGCACCCCCTGTACCCATAACAGTGGGGTACAGAAACAACAGGGGTACATACTGATTCTTACTGCCCTACAGTATAGTCCTGCACCCCAACGCTGCCAGCCGCATTACAGCCAATGCTCACACACACACGTTATTACTACACCCCTGCTCCCAATATATGACCCCAGGTCACCCAGCACTGCTATATTTACAACGCAGAGTCCAAGGACTACATTCCTGCACAGCCCCTAGCAGCCCAGCTCCCAGTATAACAAGCATATTACTGCCATACAGACCCTAATGTGGCCCCTGGGACCCCAGCACCTCCATATTACCAGTCTACTCCATGCCTGGTCACACATTCCTGCACAGCCCAGTGACACCGGTCCCCCCTGGTAGCCCAGCTTTCACCTATAGCCAGTATATACTGCCCAGCATAGCCTTGTGTGGCCCCTGGGGCCCCAGTACCTCCACATAACCAGACTATGCCGTGCCTGGTCATACATTCCTGCACAGGGACCCCCAGCTCCCACCGATAACCAGCACAGCACTGTCCAACATAACCTAGTGTGTGGCCCCGGGGCCCCAGCACCTCTGCATTCCCTGTCCTGCGTACACACCACTGTCCTGCACAGCGCATGGCCCTGTGGCCCCTGGTACCCTGTTACCAGCACCCCAGCTCCCACCTATAACCATCATGTTACAGTGTGGCCCCCGGGGCCCCTGCACCTCCCACCCCCAGTCTATGCCATGCCTCCACACACACTCCCGTCCCAGCAGCAGCCCTCACGTTGGCCCCCAGCGGCTGTACCCACCTGAATGAACTGGATGGTGAGCGCGGACTTGCCCACCCCGCCTCCTCCTACCACCACTAGCCGGTGCTTGTCCTGCACCGAGCCGTCCTTCCAACCGGCCATGCCCGGGGCGGGGGTCCCTACGCCGCCGCCGTGATACAAATGGCCGTCTGAGGGGCCGCTGGCCAGCTCTGCCGATGTGGGGGCGGGTCATCCGCCGGTATGCTAATAGCGCTGCATATTCATGAGCTGGGGGCGGGGCCTCTGCCGATATGCTGCATATTCAGGACCGGGGGGCGGAGACTCGGCGTGTGCTGATGAGTAGCGTCCCAGTGTGGGGGCGTGGCTGCATGTATTATGCTAATAAAGGCTTGCTGATTGTAGGGGGGGCTGCTCATGTGCCCGGAGCTGAAATTGCAGGATAACTTCTTATTCCTATTCCAGCTGCTTACTCAGAGCATGTTCTATTAAATACATCACGTTGTATCACTGTACATTGCATAGGCAAAAAAATCATATCCCAAACACAAATTCAATTATACTTTGCCTGTCCTCAACAGGGGTTTGAACGTGGCAAAATGGGCACGGGTACTAATTTTATTGATTTGTATAAGTAGCTGTAGTTTTGCAAGGGTTAAATGGCCTTGTGCCACAAATTTGACATATGCACCACTGGCGTATTTATAATGGGTGCAGTGTATGCGGTGCAGACAGGCCCCCGGGGTCCAGGGGGGCCCGCACCGTACACACTGTACCCATTATTTTTCATACTTACCCCCCTGAGTCCTGTGGCGCAGCAGCACTGCTGCAGAAATCACTGGGAAAGTAGAGCAACGCCATTCTCCCAGTGTTTCACGCATGCGCGGTAGAAAAGTCATTGGGAAAATGGCCGCCGCGCCATTTTCCCGGAGATCTGCGCATGCACTGTAGACTCTGGGACAGCGCTGTGGTCCCCTAGGGACCCTAGTGCCCAGAGCTAAGGGAGGAGGGGGCTCTTCCTCCCTAAAAGCGCCCCTGGCTTGCACCGGGATAAGGTCGACACAGCTTAGGTCGATAGTCATTAGGTCGACCACTGACGGTCGACATGCATTATGTCGACATGTACTGGGTCGACAGGTCAAATGTCGACATGAGTTTTTCACATTTACTTTTTTTTTCTTTCTTTTTTTGGATTTTTTTCATACTTTTTCAACGATCCACGTGGACTACGATTGGAACAGTAACCTGTGCCGAGCGAAGCGACGCAAAAATAGTCAAAAACCCATGTCGACCTTTTGATCTGTTGACATAGAACATGTCGACCTAATTACCATGTCGACCTATTGTCCCTGTCAACCTAATGCATGTCGACCTTCCATGTTCGACCTAATGACCGTCGACCTACGTTGTGTCTACCCAACGATGCGCTTTCTTACTCTCCCGGAAAGGCGGGGAGGCTCCTGAAAATCGTGCGGCACTCCTGGTTGCCCAAAAGGGTGGGCAAGTCTCCCGGAGGCAGCCAATATCCGTCCGCAGTCACCCACTTACTGAGCCCACCTATTTTCCCGCAACACAGCTCTCCACCCCCCCATCCGATCCACCCCGGCTGAGTCGTCCTGGCTGCCTCCATGGTGGGCACAGGTGTCAGTTTGAACATTTTGAATAATTTGTTTTGCAAGGGTTAAATACTGTAGCCTTGTCCCACCAACAGGACACTAGGAATCAACAGAAGGCCGTCATCTGCAGAGTGTCTCAGCTGGAAATAGTAATAAATAGTGTTGACTCTGGGACTGAAAATGTGTTCTGTAGTAGGCCACCTAGGGGCAGTCTCTGAGTCGGAGGCATCAGCGGACGGTTTTCCACACTGTTGCGGCTATGTACTTTCTGCATACCTCCCAACTTTTGACTTGCTGTAAGCGGGACACGCGCTCCTGAAAAGGGCGTGGCCTAAGAAAAGGGCCGTGGCTTCGCGGAGGACCTGCGATCGCGGGCCACGCCCCCGTTTTCATCACTGAGGAGGCATGCCCAGCGCTCTGTGAGCCGCTGGCATGCCCCCTCTCCCTCTGTCTGCACTGAATAGACGCTGTGCGCATGCGCACAGCGTCTATTCACCGCTGCTCTGCTAAGCTGTGCAGCGAGTGCCTGAGCCTCCCAACTGCCCCCCCCCCCGCCCCCCACCGCGGGACACTGCGGCCCGCGGGTGGGACAGCAGGACAGTCCCCCAAAAAACGGGACTGTCCCGCGTAAATCGGGACAGTTGGGAGGTATGCTTTCTGTAAGGTGTAGTTGCGAGTAGGCGACACAGGGCCTAATTCTGAGTTGATCGCAGCAGCAAATTTGTTAGCAGTTGGGCAAAACCATGTGCAGTGCAGGAGGGGCAGATGTAACATGTGCAGAGAGAGTTAGATTTGGGTGTGGTGTGTTCAGTCTGCAATCTAAATTGAAGTGTAAAAATAAAGCAGCCAGTATTTACCCTGCACAGAAACAAAATAACCCACCCAATTCTAACTCTCTCTGCACATGTTATATCTGCCTCCTCTGCAGTGCACATGGTTTTGCCCAATTGCTAACAAACTTGCTGCTGCGATCAACTCAGAATTACCCCCATAGTGCGTCGGATATCCATACGACTGCATAAGCTTTCCCGTACCGCCCAATGAGTTAGCATCTGAATACGCAGACGCCATCATTAGTATCTGGATATATGGACAGCACCATGCTAGGCGGAACATATGAGACTGATCATTTTTCAGATCACTGGGAGGGGGGGTTCTGGTGTCGACGGAGTTGCTTTTCATGCAGCAAAATACCGATTATTGCTACTCTGCGCATGCACAGGGTCCGTTCTGCACGTGCGCAAATGTGTTCTGCGACGTTGGATGGTTATCAGCAACAGACTGTCAGTCTGATGCTGTTTGGTGCAGGGAGGGGGCGGCGACGGCCTACGTTATTCCAAATGGAGGCGTTGCCACTGTTTAGGGTGAGGGAAACACAGAGATTTCCTGGCCTTTGCGACGGACGGCTTGCGCGTCACCAAGGGTGCCGGAAGCCGCTCAGTGGTGAGTGAAAGCTCCAATGCTGCGTGCTAGGGCGCAGGTCAGATCACTACTGCAGCAGGAGGCGTCTGCGTATAATAGACACTTCCTGCTGCATCACCATACTGCACTATCACTGTTGCTTCCAAGGAAGTGATAGCAACTCCAATCACATCTGAATGATCTTCACTGTGCGGAACGTCCAAAGGCTTTGTGCAAGACGACTACAACACGCCCATGAAATTCCTATGGAGGTCAGTTTTACTGCGCCAACCAGTGGCAGCTCCAGAGGTGCAAATAGGAGAGCTACACCAACTGCCAGTGAGTCCCGGCCGGTGATGTTTGGCAGCGGTTGGGGTGATAGTTGGTGTGGCTCCCCTATTTGAATTTTGAACACGTGCTGCAGCCCCACCTCTGGAGCCGTCACTGGTGCCAAGTCAACACATACTTCCCGACGAAATTGCTGCCCATGTGTCTCAACCACACACTTTTGCACGCAGATACTACAAGTAAAGTTAACTATTTAATGGGACATGACAGATGAAAGATGCTGAGCAGAGGGTAGGAACATCAGTTTACGGGGGTGATTCAGATCTAATCGCTGGGCTGCTAACTTTGCTGCCCTGCGTTCAGATAGTCGCCGCCCAATGGAGAGTGTATATTCGCCGTGCAAGTGTGCGATCTCATGTATACGCCGAGCTGCAATAATCCAGTCTCTGCACAGCCCAGGACTTACTCCGTGATGAGAACAGGCTGATCGGAGCTGGAGCGGACGTCACACACCCTCCCTGAAAACGCTTGGGGACGCCTGCGTTTTATCCGACAATCCCAATAAACGGTCAGTTACCACCCACAAACGGCCTCTTCCTGGTAATCACCTTGCGAACGCCCGTGCGTTCTGAATTTTCGCACCATCCCGTCACTGACCGGCGATGCCCTTTGTTGTTGTCCGTCGTGTGTGCACATTGCGGTGCATACGCATGCGCAGTTAGGACCTGATCAGGAATGAATCTGGCCCTACATGCGCCCACCTGTAACTCCTGACTTAAAGGAGTAGCAGAATAATACACATTCATTTGAGGAAACCGCCATTCCCCCCCCCCCCCCCCCCCCCTTTGAAGGTTCAGACAGCTAAATCTGGGAATTGTGTTCTACGACACAAACAACCTCAGGTACACAGATCGCAATTATAACAAAAAAAATATCCAGAGGGCGTTAGTGGCTTTTAGATTTATATTTTACAAGTAAATTGGAACTACCAAAATGAGGGGAAAACAGATAATGGAGTGGAGTGCTATTTACGTGCACATATAAATACATTTACTTATTAAAACTAATAATTCCAACATACATAGGGGGTCATTCCGAGTTGATCGCTCGCTAGCTAGTTTTAGCAGCCGTGCAAACGCTATGCCGCCGCCCACTGGGGAGTGTATTTTAGCTTAGCTGAAGTGCGAACGCATGTGCAGCCGAGCTCTGCAAAAACAGTTTGTGCAGCTGACACCCAGAAACGCCCCCTTCCTGTCAATCTTCTTGCGGCCGTCAGTGCGAAGGAAAACTTTGCTAGAACCTGAGCACAACCACAAAGAGCTTTGTACCCGTACGACGCGCGTGCGTATTGCGGGCCATACACATGCGCATAAATGCCATTTTTCCACCTGATCGCTGCGCTGCAAAAATCGGCAGCGAGCGATCAACTCGGAATGACCCCCATAATCCCATTCATATAAAATCTATTGAAAGAATATCCGGAGGATAAGAACAGATTCTTACAAAACACTAACCCATACATTAAGACATACGTCCCAACTGCCCTGATTTTTCCCGGACAGTCCCGTTTTTTGGGGGACTGTCCCACCTGCGGGCCACTGTGTCCCGCAGTGGTGGGGGTGCAGCTGGGAGGTCTCCTGTCACTCTGCTCTTAGCAGAGCAGCGGCGAATAGACGCTGTGCGCATGCGCACAACGTCTCTTCACAGGAGACAAGAGAGACTGGGGGCATGCCAGCAGTTCACAGAGCGCTAGCCATGCCCCCACTGTGACGATTATGGGACGCGTGGCAGGCGGTCGCAGCATTGCCGTGAAGCCACGCCCCTTTTTGGATGGGTGTGGCTTCTCCGCGCAGAACTGTCCCCCAACTCCACACTTTAAAGTTGGGAGGTATGTTAAGCTCAGTGGATTGGTGTATACCTGTACATATTTGCGGTCGAGTCACATTATTATGACAAGCAGCTAATAACCAGGGTAACCGCCGTGTGCAGCATGGACAGCAGCTAGACGGGCTGAACTGTTATTTTAGAAACACGTCTGGTAGCCCCCAGGTTCATTGTGATGGTGAGCTGCTCCACTGTAGCGCATCGGTCGTCCCTCACGCACCTTCGTAGCTGACGTTCACCTCTCACATCAATGGCACATGGTACTCCGCAGTTTCAAAGTCAATTATTCCTAATGGTGCCAAGGGTGTAGCTACCATAGGTGCAGGGAATGCAGCTGCTATGGGTCCAGAGCTGAGAGGGCCACCTTCCCTGTCACAGTTACATGTGTTATATACAGGGTGAAGCTACCATAGGTGCAGGGAGAGCAGCTGCTATGGGGCCCAGAGCTGAGAGGGGCCACCTTCCCTGTCACAGTTACATGTGTTATATACAGGGTGTAGATACCATAGGTGCAGGGGGTGCAGCTGCTATGGGGTCCAGAGCTGAGAGGGGCCACCTTCCCTGTCACAGTTACATGTGTTATATACAGGGTGTAGCTACCATAGGTGGAGGGGGTGCAGCTGCTATGGGTCCAGAGCTGAGAGAGGCCACCTTCCCTGTCACAGTTACATGTGTTATATACAGGGTGAAGCTACCATAGGTGCAGGGAGAGCAGCTGCTATGGGGCCCAGAGCTGAGAGGGGCCACCTTCCCTGTCACAGTTACATGTGTTATATACAGGGTGTAGATACCATAGGTGCAGGGGGTGCAGCTGCTATGGGGTCCAGAGCTGAGAGGGGCCACCTTCCCTGTCACAGTTACATGTGTTATATACAGGGTGTAGCTACCATAGGTGGAGGGGGTGCAGCTGCTATGGGTCCAGAGCTGAGAGGGGCCACCTTCCCTGTCACAGTTACATGTGTTATATACAGGGTGAAGCTACCATAGGTGCAGGGAGTGCAGCTGCTATGGAGCCCAGAACTGAGAGGGGCCACCTTCCCTGTCACAGTTACATGTGTTATATACAGGGTGTAGCTACCATAGGTGCAGGGAGTGCAGCTGCTATGGGGTCCAGAGCTGAGAGGGGCCACCTACCCTGTCACAGTTACATGTGTTATATACAGGGTGTAGATACCATAGGTGCAGGGAGTGCAGATGCTATGGGTCCAGAGCTGAGAGGGGCCACCTTCCCTGTCACAGTTACATGTGTTATATACAGGGTGTAGCTACCATAGGTGCAGGCAGTGCAGCTGCTATGGGGCCCAGAGCTGAGAGGGGCCACCTTCCCTGTTACAGTTACATGTGTTATATACAAGGGTGTAGATACCATAGGTGCAGGGAGTGCAGCTGCTATGGGTCCAGAGCTGAGAGGGCCACCTTCCCTGTCACAGTTACATGTGTTATATACAGGGTGTAGATACCATAGGTGCAGGGAGTGCAGATGCTATGGGTCCAGAGCTGAGAGGGGCCACCTTCCCTGTCACAGTTACATGTGTTATATACAGGGTGTAGCTACCATAGGTGCAGGCAGTGCAGCTGCTATGGGGCCCAGAGCTGAGAGGGGCCACCATCCCTGTCACAGTTACATGTGTTATATACAGGATGTAGCTACCATAGGTGCAGGGAGTGCAGCTGCTATGGGGCCAGAGCTGAGAGGGGCCACCTACCCTGTCACAGTTACATGTGTTATATACAAGGGTGTAGATACCATAGGTGCAGGGAGTGCAGATGCTATGGGTCCAGAGCTGAGAGGGGTCACCTTCCCTGTCACAGTTACATGTGTTATATACAGGTTGTAGCTACCATAGGTGCAGGCAGTGCAGCTGCTATGGGGCCCAGAGCTGAGAGGGGCCACCTTCCCTGTCACAGTTACATGTGTTATATACAGGGTGTAGCTACCATAGGTGCAGGGAGTGCAGCTGCTATGGAGCCCAGAACTGAAAGGGGCCACCTTCCCTGTCACAGTTACATGTGTTATATACAGGTTGTAGCTACCATAGGTGCAGGCAGTGCAGCTGCTATGGGGCCCAGAGCTGAGAGGGGCCACCTTCCCTGTCACAGTTACATGTGTTATATACAGGGTGTAGCTACCATAGGTGCAGGGAGTGCAGCTGCTATGGGGTCCAGAGCTGAGGGGGGCCACCTTCCCTGTCACAGTTACATGTGTTATATACAAGGGTGTAGATACCATAGGTGCAGGGAGTGCAGCTGCTATGGGGCCCAGAACTGAAAGGGGCCACCTTCCCTGTCACAGTTACATGTGTTATATACAGGGTGTAGCTACCATAGGTGCAGGGAGTGCAGCTGCTATGGGGTCCAGAGCTGAGGGGGGCCCACCTTTCATGTCAAAGTTACAGGTGCTGTATATAGGCTTGGACTGGCCCACAGGATTGGCCACACCCCTAAACATGGGCCCCTACCACTGCATCCCCCCCGGTGGGCCCTACATGCCCCAGTCCGACACTGGCTGTATACCATTGGGTGGTACATAGGAGCCCTTACAAACTTTTGCCTTTCGGTCTACAATATATCTAGTTACACCCCCCTGGACATGCTCATTGGCCCTCATTCTGAGTTGATCGCATGTAGCAACTTTTTGCTGCTCGAGCGATCAACTAATCTCCGCCTATGGGGGAGTGTATTTTAGCATAGCAGGGCTGCGATCGCTTGTGCAGCCCTGCTATGCTAAAAAAGTTTCCTGCAAAACAAGACCAGGGTCAGACCTACTTACCCTGTGCGACGGATCCTGCGACGAAGGTACCGGGATTGACGTCAAACATCCGCCCTCCAAACGCCTGGACACGCCAGCGTTCGGATCTCCACGCCCGGAAAACGGCGAGTATCTGCCCCGGAATGCCTCCCCGCTGTCAAACTTCTTGCGATCGCGCTAGCAATCACTTTCTTGTCTCTTCTGGTCGTTGCCCGGCGACGGCTGTCGCTGGGCAACGACGCGCAAGCGCATTGCGGGCGCTGTGCATGTGCAGTTCCGACCCATTCACACCGCAGCGAAGAACCGCTGCGTGCGAACGGGTCGGAATGACCCCCATTGCACAGGACTGTGGTATAAAATGAAATGGATGCATTATAATGTTACATACAGTAATATGTATAATGTTACATACAGTAATATGAACTGGGGCACTATAATGTGGTACAATATGTAGTCGAGGCACTATAGTGTGGCATAATATGAACTGGGGACACTGTATATAGTAATGTGAATTCAGTAGCGGATCTTGACACGGGCAAGCAGGACTTTTGCCCGGGGCGCCGCCTTCCGGAGGGCGCCGGCGCTATCTGGAGGGTGCCGCACCATGGCAAGATCCGCCACTGTGCCCCCCCGCTGCCGCTGTGTCCCCCGCTGGTCCCCCCGCAGTGAAGAGAACTAGACGCTATCCGTCTAGTTTTCCTTCGTGGAGAGGACCTTTGCTGTGCGGTGCGCGATGACATCATCGCGCACCGCACAGCATTGTGGGACTGGCGCAGACGCTAGGGGTCATGATTGACCTCTAGTGTAGTGTCTATGCTGTGCTATGGGAGAGACGTCATGACGTCTCTCCCATAGATCCGAGGAGAGGGGCGGCGGCGGAGGTCTGCAATGGCCGGGACTCAGGAGCGGGGATTGTAAGTATCCTTTTTTTTTTAAGCGGCGCTACTGGGGGCACAAATGGCGCTACTTGGGGTACAAATGGCGCTACTGGGGGCACAAATGGTGCTACTGGGGGTACAAATGGGGGCACAACTCTACAGGGGGCGTAACTGACCATGCCCCTGTATGAAGCCACTCCCCTATTTTACGCCCGGGGCGCCACAAGGGCTAGAACTGGCCCTGTGTGAATTAGTGGTACTGTGTTGCATAATGTGTACTGGCAGTCCTATAATGTGATATACCATGGTCTGTAAAATAAACAAGGGCAGTACTGAAGGGTTAACTCTTCTGTGCTTTGTAAATATTACTTTTTATATGATCAATTTCCTTATAATAGTTACAGTGTAAAAGTGAATATTTCTATTTCCCTAGTGAAGGGTTAAAACATGCTATATGAACTCTTATGTGTTTGCATGGATGCGTGCTGCCCTGTGCTAGGTGCCTTTGTCTCTCATACAGATACCAGGCCTGTGTGGGTCTGGCATCCAAGGTCAGATGAAACTTGTTCTTTCTACCCAAATATACTGTGTTACAAAAACCTTGTTAAATGTTTGAGAAACTTGTAGAAAACCCATATATGGACATCCGCCTTTTCTGTTCTGCCTGGTAACTATTAACGAGCCAATGGGAGTGTAACGACATGTCAGTTACACCCATATGCATTGCCTTATATACTTTTGTTAACCTCATAATAAAACAGTGTGAATTTTTACTGCTTGTGTTGTGCATGTAACTGATAGCGTAAAGGTTTACACTCCAGACGTCTAAGAGGCCATCACATCGAGGGTTAAAGAACTTAAGGGCAAATCCTTTCAGCTGGGGGCTATGTCCGGAATTCAGTGATCGTCCCTGAATGGTAAAAATAGAGAATTTATTGTCTGTCTTTGCCATACAGGATTGCGGTCATACACTGAAGCTGAATCCGTGTCAGTGTTCCGGGAACACGTGACAAGGTAATATTTAAGTCCGGGACTTAATATTACGAAGTTTTATGTAAAAGCATAAAACAGGTATCAGGGATACCATAGAATCTTTAATGTCTGGGACTTAAAGAATACGTCTGAGAAAGGACCCGGGGTCCAAGCGCAATTCTCCAAAGACGTCAGTATCTGGGATACTTAAAAAAAAACATAGACCTGGGGTCTATACGTAACGTAGAGAATACCCCGATTTGATCGCCTATATATTCTTGTATGTTGTAGTGAGATAAGTTCTTATATTTGGTTCAGACGGCTGGTAAGTTTTCGTCTGCCAGATATCTATGCTCAAACACTTTTCTTGCTTCCTGTCTAAAACGCTGTATTTTTCTGACATCTTGTACGAAGGTAAGCGTACCCGTCAAAAGATTTCATGTTCTCATTATACAGATAATATTGTGATATTGTCAATGACTAATTAACTGGTTAGCTGATGCATGTATAGTAGAGTTGTAAATTTTAGATATTTTCCTTTAAAGTTGTACTGTTGATTTATATTACTGTCTGACAATGGGCTCTAGTCAGAGTAAAAAACTGCATATCCCCCGCCCCTCCCTGGTGAGACATGCAAGATGTATGTTGCCCGTAACTCTACCTCAGAGTATTATTTAGTTAACCCATGGGTGGATAATTTAGCGGGATGGACAGAGAAAGCAGGACAGGACCCATTCCTACGGGAAGGCAGTAATTACCTTTTCTATATGGAGATTTAAGAAAAAATGTCAGTTCCCAACAGCACAGAAGCGAGGCTGCAGAGAGATCCCTCTCGCCTCCCCCCTTTGCATTCCAATGTATCCTGCGCTCAGAGACACAAATCTCTTGGCAGCAGTAACCCTTTCACACTAGATGGGATTGCCTCCAGCTCCACTGCTGGAGGGTGCGTCCACTAGCTCTATCCCTAGCACCAATAACCCAGAGTTTAGATAATAGTAAAACACTGTCCCAAGCCCACTATTACCCTCGATGGCTGTATATCTTATTTGCGCAAAGCTTGCAAAGGACGCAGCTATACACATATGAAGGAAGTTTTTTTTGCCTGTGTTTTTTTGCCTGTCGCTGTAGCTTGTAAACAGAAACCTTCATAGTCTGTTACTGCGTTTTGAAAAAGGTTTAAGGACTGCTGGACAGATGACGCTGGCTTACCTTTGCTTAACTCAGAAAGCTTACTCACTTCCCCACTCACTCATAACTATCAGAACCCCAGACGCTTTGACAGACAGAACCAACCCCGCAGTCAGGGAAGATTCCAAAGACCCCGTGCACTGACGGGGCCCGGAGGAGGGTATCCCAGCCTTTATTCAACTCACCCGTCATAGTAAAGATTCACCTCTGCTGCCACTTATTATAAATGGAAGTAAAATTCCCTTTTTAGTGGACAGCGGTGCAACAACCAGTGTTTTGTGTTCTGACCTATGCAGTATCCCCTCTCACCAGAAAAGATAGAAGGTCTCCGCCCCGTGATACAGCAATTCTTACAACAGGGTATTCTCAGACATATTGTATCACCATACTGTACTCCTGTGAACCCTGTTGCCAAAGCTGATGGTAGTATAAGATTTGTACAGAATCTCAGAGCAATCAATCAGCTAATTGTCCCAATTGCACCAATTGTTCCAGATGTAAACTCACTCATTTCTGCAATCCCTGCAGATGCTGCGTTCTTCTCTGTATTTGATTTGAAGAATGCCTTTTTTTTCAGCATGCCTGTAGATTCACAGACACAATTACTTTTGCCTTTTCTTTTGAGGGTAAACAACTTACCTGGTGCAGATTGTTGACGCACCTGTTGTCTCCAGGCCACATTGGGGCCCTGGCAACCTCACCATGGTTCAGTCCTGCTACAGTATGCAGATGATCTGCTGCTCTGTAGTAAAACTGAGGAGGCCTGCCGAGAGGATGGTGTTTCATTACTAAACTGGCTTTGTGAATGTGGACACAAGGTGTCCAAAATAAAAATGCAATGGTGTAAAAAGCATGTTGATTACTTAGGTTTTGTGCTCACTCAGGGAGAGAGGAAAGTCAGTCCACAACGCATACAGTCTGTATTGGGCCTGGTCACCCCAACTACCCAGAGGGAACTACTGTCCTTCCTGGGTATGGTAAATTACTGCAGACAGTGGATATCTGATTGCTCTTATTGTGATAACATTTTGAGACAAGCCACACTGAAGGACAAACCTAAAACTGTACAATGGTCACAAGAAATGTTAACTGCATATGAAAGTTTAAAATGTATGTTGATGAAAAGTCCGGCACTTGGCCTCCCCAATTATGTACTACCTTTCCATCTATATGCAAGGGACAATTGTAAAACCATGGCGGGGGTGCTCACACAGTTTCATGGAGGGAAGTTGCGCCCCGTGGCATTTTTTTCCAAAGTCATGCCAGTGTCTGTGCAAGGTATGCCTGCCTGCCTCAGGGCTTTGGCAGCCTGTGCAATGGTTGCAGAAATGGCCACTACCCTCACTTTAGGCCACATCACAGTACTCCACACCACACATGATGTCCTGGCAATACTTAAAGGCTTGCACACACAGCACATGTCAGCACAGCGCCTTAGTGGATATGAAGTACTCCTTTTGAGTAACCCTACCCTTACCATCAAGTACACTGCTAGTTCTTCTGGCCCTGCACCCATTCTCAATACCCTTTTAGGCTTGAAAGGTCCCGAGGATGAACCACCCGACCTACATGACTGTGCTGCTTCTATTGAAGCTGAAACTTCTCCCAGACTTGACATGTCTCCCGTTCCCATACCAGGCGCAGACATAGTTTTTGTTGACGGCTCCTGTAGTAGGCCCAATGACAGTGCATACCAGGCTGGCTATGCCATTGTCACCCTCCCTGACACTGTGTTGGAAACCCTGCCAATACCTTATCAGTCCGCGCAAGCTGCAGAACTCATTGCACTCACTAGAGCATGTCCCTCCCTTTACAACGTCCATCTGCTCACTCAACTTCAAGCTGCTGCGACTAATACTGATCTCTCCGACTGGACTTACCCAATTCTGCAGAAAAAATCCTAAATCAGGATTAATCTGCAAAGAGGGGAAACCCTGTATACCCCAGTCCAGTGCCCCTTTGCTCGTTGCCCAGTGCCGTGGTGTTGGTCACCGTGGTGAAGCCACAACACTCCTCCTACTAACCAATGATTTTTATGTTACTAATGCCAAATCACTTGTGGACCAGTATGTTAGCAGATGCATCACTTGCCTCAGGAACAACCCTAATAAAGCTAAACACCAGCATCTTGAATACCCCACAGAAAACTCTAGGATACTCACCCTTTGAAATACTAATGGGTAGACCCTTTTCCTACACCCTGGGCTAAGAAACCACTAGTAATACAGGAAGGAGATCTAGAACTCATCAGAAAAGAGTATGTCAGGTCCCTGATAACAAAACTGAATGAAATTGAACATGAGGTTGTTTGTAAAAACCCTTTTGAATCCACAGGAACCTACACACCCCTTTAAAGTCAGAGACAGAGTCGTGGTGAAGGTGCTCCCCAGGAACAAGAGCCCAGGAGACTTCACCTATGGTCCAGAGACAGAGGTCGTAGCAGTTACCCGAACAGCAGTCCTGACAGAGGAAAATCCTGCCTGGATCCATGCATCCCGAGTAAAAAAGGTTCCTAGACCAGACCTAGAGAGGGAAGCAAGTGATTCCAGTGAGGTACGAACCGGGGCAGACAGCCCTGACCTCCCACCTAGCGAAGAAAGAAGAACAGAAGAAGATGAGGAACCTGTCCCCTATCTCTATCCTGGGGACTATCTCGATAGCCCTACTGGCCCTCATTCACCTCACAATATGTGAAGTCGACATCACACAAACAAATGGGATCCCCACCTTGTGGTACAATTCCTCCAACACACACGTAGCCACATATATCCTTGATTATTTCATGTTCCCTAAACTTGCTGACAACAAACATTTCATACAGCAGAAAAGGAAATCAGGAATGTCTGAGACAGTATATATTTGTGTTACTGACGAATGGTACTATGACATTAGATATTATGGATCTAATTGTAATTCCTGGGAAGCTGTGGGGTGGAATACAGGAACAGATTGGGGATATCGCCCATCAGCTGCCAGAAACAGATATGGTCAACATCTGAACTTACTTCAAAGATTGTCCATTAATTTTTGGTTAGAATGGATGAAGTATAGTGCTAACAAACACAATAAAAGCAACTGTTATGTCTGTGGCAAATCTAGGCCCCACCTAGGTACAGTGCCCCTTAATATACCCCTAGAACAGGAAAATTGTTTTTTTTTCAGCCTTTTTAATGACACCAAAACAAATGACAGTCAGTGCGAAATGTGGAAAAGGGAATATCCCATATTGTCAAAAAATCCCAACCCAGGAAGCACCATAACCATATATCCTGGAAACTATACCTGTTATACATCTAACACCACCACAGGGAGAAATTTAAAAGGAGCCTCACTCAAGAATCATGTCATATAATAATCATGATTCTAAGAGGGGATTGAAGGGTTAACTCTTCTGTGCTTTGTAAATATTACTTTTTATATGATCAATTTCCTTATAATAGTTACAGTGTAAAAGTGAATATTTCTATTTCCCTAGTGAAGGGTTAAAACATGCTATATGAACTCTTATGTGTTTGCATGGATGCGTGCTGCCCTGTGCTAGGTGCCTTTGTCTCTCATACAGATACCAGGCCTGTGTGGGTCTGGCATCCAAGGTCAGATGAAACTTGTTCTTTCTACCCAAATATACTGTGTTACAAAAACCTTGTTAAATGTTTGAGAAACTTGTAGAAAACCCATATATGGACATCCGCCTTTTCTGTTCTGCCTGGTAACTATTAACGAGCCAATGGGAGTGTAACGACATGTCAGTTACACCCATATGCATTGCCTTATATACTTTTGTTAACCTCATAATAAAACAGTGTGAATTTTTACTGCTTGTGTTGTGCATGTAACTGATAGCGTAAAGGTTTACACTCCAGACGTCTAAGAGGCCATCACATCGAGGGTTAAAGAACTTAAGGGCAAATCCTTTCAAGTACTATGGGGGATAACATTAATTAAGGCACCACTCTAGTTCAGTAAATTAACTAGGACACTATTATGGGGCATACCGTGAACAATTGCTGCACAGAGGTGTCTATCTAGAAGCATTGGGACAGGGCCCCCTTCAATGTTGCTATGGGGCCCACAAAGTTCTAGCTACACCCCTGAATGGTGCCATTTGTCCAGTCACGATACACCATCACCACAGCAGCACGCGATCAGGTCACACACTGCGCTGTGTCATAAATACTGCCACCCTTGTCCCGAAAGCCGATAATCATCCGTTTTTGCAAATTGGATAAATTACCCCTTTTACCCATGACAGCAACAAGTGATATGTGTGCAGACGGCTTATCACACACATTACTTACCCACCAAGCCAGCGCGCGACGTGATGTACTTCATGGGCTACGCGCTGCCAATGTTAAATGTAGGTGGTGGTCATAATAATGTGACTATACCAGTGTATAATAGAATGGTAGCCATCCTATCACCCTTCTCTTAGATATATCTTTATGGGATCCGGTCTGAAGATCGACAGTGTCTAGGTCGACAATGTTTAGGTCGACCACTATAGGTCGACAGTCACTAGGTCGACATGGATGGAAGGTCGACAGGGTTTCTAGGTCGACATGTGCTAGGTCGACAGGTCTAAAGGTCGACATGAGTTTTTCACATTTTTTTTGTTTTTTCATACTTAACGATCCACGTGGACTACGATTGGAACGGTAAAGTGTGCCGAGCGAATCGGTAGCGGAGCGAATCGGTAGCGGAGCGAAGGCACCATGCCCGAAGCATGGCGAGCGAAGCGAGCCATGCGAGGGGACGCGGTGCACTAATTTGGGATCCCGGTCACTTTACGAAGAAAACGACACCAAAAAAAAAAAAGATCCTCATGTCGACCTTTAGACCTGTCAACCTAGCACATGTCGACCTAGAAACCCTGTCGACCTTCCATCCATGTCGACCTAGTGACTGTCGACCTATAGCGGTCGACCTAAACATTGTCGACCTAGATACTGTCGATAAAACGAACCACACCCATCTTTATCCAGTATAAGCTTTGTGCAGCTAGATATATGGAACGCTGGTTATGAGCGCTGTAGCTGTGACTTTGTACAGCCGGAGTTACTGTAACAATGTGCAGCCAAAATTACTGCGACTGTGCGAAAATTGTTGTAACTGTGACCCTGATTTATGTACGGAAATCCGATGGTTTACGTACATATCCGATGTTTGTGGGACTGTGGGATGGTCGTGATGTTGTTCCTATCCCTTGTCTTTGGACGCAGGCATCAGATCTTTTTCCTTCAGACGCTTCCTGCTGGCATTAGCATATTTTTGCACAGCAGCTGCGTATCTGCGAATTGGATCAGCGGACATGCGCTGCGGCTGCAACTGTTTATGGCCAGGTTTAGGATACTGCGGCTTAGATGCTGTGCAATTAGCGCGGTGTGAAGAATGCCGCCGGCAATTGGGAATTAGGGGGTCTATGTACTAATCCTTGGAGAGAGATAATGTGGATGGAGATAAAGTAGCAGCCAATCAGCTCCTGTCATGTTACAGGCTGGCTTTGAAAAATGACAGGAGCTGGTTGGTACTTTTTCTCCGTCCACTTTATCTTAGTACATAGCCCACAAACATCTTTAGGACCAGTGGCGTCACATGAGTGGGGCAGCGGGACAGTGCACGAAAAAGCTGGACTGTCCCGCTGAAATCGTGACGGTTGGAAGGTGTGATATAACATTCTGGCCGATTAAGACGCTAACGTCAGCCTTGTGTCTACGGTTGGTTCTAAATCGGAGTGGGAGAAGGGACCTTCTGACGTCACCAGGGGGAGGAGCTACGGCCAAACAGGGTACACGAAAAGTACCCTCGTGGGCTTGCTTTGCTCGCCACGCTTCAGGCTCGGTGGCTCGCCACCAGATTACTAAAGGTAATGGTTGGTGGCGTGGATAGTAGAGGAACTATCCCGCTGGCCTAGCTCCTCCCCCTTGTGTCGTGCCTCCTCCCCCTGACGTAAAAGGTCCCTTAGGCCACTTGAATCTAGCATCAGCCCTCTCCCCCAGTGACTATTTACAGCCATAATCGTGATGTGATTGGCTATTTTCATTGTCTATCAAACAAGCACTTCCTGCCGATTGGTTTACTTCAAATGCTGTGCTATAGGCAGGATGTACTGCCCATCATCCTATTCATAATGCGATTGGTTCTCTCTAGGCACGAGGGAGGGAGCAGACTGGGATCACTCTCAGCCAGGCAAGCTGAATGTGAACGTACAGTAGGCTCACTTCCGGGTCATGTGACTCACCGGCCAGGTACAGAGGCTGCAGAGCACCCACAGCAAATCTGGTCTCCCTGCTCCCGTCCTCAGGGTAAGTGGTGGTCATGCCTTGCTCTGCCCAGCGTACCAGGGCGTGCTGCCACCCTCCTTCAGCCTCATACTAGTGCCTGGGTTCCTGCTCTCTCATTCACTGTACAGTACCTTGGCTAGGGGTGGCTATTGGATACTGATGGGTAACAACTGCTGAATTATTATCATCATCATCATCTTATTTTATTTGGCGCCACAAGGGGTCCACAGCGCCTTACAAAGTACACAAACAATGAACAAAACAAGAGATAAGTGACATAGGCGTCTATTTACTAAGCCTTGGATGGAGATAAAGTACCAGCCAATTCCCTCTTAACTACCATGTCACAGGCTGGGTATGAAAAATGACAGCTAGGAGCCGATTGGCTGGTACGTCCACTTTACCTCCATCCAAGGCTTAGTAAATACACCCCTTAGGGTGGGTACACTTTAGAACGAACTCAGGACATATCGGCCTGATCGCTCAGTGTGTGCCTGGGATTGCACGCTCCCGCGGGTTGCATGTGATATCTTCCGGTCAGTCGCACTGCACGGCCAGCTAGGAGATAATGTGTACGATAGCATGGCATCCAGTGGGTACTGGATGGCTGCCAGCTATTGCATGCAGATTTCCGATGCTCATTCATCAATGGCTGGCCGTTTATGTGCAGCTATGGAGACCCTGGAGTGGTGTCTGCAGTAATGTGCGCATACGCAAAGCGGGGCGGCAGATGTAACGTGCAGAGAGAGTTAGATTTGGGTGGGGTGTGTTCAAACTGAAATCTAAATTGCAGTGTAAAAATAAAGCAGCCAGTATTTACCCTGCACAGAAACAAAATAACCCACCCAAATCTAACTCTCTCTGCACGTTACATCTGCCCCCCCTTCAGTGCACATGGGGGGGTCATTCCGAGTTGATCGCACGCTGTCGATCTTCGCTGCGCTGCGATCAGGTCTCTACTGCACATGCGTATGCACTGCAATGCGCACGCGGATCGTTGCTGAGCTATGGATTTAACGAAGAATCCATACGCACAGCCGATCGCAAGTAGATTGACAGAAAGAGGGTGTTTATGGGTGTCAACTGACCGTTTTCTGGGAGTGGTAGGGAAAAAGCAGGCGTGTCCGGGCGTTTGTAGGACGAGTGTATGACGTCAATTCCGGCACCAAAAAGACTGAAGTGATCGCAAGGGCTGAGTAAGTTCAGAGCTACTCTGAAACTGCACAAAATGTTTTTGCAGAGCTCGGCTGCACAGGCGTTCGCACACTTGCAAAGCGAAAATACACTCCCCCGTGGGCGGCGACTATGCGTTTGCACGGCTGCTAAAAACAGCTAGCGAGCGATCAACTCGGAATGAGGGCCATTGTTTTGCCCAACTGCTAACATATTTGCTGCTGCGATCAACTCTGAATTACCCCCACACATGGACCCTTTTCCACTCTCCGTCTTTCTGCTGCGGCTGCCTCTCTCGCCTGTCTTACAGCGATTACTATATGGTAGACCAGTTAGCCTTACACAATAATAATGTATTTCACTATTGTAGATTCTTCCCAATATGCGATTTGCAGCTCGTATACACTCTTGTATATGTGCCACTGCCTTCCTGCTGTTTGTTAGACCTCACGTCCATTTGCAGATATCTGTGCTGCGCTAATGCACTGGTGTTCTGTACATTGTTACGTTACATTGGCCCTCATTCCGAGTTGATCGCACGTAGCAACTTTTTGCTGCTCGTGCGATCAACCTGACGCCGCCTATGGGGGAGTGTATTTTAGCATAGCAAGGCTGCGATCGCTTATGCAGCCCTGCTATGCTAAAAAAGTTTCCTGCAAAACAAGACCAGGGTCAGACCTACTTACCCTGTGCGACGGATCCAGCGACGAAGGTCCCGGGATTGACGTCAGACATCCGCCCTCCAAACGCCTGGACACGCCAGCGTGCGGATCTCCACACCCGGGAAAACGGTGAGTATCCGCCCCAGAACGCCTTCCCGCTGTCAATCTTCTTGCGATCGTTCTAGCGATCAGTTTCTTCTCTCTTCCTGTGGTTGCTCGCTGGGCAATGACACGTGTGCGCATTACGTGCACTGTGCATTGCCTGCACTGCGCATGCGCAGTTCCGATCCGTCCGCACCGCAGCGAAGAACCGCTGCGTGCAAACGGGTCAGAATGACCCCCCTTGTTATGTTGAGTTATTAAGCTGAGTCCGGGCTGTTGCAATTAGCGAATGAGATATGCCCAATTCCCCCAATTTGGTATTCTTTATACAGATGAGTAATTCCATACACAGAATGACCGTATCAGGAATCTGTATTGCCTATATGTATTGCAGAATGATGTCAATCTGGCTAATTACTCATTATTGCTATCTTTCCTTGCTCTCTTACAGGTGGGTGTTCATTACACCATGCCAGAGCCTCTGGATCTCTCACCCCCAGACATTCCGGAGCCAACCTTCCTAGAGACCTTACTTCGTTATGGACTGTTCTGCGGAGCAATCTTTCAGCTCATTTGCATTCTGGCCATTATAATCCCTGGCGGCAAATCACAGGACACGGTAAAAGATATGACCTGCGGAGACGGTTAATGTAGAAATAACACGGCCTGCGTCGCCTTCTGTGCTCTGTGCCTATTTCATGGTTGTGTGCACATGGCTACACGGCTGCAATTTTCTAGGTTCCGGAACTGCGGGATGTGGTCATGTGACCGGTGCTCGGGATCCCGGTGGTCACCATGCCGACGCCAGGATCCCTAGCGTTCAAATGCCCGACAGTCGCCATGCTGACTAACAGGGATTAATTCCACTTGTGGGTGTCCACGAGAACCTGTGGCGAGCGTGGAAGTAGCGACGTTGCTGCCATATTTATCTATGTACATGATCGCAGCTGAAGGCAGATACACCTCCCCCAGAAAATGCACATGACATACCTACCTTCTTGCCTCTACTCCCTATTACCTCCCCAAAATGGTCCCGTCCTGTCAATCGCCCTGCGTTAAAAATCTCGCTGGCGTGTGTACAGTACGATCGCTCTTCATGCGCAATCTGCTGATAATCACTCAGTTGCTTGAACATCGGTACTGCGTACAGACATGAATTACCTGGCATTTGAGTGACACTGCCGCTATGCCATAGGTTCTCAAACTCAGTCCTCAGGACCCCACACAGTGCATGTTTTGCAGGTAACCCAGCAGGTGCACAGGTGTATTAATTACTCACTGACACATTTGAAAAGGTCCACAGGTGGAGCTAATTATTTCACTTGTGATTCTGTGAGGAGACCTGCAAAACATGCACTGTGTGGGGTCCTGAGGACCGAGTTTGAGAACCTGTGCGCTATGCAGATTTGATTACATTGCTGTTGCTTTAATGATTACCCAAGATCCTTTTCTATGTGTACATTATAACATTATAATGATTAGAAACCTGTACTCAGTGAGAGGTTGTGTGTTGTGCTATTGGCATTGTTAAAACTCACACACGCGTTCCGCCTGTAAGCTGTGACCTTCAAACATTATATTGTGCAGTGTGTATTAAATTGCAATATATTAGTCTCCAGTTCTCATTAGTATGTGTCATGATGGTTTTTGTTGCCGGTCCATCAGATTCATCCTCGTGATTATTCTGCATAGTGCGCTGCCACGTAGGTCCTGTGCATTGGGTGCTGAGATGGGGAGCTAGTACAATATGTCAACTACAGTCTTAGGGCCTAATTCAGGTCTTATCGCAATTTCTGAGAGGGCCCCGATCTGCGCACACACACAATTCCCGCCTTGCGCGCGCGTAAGCAGGTAATGCGGTCGTTCCGCATTAACTGCAAACGCCGCTGCCTGATTGACTGGCAGTGGCATTCGCGGGGTGCAGCGACCGAGCGTTTTCGGGGCGGCGCTGGAGAAACGGGGGCATGCCAGCTGTGTATTTGGGGCACGCGCCGCTCTGATCGAAAAAATGTCGGTGGGACTCCTGCTTTTGCAGCCAGGCTGCGCCGACAGGAGTCTTCACTAGTTTCTGTGACCACGTTCTAATTGGGGCGTGACCGCAATTAGAGCTTGATTGCAGTGGGTGTGCAGTGGTTAGTATGCTGGGCGGCTTGGTCCTGCGATGGGCGGTTCCCAGCGTGCGATTGAAAAGATAGCAAGTTCTGCTTTTTAGCAGAATCTGCCATCCTTACTGAATTGAGGTCTTGATTCAGGTTGGTAAGCAAACCCCAAAAAAGTTATCAATTGGGCAAAACCATGTTGCACTGCAGGTGGGGCAGATGTAACATGTGCAGAGAGAGTTAGATTTTGGTGGGGTGTGTTCAAACTGAAATCTGAATCTCAGTGTAAAATTTAAGCAGCCAGCATTTACCCTGCACAGAAACAATATAACCCACCCAAATCTAACACTCTGCACATGTTACATCTGCCCCCCCCTGCTGCGCAACCTGGTTTTGCCCAATTGCTAACTTTTTGGTTTGCTAACAAACCTGAATAACACCCATAATCTGCAATTATTTGTTAATTAATAGTTATTTATATAGCGCACACATTACTTGCTCTGCAGAGAATATTTAGTGAACCAGCAGTCCCTGTCGCGATGGAACTTACTATCTTTGGGGGGGGTGAATCATAATGCCAGAAATAATACCAAGGGTTAGCCGCGTTAAGCTGCAGCTTCCAGGCTAGCTGCCAGGTGCGATGTAACTTTCGGGTTGCGACTGGCCCTGAAGCTTATGTAACGCAGATCTTTGCTTACAGTTCCACGCAAGGGTGTGAGCAGATATCCGCCATAACTGCAGCCTCCGTTGTGTGAGGCAGTAATGCTAACCACTCCGCCACCATGCTAGGTAGAATCGTTCATAATCTGTATGAAAAGGAGAAATATAATCTACATATAATTCTTCTGTAATACCTCTCATTCATTTTATAGTTGAATGTTAGAATATTTTGTGTTGTACATTCAGGACTTACTAAATCCATCATGGCTAATAAGTCTCTTTGGTGGTTATGTATCAAGCCTTGGAGAGAGATAATGTACTAACCAGTCAGCTTCCGTCATTTTACAGGCTTAGGAGGGGGGTAATTGTCAAGGCTTGGAAAGAGAAAGCACTGACCAGTCGGCTCCTAACTCATTTTTCAAACAGCCTATAAAATGACTGGTTGGTTAGTACTTTATCTCTCTCCATGCTGTGATAAATAACTTCCTGTGGGGGAGATGTACTAATCCTTAGTGATAAAGTACCAACCAATCAGCTCCTAACTACCATGTTACAGGTTGGGTTTGAAAAACGACACTTAGGAGCTCTAAGCGGCGTTTGGCTGCCGTTTAGAGGGCACGGTCCGGGCAACGCAGGCGTGCCCGGACTGTCGGGGGGTCGGTCCGCGGCGGCTGCGTGTGACGTCAGCTCCTGCCAGTGCGCAGGAGTTGTGCTGGCAGGGAGCTACTCTTCCAGTACAAAAGCATCGCCTCTGTGCAATGCTTTTTGTACTTGTGCGCCGGGGCAGGGTCTGACATGCGGGGCGGACTAGTCCTGTGCTGGGCGTCCCACCCCCCCCCAGCATGTCAGGGAAGCTAATCGTAGATGTGCTAAATTTAGCACATCTACAATCAGGTTTGAATTAGGCCCCTTGTGGGAAATACAACATTTGGTAGTTCTCCTAGACATTTATTCTTTCCCTTTACTCCCTAGGACTCTGACTCTCCTGAAGTGAAAAGCACGGAGGTCCTACGGAAACCCAAATTGGCTGTTGCACCAGCTGGAAAAAAGCCAAAGAAAGAGACAAAGAAGAAGAGGTGAAAGGATAGAGTATCCTCCAACTTCACTGATGAAGCCTTCTCCTGCCAGCCTTACCTACACTGATGAGACTTCCGCAGTCCGGCTGGCTTGGTTATACCACTAACCTTGGCATTGGTGTGTCAGACATTTCATATGGTGCAATGAATAATATTAGTTTTATACACAATTATTATCTTGAAATGTGAGTTGGGATATGCAGCTATTGTATTGTGCAGTGAATATTATTACTTATTATTATTAGATCATGCATGTACTGGAATAGTCTATGATGTAGTTGTAGTAGAAGAATGAAATAAACACTAAGTTTTTTTTCTATCATCCGTATTCCGCCTATCAACAGAGGACACCGGCTGATGAGATAAGCATGTTCTGCTGTAATATCTTCATTCTTTTGATTATAATGATAAATCGGTCACAATCGGCGTTGATACATTGTGTAGCAAAAGTCTTTTAGATTGTAGTTACAACCTGTATTAAAATATCTTACTTTATATGCTCTCCTAGGCATACGGCTCCCTGTGGGTGCGGGCGGGGGCTCGTGCAGCCGGCTCCCTGTGGGTGCGGGCGGGGGCTCGTGCAGCCGGCTCCCTGTGGGTGCGGGCGGGGGCTCGTGCAGCCGGCTCCCTGTGGGTGCGGGCGGGGGCTCGTGCAGCCGGCTCCCTGTGGGTGCGGGCGGGGGCTCGTGCAGGGGGCGGGGGCTTGTGCAGCCGGCTCCCTGTGGGTGCAGGCGGGGGCTCGTGCAGGAAAGATAACAAGAGAAACGGCTGCGCTGATTGTCAGAAATATAATGAAGAGAGAACCAACGTATAAAATATAAAAATTTAATAAGAAAATAAATATAAAAGTATGATAATGACAATAAACACAATGAAGAATGGATGAATTAGGCGAAATAACTTGTCTCAAAGTGTCAACACAATTAAAGGACTTATAACGTACTGCAGCTGTAGTATATAGAGCTGGGTGCAGGCGGGGGCTTGTGCAGCCGGCTCCCTGTGGGTGCAGGCGGGGGCTCGTGCAGCCGGCTCCCTGTGGGTGCAGGCTGGGGCTCGTGCAGTCGGCTCCCTGTGGGTGCAGGCGGGGGCTCGTGCAGTCTGCTCCCTGTGGGTGCGGGCTGGGGCTCGTGCAGGGGGCGGGGGCTCGTGCAGCCGGCTCCCTATGGGTGCAGGCGAGGCTCGTGCAGCTGGCTCCCTGTGGGTGCGACGGCGGCTCGTGCAGCCGGCTCCCTGTGGGTGCGGGTGGGGGCTCGTGCAGCCGGCTCCCTGTGGATGCGGGCGGGGGCTCGTGCAGCCGGCTCCCTGTGGGTGCGGCGGGGGCTCGTGCAGCCGGCTCCCTGTGGGTGCGGGCGGGGGCTTGTGCAGCCGGCTCCCTGTGGGTGCGGGCGGGGGCTCGTGCAGGGGGCGGGGGCTCGTGTAGCCGGCTCCCTGTGGGTGTGGGCTGGGGCTCGTGCAGGGGGCGGGGGCTCGTGCAGCCGGCTCCTTGTGGGTGCGGTGGGGGCTCGTGCAGCCGGCTCCTTGTGGGTGCGGTGGGGTCTCGTGCAGCCGGCTCCCTGTACAGCCGAGTTGGAACTGCATCTGTTTATGGGCCACTGGAAACACTACGTAGGTCACTGCAGTACTTGCCGTAGGAACCAAACCTATAATGTATTGTCCAATCTCTGAGAGACACAATGCTGCTGAATTAGGAGTAATAATAAGGAGTAACTTTGCACCTCCTGTAGATGCACCTTTACAAGAACCAGGCTCATTAGGGAATAGATGGGGAATGTACACAAAATGCTTCCATAGGCTCATATGGATGATGCACAGTAGAATTGATGACATTTCTAAACTATAATTTGAAATTCTATAGACTGTCCTCTGCTCCTAACAATGGAATATTGGAGCCAGATAATGACTGTGTCTTGTCCAGACCCCGCTCTCCATAGAACGAAGTCTTCTTAAGTGGTAGTTACGTCTTGAAGATCCCAATGAGATGCTTGAACTTGTGAGTGAGTGAGTAACAGGCTCTAAAATTAATCCTGCATATCAATAGTCACCCGAGAAACACGGCCCATGGGCCAATATTAGAGGGTGGGGTGAGGCCCCCACTTTACAATGTTCTGATCTGCTCATAGTATAGCGGAGGGCGGGGCTGCAATGATGCAATTGCACCTCCTGCCAATGCCACGCCCCCTGTTGTGCCTCCTGGAGGGGACAGCCAGAAAATGGGCAAGTATGCGTAAATATGTAGAGGATTCAGTATGATAGCCTGGCTGATGAGTTGCCGGTGGTTAGAATACCGACGTCGGCATCCCGATAGTGTAAAGCTCGACGGGGGGAGGTAAGACTGACCTCCCTCTCCCCTACCCTCTAACCCTCTATTTCCGCTGCCTAACCTTCACTTTGTGATGCTTAACCCTAACACCCCCCCCCCCCCCTAATGCCTAAACCTAACCCCACCTTCCCCGCAACCTAGCCCTCCCTCCTTGGTGCCTGAACACCTCTCCCTGCAGCCAACCCTGACCTCCCACTTCCCCCTCACAGTAATCCGCCCGCTATACTTGCGGTCGGGATGCCGGCGTCAGTCTCCTGACGCAGGGTCTAATTCAGCATGATACGCTAAAGTACTAAAATCGGTGGTCGCAATCCGATGGCATTCTAAGTCCTGTCAGGGTTCGGTGACGGCGTCAACGGTGCGTGTTGTGGGCATTGACGCACTATTTGGGGGGGGCGCAGCCTGGACCACGCAAGCGTGGCTGGAGCAATTGCGAGGTGGTCTGCGACAACTGCGGAATGTCACATGCATTCGACGCTACCCAAATCATGGCGGCCCCCGTCTGCAGGCAGGGGGCTACCCTGATCAGACGACCACTTCGCTGCTTAGCGAATCCTTTGCATGTTAGCAAATTGCGCATGTTACAATCCATGCTGAATCAGGCCCCTGTCGGCATTCCAGCGTTGGTATTCTGATGGTTGTTGGCATTCCGGTGTCGGCATTCCGGCTGTCGGGCATCTTGACAGCATCCCAGTTTACCTCTAGAGCCCCAGCCGACCATCTTTGCATCCTGTGCTTCTTTTGTATTTCAAACTTCCTCACTTCACCATTAAAGGACTTCTGAGTCGTCCTAAAACGAAGTTACAGGATTCTGCAGCCAAAATCTCCCAGGGTCATATAATGTATGGGGGCCTCTATAAGGGAGCAGAATATCACCACAGCGGTGGCTGCTTAGTGTCACAGAGATGATTATACTGCGGCAGGAAGTCATACTGAGCGTAACAATCACCTTCCCAATGCACAGCAGCATATAACGCCACAGAGCAGCATATGGAGTCACAGAACAGTATATATAACACCACAGGACACAACAGAGCAGCATATGGAGTCACGGAACAGTATATATAACGCCACAGGATGCAACAGCAGCATATGGAGTCACAGTACAGTATATATAACGACACAGGACGCAACAGAGCAGCATATGGAGTCACAGAACAGTATATATGACGCCACAGGACGCAACAGAGCAGCATATGGAGTTACAACAGTATATATAACGCCACAGGACGCAACAGAGCAGCATATGGAGTCACAGAACAGTATATATAACGCCACAGGACGCAACAGAGCAGCATATGGAGTCACAGAACAGTATATATAACGCCACAGGACGCAACAGAGCAGCATATGGAGTCACAGAACAGTATATATAACGCCACAGGACGCAACAGAGTAGCATATGGAGTCACAGTACAGTATATATAACGCCACAGGATGCAACAGCAGCATATGGAGTCACAGTACAGTATATATAACGCCACAGGACGCAACAGAGCAGCATATGGAGTCACAGAACAGTATATATAATGCCACAGGATGCAACAGAGCAGCATATGGAGTCACAGTACAGTATATATAACGCCACAGGATGCAACAGAGCAGCATATGGAGTCACAGAACAGTATATATAACACCACAGGATGCAACAGAGCAGCATATGGAGTCACACAACAGTATATATAATGCCATAGAACACAACAGAGCAGCATATGGAGTCTCAGAACAGTATATATAACGCCACAGTACACAAAAGAGCAGCATATGGAGTCACAGAACAGTATCTATAGCATCACAGGACCCAACAGAGCAGCACAGAACAGTATATATAATGCCACAGAACACAACAGAGCAGCACATGAAGTCAAAGAACAGTATATATAACTCCACAGGACACAACAGAGCAGCATATGGAGTCATATAACAGAAGAAAATATATGACCACAGTGCAGTACATAGTAGTACATAGTACAGGTCGAGTCTCCCTTATCCAAAATGCTTGGGACCAGAGGTATTTTGGATATCGGATTTTTCCGTATTTTGGAATAATTGCATACTATAATGAGATATCATGGTGATGGGACCTAAGTCTAAGCACAGAATGCATTTATGTTACATATACACCTTATACACACAGCCTGAAGGTCATTTTAGCCAATATTTTTAATAACTTTGTGCATTGAACAAAGTGTATCTACATTCACACCATTCATTTATGTTTCATATACACCTTATACACACAGCCTGAAGGTCATTTAATACAATATTTTTTAATAACTTTGTGTGTTAAACAAAGTTTGTGTACATTGAGCCATCAAAAAACAAAGGTTTCACTATCTCACTCTCACGCAAAAAAGTCCGTATTTCGGAATATTCCGTATTTCGGAATATTTGGATATGGGATACTCAACCTGTATAAGTAAATATGACACCACAGTGCAGTATATAGTAATACAGGATATAGCGGAAATATATGACACCACAGTGCAGTATAGTGATACAGGATATAACAGGAAAGTATATGGCACCACAGTACAGTACATAATAATAAAGGACATAACAGGGAAATATATGACACCACAGTACAGTACATAATAATAAAGGACATAATGGAAATATATGGCACCACAGTACAGTACATAATAATAAAGGACATAACAGGGAAATATATGACACCACAGTACAGTACATAATAATAAAGGACATAACAGAGAAATATATGGCACCACAGTGCAGTATATAATAATAAAGCACATAACAGGGAAATATATGGCACCACAGTTCAGTATATAATAATACAGGACATAAGGTAAATATATGGCACCACAGTACGGTATATAATAATACAGGACATAACAGGGAAATATATGTCACCACAGTACAGTATATAATAATACAGGACATAAGGTAAATATATGGCACCACAGTGCAGTATATAATAATACAGGACATAACAGGGAAATATATGTCACCACAGTACAGTATATAATAATACAGGACATAAGGTAAATATATGGCACCACAGTGTAGTACATAGTGATACAGGACATAACAAGTACATATATGTTACTACATTGCAGTATATTGGACATACTAGGGAAATATATGGAACCACTGTACGGTATATATGGGCATAGGACAACAAATGATATCATAAAAAGGGTATATAGCAGGGACCAATACTGTGTGACAGAGCAGTAAGCAGTTGTACAAGACATAAGAGGGAAATATATGGTACCACAGTGCAGTACATAGTAATACAGGATATAGCGGAAATATATGGTACCACAGTGCAGTAAAGATTGATACGGGGCATAATATAGACGTATACTGTACCACAGTGTGGTATATAGTAACATAGGAAATAAATGATATCACAGAAGGGAATATACTGTAGCAGTACAGGACATAACAGGGGCCACGGTAACCACTTCTTAGCACGGTACATATTATATAATGTACATTACACACACTGGCCAGTGGCCTTGTCCCTTGCTCCTAGCTAGTAATCAGCGTAGACCTGCGACGTCTCCCAGCTTAGACAGCCCCAGTCACTGGTGATCCACTTACTGCCTTTATTTACCATCTCAGACAGGTGTTTAATGTGCTCCTGATTAATACTCTATTGTAGCGGCACAAAGAGCTAATCCCATGTGTACGCGTTCAGAGAATCAATTACATTCCCCCATTAGCTCCATGACTCCATCCTGCAGTTATTCTGTGACTCACTTTGTGCTATATGAACGCTTCATCAGAAATGACAGAACCCATTTTCAGGAAGCGTATTGTACAAATCCCAGTTACTTTCTGAGGCAGACACGTCACATCTGTACAGCAGATGCCTTATTCTGAGGAACAGGGACCACCAACCTCAGCTGGGGCCATATGTACAGTAAAGGCAGCATATGCCTCTATTCCAGGACCATGTGTACAGTATAACTGGTGTGCATGCCTCTATTCCAGGACCATGTGTACAGTATAACTGGTGTGCATGCCTCTATTCCAGGACCATGTGTACAGTATAATTGGTGTGCATGCCTCTATTCCAGGACCATGTGTACAGTATAACTGGTGTGCATGCCTCTATTCCAGGACCATGTGTACAGTATAACTGGTGTGCATGCCTCTATTCCAGGACCATGTGTACAGTATAACTGGTGTGCATGCCTCTATTCCAGGACCATGTGTACAGTATAACTGGTGTGCATGCCTCTATTCCAGGACCATGTGTACAGTATAACTGGTGTGCACGCCTCTATTCCAGACCCATGTGTACAGTATAACTGGTGTGCATGCCTCTATTCCAGGACCATGTGTACAGTATAACTGGTGTGCACGTCTCTATTCCAGGACCATGTGTACAGTATAACTGGTGTGCATGCCTCTATTCCAGGACCATGTGTACAGTATAATATAACTGGTGTGGATGCCTCTATTCCAGGACCATGTGTACAGTATAACGTGTGCATGCCTCTAT